>NC_081565.1:54105468-54357032 GCF_022355385.1 Mustela nigripes
TTCTTTTTTTTGTGTTGAATTTTTCCGTCTTGTCATTTTGTCCAGATAAGAGTATATGAAGGAGCAAGTAAAATACTAAAAGGGTGGCAACAACCCCAGGAAAATATGCTCTAACCAAATTAGAAGAGATCCCAGATCATGAGGGGGGAGAAGGGGATAAAAAGAGGTTCAAAAAGGAAAAAAGGAAAAAAGAAAAAAAAAGAAAGAAAAGAATTAAAAAATAAGAAAACACATTAGAAAAATATAAAAAAGAAAATATATGTATATTAGATAAACTACTTAAAAAACGTTAAAAAAGAAAAAGGTAAAAGTTAAAAAAAAATTTACCAGAAGGCGAGAAAAAAAAAATGAAAAAGAAAAAAATTAAATTAACTGCAAGACTGAAAAAAAAAACACAGGGAAAAAGCCATGAGTTCTGTGCTTTTCTTTCTCCTCCTCTGGAATTCTGCTGCTCTCCTTGGTATTGAAACCGCACTCCTTGGTAGGTGAACTTGGCCTCTGCTGCATTTCTTGTTGATCTTCTGGGGGAGGGGCCTGTTGTAGTGATTCTCAAATGTCTTTGAGAATCAGAATTGCACCGCCCTTACCCGGGGCCAGGGTGAGTAATCCGCTCGGGTTTGCTTTCAGGAGCTTTTGTTCCCTGAGCGCTTTCCGTAGAGTTCCGGAGGACGGGAGCACAAATGGCGGCCTCCTAGTCTCTGGCCCAGAGGAGCCGAGAGCCCAGGGCCCCATTCCTCAGTGCGCCCTCAGAGAACAGTGCCCAGTTACTCCCGTCTGCCTGACCTCCGGCCGTGCTCCGAGCTCACCGAGCCTGCGGCCGGTTCAAGGTAACACCGAGCTGTGAGCTTACTGTCGGCTCTGTCTCTGTAGCCGGCTTTCCCGTTCCAATACCTGCAAGCTCTGCGACACTCAGACACCCCCGATCTTTCTGTGACCCTGTGGGACCTGAGGCCACGCTGACCCTGCGTGGGCTTTGCCCCGGGTAGCCTCTGGAGCCATGTCCCTCAGCGGAACAGACTTTTAAAAGTCCTGATTTTGTGTGCGGTTGCTCCGCTGCTTCCCGGGAGCTGGCCCCTCCCCCCGGGGTCTATCTTCCCGTCGCTTTGGATTCACTTCTCCGCTGGTCCTACCTTTCCGAAAGTGGTTGTTTTTCTGTTTCCAGAATTGCTGTTCTTCTTCTCTTCGATCTGCCAATGGATTTTCAGGTGTTTGCAATCTTTAGATAAGCTATCTAGCTGATCTCCGGCTAGCTGAAGTAGTCTCAGCCTGCTACTTCTCTGCCATCTTGATTCCTCCTCCTGGTTGAATCTTTTTTTTAATACATTTAGTTCCTCTAAGTCTTTTGAATGAGGAGTTCAAACTGTTTATATTTAAAGTTATTATTGATAAAGGAAATCTTATTATTGGAATTTTATAAGTTGTTTCTGTCTTGTAGCTCCATTATTCTCATTCTTCTCTCTTGAGAGAAAAAATCCTATCTTCCATAGGTATTTTCTTTGTTGTTACCATAGGGCTTACATAAAACATCTTATAAAAATCTATTTTAAGCTGATAACATGTTAAATTCAATTGCAGACAAAACAAATCACACTTGTACTTCTTCAACCCTCATGCTTTAGCTTATTGGTGTCACAAACTACATCTTTTTATATTATATATATATATATATATTAATCTATTTTTGTAGTTATAGGTATATTTACACTTTTATCTTTCAAATTCTATATCAAAATTAAAGGTAATTTATGTACCACCATTACAGTTTTATGTATTTGTTTATGTATTTGTTTTTGTCAGTAAACTTTATATTTTCCTGTATTTCCTATATTTCCACAGCTTTTGTATTGCTGTGTAGCATCTTCTCATTTCAACTTGAAGGATTCCCTTTAGCATTTCTTATAAGGCAGGTCTAATAGTAATGACCTCCTTCAGCTTTTACATATCTGGAAAAGTCTTTATCCCTTCTTCGTGTTTTTTAGAACTTTTTTTTTTTTAATGCAACTTAAGGTTTACAGCAAAATTGAGGGAAGGTACAGAGATTTCTTTTCTAATGCTTCCCCCACACATGGATAGTTCCCCCATTATTAACAGTCCCCACCAGAGTGGCACATTTGTTACAATCAATGAACCTACATAGTCACCCAAAGTCTAGTTTACATTACTGTTCACTCTTGGAGTTATATGTTCTATGGGTCTTGACAAATGTGTAATGACATGTAACCATCATTATAATATATATCATAACATATCATATCATATCAGATCTTATCTTTGCCTTAAAACTCCTCTGAGCTTTGCCTACTCATCCCTCCTTCCTGCCTAACTCTTGGAAACCAATGATCATCTTTACTTCCTCTAAAGTAAAACAGCACACTGTTCAGTTCTTTTTCATCCTCAATAGCCCAAAATATCTGGTGTATGCCGGGTCCCACCCAACAGTCTTGGACAGCTGAGACAGAATCTAGTCCCCCACTCCAATAGTCAGAATGCTGTATGGATAGCCTAGTATTCTCTTTCTCTCCCCAGAAAGAAGCCACAAATGGAGATTTCCCTCCAGATCCTGCGGCTTTGACCAGGGGAGGGGACTATGGTGGGAGGGTGCCAAGAATTTTCCTACTGGATTTGATAGAGTTGGTTTTGCACTCACCTGGAGGACAAGAGCCTCTTAATTGGTTCTGCATTTCTCAAAAAGGGAGTAGGTCCATGTAGTGCTGTTGAATTGGTGTCTTAATGGTAAGGGTATCTGGGGCTTCCTATTCCACCAACCGCTGATATAACTACCTACTTAAACATTCTTACCATACTTGTAACTTATTCTTGTAGTAAAGCATATTGCCATCCAAAACACCTGTGTTGTCTTTGAAATGTCCTTTTTTGCCTTTTCCCCTTCCCAAGTTGTACATACTGGAATGGGTATTATAGTCAATCATAGTGTGTATAATAGATCCTAAAAGTTGGACATAAAGAGGTAACTAATAAAAATTTGATATGGCATTTGTAGCATAATCAAAAGAAGGGAATTCACCCTAAGGAAATTACCAAAATAACTCAAAATACAGATTACAAAATCAGTGGGAGAAATGAATAGTGGGCTTACAGAGCTCAGAGAAAACATAAAAAGAAAAATTAACTATTACAAAGATGGAAACCATATTTGAAACCACAAGCATAGGATAAAATATGACTTAAAAGAACATGATGGAGAAACTTCCTCTGGGAAGGTGGAATAGACTAGCTTTTCCCTATCCCTAACACTGAGTGCAACTAAAAACCTTGGATATTATGTATAAAACAAACACTTTTTAAATGTAAAAAAGGAAGAGAATGACCTCATCCCAAAGCAAATCCTTACCCAAGGGATATTAGAGAAGACTGAATATGGAGTTGGACTTTCATTCTTACTTGGCAGAAACAAATCCCCACCTTTCTCCATGAGGTATTGGTGGAGATGACGTGGAAGCCTGGACTTCACATCTCCACTCACAGTAACAAGGACATTCTCTTTTGTGTTGATAGAAGCTAAATGGAGAAACTAGACTTCCAACTCTCAATTATAAGACAGTACCCCACCACTCCACTTCCCTTGATGGAGCAATGTCGCAGAAAAACAGATAAAATATGTTTAAATAAGATTGAGGTTCTTATAGTACAATATTAAAGTGTCTGTTTCAATTAAAAACTACTCATTATACTGAGTACCAAGAAGTTCTAAACTAGCTGAAAAAGGAAATCAATGCATACAAACCTTGTGATGACAGAATGTTAGAATTATCTAACACAAATTTTAAAGCAGTTATTATAAGAATGCTTCAATGAGCAATTACAAATACACTTGAAACAAATGAAAATAGAAAGTTTCAGCAAAAAAATAGAAGATATACAAGTACAGAAAAGAACCAAAGGGAAATTTAGAACCAAAAGATAAAATAACTAAAATTAATAACAAAAACAAAAACAAAAGCTAGTGAATGGGCTCAACAGAATGAATGTCATAATGGAAGGCACAAAAGTAAGAAATTACACATCCAAACAGAAGAGGAAAAATATATTTAAAATGAAAACAGACTCAGGGCCTGTAAAATTGTAACAAAAATCTAATATTTGTTTCATCAGAGTGAAACAAATAAAATTAAATGTATTCTTACTAAAATAAAATTATTCTTAAAGAATAATCAAGAAAAACTTTTGAATTTAGTAAATGACACAAACTTAAGAATTCAAAAGCCTGCATAAACCCCCAAAATGATAAAGCCTGAAAATTCCACACAGAGAAACATAGAATCAAACATGAAAACTAAAGAACAAAGAATAAAATCTTGAAAGCAGTCATAGAGAAATGGCACTTTATCTATAGAGGACAAACTGTTTGAATGACAGTAGGCTTCCATTAGAGCTCCTGGAAGCCAGAAGTGATGCAAAATTCTTCAACTCAGAATTTTAGGTACAATGAAATTATTCACATATGGGGAATAGATTCATTACATTCTCAGATGAAGAAAAAGTAAGATAATTTTTCACTTTTATGGTAACAGACCTACCCTTAAAGAAGAGGAATTTTTCTAAACAGAAAGGAAATGATAGAAGAAGTTATCTGGGAACATTAGCAAGAAAGAAAGTACATAATAAGCAAAATATAAGTAAATACAATAGATTTCCTTTTCCTATTGAGTTTTCTAAATCATGTTTGATAGTCAAAGCAAAAAATACAACATCATCATGTGGTTCTAAGTGTATGTAAAGGAAATAGTTAAGATAATTATATTAAAACTACTAGAGGGTGAAGAGAGGTCAGGTTTTTATATTTCAGTTGAACTGCTAACATGATAATAGTAGTGCACTGTGTAAGTTGTGTATGTATTTAATACATCAAGCAACCACCAAAAAAAGTGAAGATATAAAAAGAGATATACTCAAAACACTATAAATGTATCAAAACTGGGATGCTAAAAAAAAAAAAATTCAAACCAAAGAAAGCCAAGGGTAGGGGAAACAGGAAATAATAAATAGCTAGTACAGTAAAAATAAATAAATAAATAAATTAATTAATTAATTTTAAAAATGCTGAACTGAAGCTTAATATATACTGATACAATTGAAAAGAAATACTCACAGTATATATAGAAAAAATCACATAAAACCAACCTCAAAAATTTTTGAAAAATTTATATCTTATAACATGTATTCCCTAACTACAAAGGAATTAAACTGAACACCAATAATAAAAAGGCAAGGGAAATTTGTAAAACACTTAGAAACTGAATGACACACATCCAAATAATCCACAGATCAAAGAGGAGTTTCAAGGAAAAGTTTCAAAAAATACATTTAAGTGAATGAAATGAAAATACAGCATATTGAAATTTGTGAAACATAACTAACACAGTGATAAGAAGAAAATTTATAGCATTAAATACATACACTAAAGAAAGGAAAAAGTCCCAAATCAATGACCTAAGTTTTCATCTGAAGAACCTAAAAAGAAAAAAAAGGAAAAACAAAATAACACCAAAGCAAGCTGGGGAATAATAAAGATAATAGCAGAAATCAATGAAATAAAAAACAGAAACAACAGAGAAAATCAATGAAACAAAAAGTTGATTTTTTTGAAAAAATTGATGAAATTAGCAAACCTCTAGCAAGGAAAAAAAGAGAGGACACAAATTCCCAATATCGGGAATGAAACAGAGATAACAGTACAGAACCTGCAGACATTAAAGGGATAATAATGGAATACTATGAAAAAATTTACGTGTGTAAATTTGACAACTTAGATAAAATGTACCAATTCCTTGGACAGTACAAGTTACCAAAACTCATCTAACATGAAATAGATAATTTGAATAGTCCTTCAACTATCATGAATATTGAACCTATTATTTAAAAATTCCCCCAAACAGAAATCTCTAAGCCCAAGTGCTTTCACTGGGGAATACTACCAAACTTTGAGAGGAATTAACACCAATTCTACACAGTCTCTTTGCACAGTCTTCATGTTTGTGTTTCCTATACCTAAAATTCACTTTAGAATTCTAATGCCCAATATGATGATGTTAGGAGATTGAACCTTTGGAAGGTAATTAAGGGTTGAGCCCTCGAATGGAATTAATATTCTTTTTTTTTTTTTAAGATTGATTTATTTATTTAAGAGAGAGAGAGAACAAAGGTACATGCTTTTGGAGCAAGCAGGGAAGGACAGAGGGAAAGAAAGAGAGAGAATCCTTAAGTAGACTCCTCACTGAGCTTGGAGCACAATGCAGGTCTGGATCTCAGGACACTGATGTCATGATCTGAGCTGAATCCAAGAGCTGAACACTTAACCAATTGAGCCACCCGGGCACCCTGGAATTAATGTTCTTTAAAAAGATATCTCACAGAGCTTCCTATCCCTTTCTGCCATGTGAGATTCATGGAGAAGTGTGGAACCAAAAAAAGACCATTACCTGACCATTTTGGCACTCTGATCTTAGACTTCCAATCTCCAGAAATAAATTTCCGAGAAATAAATTTCTGTTGCTTATAAGCTGCATAGTCTGTAGTATTTTTTATAGCAGCCCAGATGGACTAAGATACTTCTCTGAAATATAGGAGTACACATTGCAATTCATTAAAAAAAAATCTAGCCTTACCCTGATTCTCAGACAACAACAAAGAAAGGCAACTACAGATCAATATCCCTCCTGACTATAGACATAAAAATCTTAGACAAAATATTAGCCAATAAAATTTAACAACATATGAAAAAAATTATATGGCTCCATGACCAAGTGTGGTTTATTCCAGGGATGTAAGACTGGTTCAATATTTGAAAATCACTGTGTCAATCCAATATTTTAAGAAGCTAAAGAAGAAATATGACACAATCTTATCAATTGATGCAGGAAAAGCATTTGACAAAATTCAACATCCTTTCATGATTAAAACTCTGAAAAATAGGAATGGAGGGGAAGTTATTCAATTGGATAAAGTGCATCTACAAAAATCCTACAACTAATATACTTTGTAGTGAAGGACTGAATGTTTTCTCCATAAGATCAGGAACTAGGCAAGAATGTCTTCTCTTACTATTCTTATTCAGCAAAATATATTCAGGATTTATATATTTAAAATGACAAAATTCTGATGAAAGAAATCAAGAATCTAAATAAATTAAGAGACATACCATGTTCATGAATCATAAGACTAGTAACGATACACATAGTAAAGACATACATTTGTCCCAAATTGATATATAGGTTTTATGGACCCAATGTGCCTGATAGTAGAAGGCTAGTGAGCTACTCAGACATAAACTGTGAGGGAAAATATTTTGTTGAGATCACGTTAATTTTGAGTGTGAAGTTCAGCTTTGCAAGATCAGAACTTTTAATTCTAGGATATTAAAGATGTAGTAAAAGATTATCCTATTTTATAATGGCTAAGGAGCAGGAAGGGTTTGGACTACTCTATAAATTACAGGACATTAATAATCAAGATGGCATGTTGGCAAGAAATCTGATCTATAGACTTATTTTGCTTGAGTATTTTGTTTGAGGATTAGAGGGCCTTCCATGGAGACCTGTATTCTCCTATTCACCACTGTTCCTATTACCCTCTATTGTTTGACATGTGCTTTTGCCTCAATTACTTACATAACCTACCTGTTCTCCTGTAGATATTAAAATTTATGACTCTTGACTTACCATATTGTTGCAACAAAAGCAGATCAATCTTAAGTTGAAACAAATGACCTTAGAAACAAACTTTTGTAGTCCCTAAGTTGATTAGATGAGAATTTTAAAAATATGCCAATAAAACACACAAGAAAATGGGTATTTAGGCCCATAAGAGAGGGTTTTTAGGATTTAGAGTACAAGTTAGTCATGGTTTCTTCTTCTCAAGGCAACTTGAGAATCAAAATAGGTTTAATACATTTTCCTTTTTTTTTCTTCTTTTTAAAAATATTTTATTTATTTATATGACAGAGAGACACAGTGAGATATCTGACAGAGAGAGACACAGCAAGAGAGAGAACACAAGTAGGAGGAGAGGGAGACACAAGCTTCCCACTGAGCAGGGAGCATGATGTGAGGCTTTTTCACAGGACTCTGGGATCATGACCTGAGCCAAAGACAGATGCTTAACAACGGAGCTACCCAGGTGCCCCAATACATTTTCTTAGAAAAGTTCAAGAAGTATGTTAAGAAGACTATTGGGTTGTAAAAGGGAATTTATTAATTTAAAACATGTTATTTTTTTCCTTGTAAAAGTTTGATCAACACTGTGCCACATCAATAGCCAGGAAACTTACATTCATTAAGATTGGTGATTTTTAAATTGATTATTCTTGGGCTGATTCTTATTTTTCAGCTTTTTTTTTAAACCTCCACAACAATATTCCTTCTGTGTTTCCATCAATTGCTCTGATAGTCTGGGTGATGCACCAGAGATACTGTTTACATTGAATCAGTTGAAAGATAACTTGATCCTATGATTCCATTTGAGACAGCATCATGTCTTCTAAGAAAGACTTGAGAGGCAAAATGTCCATTTCAGTCGCATATGTACAGGCCATCTCTGAAACTGAGATATTTGCATATGGCAGATATCTTTAGTGTTAGCCTATGAGTTTAATTTCATTTCACTTCAGATGCTGTATGTAACATTACTTGTTTAGCATGGCAGAGTGGAATAGTGGAAAGAGAAGACACTTGAAGTCAGATGGGTACTCATCACTATTTCCTGCATTGTAGTCTTAGGCAACTTACATATCATCATTGGTTCTTAATTTTCTCTCAACTATTAAAAGGAATATACTAATACTGTCTTCAGTGTCTTCAACTTAATACTAAAATTAAATAGATAATTCATCCAAAAGTTCTTGGCACATAAAAATGTGCAATACAATTTTCGTACCTTCAGAGTAATTCATTTTATGATTTTATCCCCGAATTAGAGAGTGGGAAGGATGTTGGTGAGAAACTTACTGGTGTTTTCAAAAGCTTAAATATAAATCTCTCACAAAGGTAAGTATTTCCTAAAATATTTATGGTCTAAATTGGGCATTACATTGTATACCATAAATTATGACTTAAAAACTACTTTGTCTGTATTCCAAATCACCATTTAATGTTTTGAGGGAAAATTATATTCCAGATTTTAAAGAGTCAGTTTGGAAAAAAGAAATTTTATATCATAGTCTACTCATAAATCAGGACTATTAATAGTATTTAATTTTTACCTTCTTCTATCCTACCTAAGATTTTATATTTCTTTGGAATAGGATTCTATTAGCAACTAATGAGGTGTTTTACTCATAGTAAGTAGTCAGCAAATATTTTCCAGTTTACTTTGATATTTAGAAATAAGAATTAATGGAAATCAAGAATGGCAGGAAGATTGAGTATAAACATGACCTTAATTGCTCCCCTCTCTGTATCTATACCTCTTATTACAGACTTGGTAGCTTTTCCTCCAAGAATTAGTCTATTTCCCTGTCCATGGAATCTGGGCTGCTCTTGTGATTTGCTTTCACCAATACAGAATGTGGTTAAAGTGACAATTGCCAGTTCTGAGTCTAGACTTTAAGATGCAATTCCTGCTTCCATACTTTCTTTGGAACTCTGTCACTGTCATTTAAATAAGCTAGGACTCCCCTGTGGAGAAGGAGAGGCCATGTAAGGAAAGTCCCCTTGTTTCAAGGGTGTTCCCCCACCCCAGCTTATGGCCAATGGACCTCCAAATATGCAAAAGCTTTGCTTAGAGCTCCCTATTCAACCTACAGCTGGTCATAGATACATGATTAAGCCCTGCCAAGACCAGAATAACTGCTCACCTGACAGACTCATGAACATTCCAAATAGCTGGTTGCTTGAAGCCACAAGTTTAGAGTTGGCTGGTAGCACAGTGATAACTAATGAGTGCATCATCTAGATTCAATTCTGAATAAGGAATAGGAGCTAGTAGAGGGAGTACTGTGGTATGTTTTCAGTGGTGATCATGAAAGAAACGAATTCCACAGTTCAGAAAGAAAGAAAGAAAGGGAAAAAAAGTAGATTAGTCAATTTTAGAAAAGGGAGCTGTAACAAAAACTTTAGGCATTAGTTTGGGAAAAAACAAAAGGAAGAAACAGACACATACATGTACACACACATAAACACCTATATACATATATATTTTTGTCCAAATACCTATAAAGAGCCTGCTGACCTCTAAAAATACCAATTCCCTATTGGAAGTTAGAAGGCCCGGAAAGATGTAGGCCACATATCTAACGCTCAGATATTCAAACAAATACTGCCTGTTTTACCGGAAATAAGTATCCAAGAGATACTGTATGAAAAGCATCTTTTAAAAAGTAAGAACCCTGTCCTAGAGAAGGAAGAAAGGAAGCCCACGAAACATGAGAAATCCAATGCAAGCTTAAATGTAAACAGACCCCTCCAAAAAAACTTAAAGAGCTTTCTGCAAGCAACAACAAAGCCCATACTATGCAGTTCTTTAAATTAGGGCAAGGAAGTCAGCCAAAAACAGTGAGATGGACACAGTGCAAAAGGTGCGTCAAAAAAATAAGAAGGGAGATAGCAGAAACAATTAATTCATGGCTTCGATCATTGCCAAGGAAGGATTTAGGGAGTTTCCTACTCTGAAATTATCTTTTGATAGGGGCAGGTCAGGGGTAAGAGAAAAAATGATGCTGAAAGCACAAGGTGTGCTAGAAGGAATTGGTAAACTGAAGGTATATCGTTTGTATGTTCGAATCCTGGCACCCAACCAAGTATTTTGAAGAAAGTGGAGGGGGCGAGAGGTCCCCACCTCCAAAATGTGCAACTCTAACAGAGGACTCTTCTCAAAGAGAATTTGATTCCCATCTGATGATTTTCATCATCAAATCTCAATATGATTTTACATCTGGACCATTGGCAGAAACTATATACACAAGAATGGGATCATGTGATATTTATGCAAATTACAATAGAATTATCTATTGAGAGTTTTGCTCAGGTTGCTGTATAAGCTGATATAAGGGGGAACTGTGTCTTTGAGATTTCACAAGAAAAAAAAAAAAAGGCATGTTTTGTGCTCTGAATTCTGAGCTTTTTGACCCTAAGGAGTTATTAACAGCTTTTGCAAGTCAGAAATAAAAATGGAAGTTAAACTCAAGCCGTGATCCCAACCCAACTTCTCTTTGGGGAGAGTCTAGGCATATTTGGTGTGAGTTAAACTGAAGGACTCCTAAGAGGAAGGAAAAGAAAGCTGAAGGTAAAAGAAAGGGGGGAAATGTGGTCTGCCTGAGGTTGGGGAAAATCCCCCCAGACTGAGAAAAGCAAGAGGGCTTGGATGGTTTCCATACTTGACAAACAGGATCTGGAGTGAGGAGAGGAGAAGGGAGTGTCTGTAAGGGACAGAGGTCGGTTAGGTGTTGAACCAAGAGGTGTTGAGAACAGTAGTGACGATTTCGGTGATTAGATCTGGGTTAGGCAAACAGGACTATTGTGGCAAACGACGCTGAGTCCTCACATAGTCATGCCTGAGTGATGGCAAGGACAGGCTTGGCAGAAACATCAGCTAATGAGAGGAGGCATAGGACTAATGGTAACTGCCATGGACTAAGAGCTTGGCTTATACCTCTGTTTTTGGTTGTCCAATAATCATTAAGATCGAACGCCTCAGCTCTCTTGAGTGGGTTTCAAAATTTAGATCTGTGACATTTACTGGATATGAGTATGCTCAGAAAATGCTTAACTTACTCCTACAGCTTATCAAAGTGAAATCAAGGGGTAATATCTTTTTAAAAATAGAAATCATCCCTGATGAATCCATTCGAATTATTTGGAAAAATAGCCTGAGAAAAATCAGCAGATTTAATTTACGTAGCTGTTTAAAAAGGCCTTTGCCAAAATTCTATGACAAGAGCTATTTAAAATTTTCCCTCTCTATTTTGAATTATGAGACATTTTCATGTGTCCTAACAGAACATGAAATAATAGACACTCAAATACTGACCACCCAGATTTCATAGATGTTAACATTCCATTGAATTTGTTTCATATCCTAGTTTTTTAAAAAATGTTTTTAAAGATTTTATTTATTTATTTATTTGACAAAGAGAGTGAGCATGCACAAGTAGGGAACGCAGCAGGCAGAGGGAGAGGGTGAGGGAGAAGCAGGTTCCCCATTGAGCAGGGAGCCTGATGCAGGACTCGATCCCAGGACCCTGGAATCATGACCTGAGCCGAAGGCAGCCATTTAACCTACTGGGCCATCCAGGCTCCCCTTCATATCCTATTTTTTTTTAATAAAAATAAAATACTGTACATGGAGCTAACATCTCAACTCCATCTTTTATTCTCTCATTCCCTAGAGAAAATCCTTGCTTTGAAGCTGCATATAATATTGTTTTGTATTTGATTATGTATAAATGCCTCCATAAAAATACACAGTATTACTTTGTGTTCTAAAATTTTTACCTAACTGGTATCATTGTAATAGATTTTTATAAAGCATTCATTTATAATTTTTAATTTCTTCCATACCTGTGGATCTGCTATTGAATGTTGTGCAGTGTCCTCGGCTTCTACCGGGGAGATGCCAGTAGCAACACCCTCCGCCCTGAGTTGCAACAGCTAAATATGTCTCCAGATATTGCCAAAATGTCCCCTGGGGGACAAAACTGCCCCTGACTGAAAACCGCAGATCGAGCTCACTGCACTCTGTCCACCATTTGGCCAATTCTATTGTGCATTTTCCAGAATCTTGGAAATGACTGTCTTCTCTAGGTCAGACTAGCATTTTATTCTTTTAATTTAAAACTGAGGCCAATGTTGAAATCATTCAAGAAGTCAAGGACTGAAGTGGTTTTCTTATTGTCCTTTTATTGTGTACTCAAAACAACATTATGCATTACGCCATTCAGATTTTATTACGTGGAGGTATTTTTACTTCCTTTTTATTTCTTTTTAAAATTTTTATTTTGGCAGCAATTCCATACATCATCCTTAATCCCCATCACCTGTTTAGCCCACCCCCCACCCACTTCCCCTCTGATAACCATCAGTTTTGTTCTCTACAGAGTCTCTTTCTTGGTTTCTCTCTCTCTCTCTCTTTTTTATTTTTGCTTGTTTGTTTTGTTTCTTAAGTTCCACATATGAGTGAAATCATATGGTATTTGTCTTTCTCTGACTGACTTACTGACTTATTTTGCTTAGCATTAGCCTCTCTAGCTCCATCTATGTTGTTACAAATGGCAAGATTTCATTCTTTTATAGGGTGGAATAATATTCCATTATATGTATAATACTTATATATATGATATTCATATTTTCACATGTATATTCATACACACACACATGCACACACACACCCCACATCTTCTTTATCCATTCATCTGTCAATGGATATTTAGGCTGTTTCTGTAATTTGGCTATTTTAAATAATGCTGCTATAAACATAGGGATGCATGTGTTCCTTTGAATTATTGTTTTTGTATTTTGGGGGATAAATTACTAGATCATAGGGTAGTTCCATTTTTAACTTTCTGAGGAAACTCCATACTGTTTTCCACAGTGACTGTTCCAGTTTGCATTCCCACCAGTAGTGCATGAGGGTTCTTTTTTCTCCACATCCTCACCAATATTTGTTTCTTTGGTTTTTTATTTTAACCATTCTGAGAGGTTTGAAGTGATATCTCATTGCGGTTTTGATTTACATTTCCCTGATGATGAGTGATGTTGAGCATCTTTTCATGTGTCTATTGAGCACCTGAATATCAAAAAGATATAGAGATGGAGAAATGTCTGTTCATGTCTTCTGCACATTTTAAAATTAGATTGTTTTTTGACTGTTGGATTGTTATCAGGATTTTTCCCCATTTTATTTATTTATTTATTTACTTCTCAACAGAAAACGAAAACATTTGCAGAAAGGAGGAGGAGTGCCCCATCTCTTATCCTGGATAAAGCCGTACAAAAAAGCCAAGTACCAAGTAATTGAATAGTCTTGTTTTACACATTTGGTATGTTCTTTTTTTTTTTTAGGTTTTTTTTTTTTTTTATGTGTGAGGTTTTTTGTTTGCTTGTTTTTTTAAATATTTTTATTTCTTTTCAGCATAACAGTATTCATTGCTTTTGCACCACACCCAGTGCTCCATGCAATCCGTGCCCTCCCTAATACCCACCACCTGGTTCCCCGACCTCACACCCCCCGCCCCTTCAAAACCCTCAGATGTGGTCCATATACACTATGGAGTATTGTGCCTCCATCAGAAAGGATGAATACCCAAATTTTGTATCAACATGGACGGGACTGGAAGAGATTATGCTGAGTGAAATAAGTCAAGCAGAGAGAGTCAATTATCATATGGTTTTACTTATTTGTGGAGCATAACAAATAGCATGGAGGACAAGGGGAGATGGAGAGAAGGGAATTGAGGGAAATTGGAAGGGGAGGTGAACCATGAGAAACTATGGACTCTGTGTCAGTTTTTTATACATTTTTGGATACTAATTCTTTATCAGATGTGTCATTGCAAATATCCTCTCCAGTTCAGTAGGTGGCCTTTTAATTGTGTTGTTTCCTTCACTGTGAAGGTGCTTTTTATTTTGATGTAATCCCAATAGTTTTTGTTTTTATTTCCCTTGCTTCAGGAGACATATCTAAAAAAATGTTGCTACAGCCTATGACATGGATTTTAATGTGCAGCTTAAGTGATGATTATTTTTCACAAGTCTAAGTATCAAAATGTGTTCCATTTTGAGAACAGTAACAAAAGTAACCCCAAAGCTAGGTTTCTGTTGTATAGTAAGGAGGTGATCTGGGTAGCATATACTATCTTCTGTCATAAAAGTAATTTGTCATGATGTTTCAATTTCACACCTCCATTATTTCATTTGAGGTGATTTTAATAGATAGATTCCATGACTTATAATGGCATCATTATGACAGGCTGGCGAAATTGTTGGACAAAGACTGCCTCTCATTTTGCTACCTGTGAATGTTTTCCACTCAGGGAAGTGTTTTCTTTTATTATGAAAACATGTTTCCAGACCTGTACTACTTTTGTTGTTTCTACAGAAATACTATTTTTAAATTGGAACTTAGCTCTTAATCATTCACTATACTATCTATCATTAATTCTGTTCACTTTCCTTTTCCTCTGTATTCTTTGTGAACTAGACATTTCATTTGTGCTTATTAGCTGATTTTCTGTTATGTCTACTTTTTTTACTCCTGACATGTGTGGGAAATGTTAATGATGTTCTAGTAGTTTCATTTTTTTTTCTTATTTTAAATATTTTAAAATTATATAAGTAGTATATTAGTCTATTAGGGGATATATTAGTCTATATTAGTCTATATGGGAATTTTTCAAATATCTTTCTGTTCTGATTTCTATTGAATTTGATTCTATTGTGTTTAGTAAACTATTTTGCAAAACTGTAATCATTTTTAAATTTATTGACACAAAATATTGTTTATATAGGTAAATATTTTATGTGCACTTTGAAAAGATGATTATTCTGCTGTTTTAGGATAGATTTACTATAAATGTTAAGAAATGACTTGGTTGATAGTATTGCTATAGATTCAGCATCTTTCTAAATTTCTATCTACTTGTTCTTTCAATTATGGAGAAAGGAATATTGAAATCTTTGACTATAATTTTAGATAATTTAGATGTACCTGTTTCTCTATCCCTTTTGGGTTATGTATTCTGGAGCTCTTTTATTTGTTCAATAAACTTGAATGTAAATGTACATGTTGCTTGTACATTTACAAAAGACTTACATTAGTAACTTCCATTTCTCCCTTCCTGACCTTCCTGTATTATTGTCATATATCTACTTTTACATGTTGTTATACCCTAAATATAATGAATCCTCACCCAATGTTTGTTTAAATGATCAATTATCTTATAAAGAATTGAAATAACAGGGGAAAATATAGATTTACTCATGCATTTAATAGTTCCAGTGTTCTTATTCTCTTTGTGTGGACCCTAATTTCCCTGGTATCATTTTACTTCTGCCTAAAGGACTTCTTTTATTTATTTTTTTAATTTTATTTTATTTTGTAGCATGAATCTTCTGGTTATTAAGTCTGAAAAACATTTTTACCTGACCATTTTTGAAAGATTTTCTTGCTAAATATGGAATTCTAGGTTGACATTGGGTGTTTTTTTTTTTTTTCATTACTTAATAAATGCAACTGCACTATCATCTCATTTACAATGTTTCTGAAAAGAAACTGGATATTCTTGTCTTTGTTCCCTGATATTTAATTAAGAAAAAAAAATTTCCTCTGGTTGCTTTTAAGATTTTTCTCTTTACCACTAGCTTTGAGCTATGTGATATGTTGTGCCTCAATATGGTTTATGTTTCTCATGTTTATAGATCTTCTTAGATCCATGAATTTATCATTTTTATCATATTAGAAAACCTTGGCCATTATCTATTCAAATAATTTTTTTCTGACACTAAATCTCTCTTCTCCAGGGACAACAATACCTTATATGTTAAACTATGAAGTTTTCCCACAGCTCGCAGATATACTATTCTCTCTTTCTCTCTCTTTCCTTTTTCCCCCCTCTACGATACTTTCTTGATAGTTTCTATTCTATGTCTCCAGGCTCATTGATCCTTTCCAGTATATTTTTAAAAATCACAAATTGTAGTTTTCAACTCCAAAACTTGCTTCTCTTTGGGTATTTTAGAAATTTTTTCATGTTTCTACTTAAGGCTTTGACTATATGGAATACAATTATAATTACTGTTTTCTTTGTTAATTCTAACGCCTTTGTTGGATTTGAGTAATTGATGTTCCTCTTCACTCTGGGTTATATTTTTCCTCTTCTTGGAATGTCTGGTAATATTTGATTAAATGCTAGATCTTATGAATTTTATCATTTGAGGTGTGGGATATTTATGTTTTCTTGTAAATATTCCTGAGTTTTGTTCTGGAGTGTGGTTAAGTTCATTGAAACAGTTTTACCCTTTTGAGTCTTGCTTTTAAGATTTGTTGGGGAGATGGGAGGTCAAAGTAGCGGTCGTTGATGTGGGGCTGATTATTCCCAACTATTGAGGCAAGACGCTCATGTGTACTTTACCCAAAGAGCCTCATGAATCTTGAGGTTTTCTACTCTGATTGGTGAGAATAGGCATTATTTTAGTCCTATATAAGTGCTGGGCACAGTTACTATTAATCTTTTGTGTGGGAGTTGTCTCACATGCTTGCACTTACCGGAGCTCATCTGAATACTAGAGGTGGACCATCTTCAGATGTCTGGAGCTGTCTTTGTGCAGCTCTCTCCTCTCCAGTGCTCTTCCGCAAACTCTAACTAGAGTCTTTCTAGATTCTTGTCTCTATTTCCTCAACAATGCACTCCACCTGCCTTCTTCTATTGTGTCTTGGAAGATTTCCAAGGCAAAGATGTGCAGTGATTGTGTTCATTGCTCTTGTTCCCTATTTCTTAGGGTAAATATCATTCATTGTCTGATGTTCAGTATCTTGGAGCTGCTGTTTCATATATTTTGGCCATTTTTGGTTGTTTTAGGCTGCAATATAAATCCATTTACTGAAATTCCATCTTGGACAGAACTAGAAGTTCCATCAATTTATTTTTAATTTCATTATAAAGAATTCATGGTATACAAATAACATTAAAAGATCTCCTTAATCACTCTCACCTTCTCATTCCTATTACTCTTCCCAGAGTATCATCTATCAGGACTTCAGAATGTGTCCTTCTACTTCCATCTCCATGTGTTTATATACATACACAGATTTTTAAAAATTAAGTTTTCAACTGAATGAATTTTCAGTCTCATTTTGTTTTTCAAAAGTCTGTGGATATTCTTATGTTTATGTCTTCCACCTGAACATTATACACAGCTTTTCAGTTCCATAATAAATCAAGGTAAATATTTTTATAGTATATTTTATTCATAGAAAACTATGAAGAGAAGTGATATGTTTACAATGTTCAGTAATGTATGCAAAAATCTGAATTTAAAATGGAGATATCATCACTTTTATTTATTTGGATCTTTCTCTAAAGCCTTAAACTCTCTCTTTCTAGCTATCTATATACATATCTATAGATTTCATTTATTCATGTATATCTATATAAGGATTGGAGATATATATCTCTATATCTTTATACTATCTATAGATAGATACAACAAATGTGCAGGATCTATCCTTCTATATTTGTAGAAATAGACATTTCTATCAATATCACTAGACATCTCTAGATACATACATACATAGATTCTGAACAATTATTGCTTGGTCATTCCTAATTACCTTATTATTTGTGGCTAATTGCAAGTAAGATCCTTTGGTCCCACAAAATTCTATATTCCAGGAAGCAGCCTGAGAAAGCTAATTGGTCTCAAAGGTAGAGCTTTGTTAATCTCTCCACCCATGCCCAAAGGTGATAACATAAAAAGAACATCAGTGAGGGACCTCAAAAGTCAGGAACATGGAAACCATTTTAGGGAATGGAAGCAAGTGATAACGAAAGAGAATTTTTTACCTTCGGAATAGACTATTCTTGTAATAACCTAGAAGGATGTCAGAATTCCTTTGAACCAGGGCCTACAGAATCTCTCCCCCTCTTTTCTGCATTGGAATGTTTCTCTGATAATGTGATCCTTTCAGCAGTTTCATATCAGAAGCCATGAAGGACAGATAATTGCCATTTTGGTTCATGGATTTCCGTATGAAGAGAAGATACATACAGAATTTTATCGAAGGGTAGTGAACGGATAGATCTCAGGAAGGAGGCACATGTAATGTCGTAAATGGAGAGGACTTGGAATGGGGACAAGTATAATTTGCTGATAAAAAAAAAAAAACATATATTTGTGAGTCGAAGGGTTGATTGTGACAATTGTTAGGGAAATTTTTAATAAATATCATGTTCTCATTTTGAGGACAAAGTAGGGTTCTCTAAATTAACTTGCTCTGAGGCCTGGCACTATGACTTGCTTTAGCAAATGCAATGTGAGTGGAAGTAATGCATGTCACTTCTGGGTAGAAGCTTTAAGAGTCAGTGTTTAGTTTTCCATGCTCCCTTTTCCTGGTTTTGCAATCAAGGAAGCCAAAGGAGAAAAGGCAGTTCTATCAGCCTGAGCCACACAAGGCATAAAGATAAGCAGACCTGTGATAGACAAGTATTATGAACAGGAACTACACTTATTAGTTGGAAGCCACTGATATTGGATAATTGTTTTTTACCTCGCATAATCTAGCTTATAAGTATAATAAACAGGTTTTTCTTGTATCCTGATGCTTGTCATTAAAATTTTTTCAGAAATATCCTCATCTGTGTCTTGAGAGGTCTCTTTTCTATGCATGGTTCAAATTCCCCATGTCTTAGAGTTTTGTTTTTTGGGTTTTTTTTCTTATTTTTTAACTGAATAAAGGTCCATAGATCTGGGCTTTGCCCACAGACATTATTTATGGGTTGCCCCAGTACCCTTCATTTTCCACAGCCGGGTAAGTAGAATCAATTTGTCATGAGATCAAGAAATGTGGCCACTGTTTGTGTTAAACAGGCATTTTCTTAGTATGTGTGTCTTTACTTCTGAGGTGGGAGTTTATTTCCACTGCCCAATTTTCTCACTATCATGCTAAAACCACTTATGCTTTTAAAGTCTGATGCCTTTGTGTGGTTCTTTTATTGACCCCAAACAAACAAACAAACAAACCGCTACACGTGAAATACTCCTCCCACATATTTTTTGTGCCTACCTACATGATTTGTAGTTTGGTTCCCTAGTATATGTATTAAAACAACACAGATGTTGCAGATTGGAAAGACTGAATAAAGTAACAAAGGTCTATAATGCCCATTTCACTGGTTCAGCTTATTTTTCTCAAAACCTGTTCCATTCAAAATTTCTACAATTCAGTTTATTTTTCCGGTTTACTATTGGTAAAGTTATTTTACTAAACTTTCTTGGAATCTTTTCCTTTTTGTTTCAAGACTAACCTGGACTATTCTGGGAATAAAATCATTAAAGAGTTAAATGCTATATTGTTCAGTCATTTTCAGTCAATCCTCTTGTTACCTTAATAACTAACTGAATATATGAACTGTCAAGACATTATTCTAGAAAAATTCCCACGTATATGAACGCAGCAGATATTTACACCAAGATTCTGGGGTCCAGGATGAATAGAGCAGGTATCCGCCTCTGTTGAGAATTACGCCTTAACAAGATTTATTCCTGTCTGGGTTTGTTACACATTGTACAAGGACATCCAAGGAAATGTCAAATGAGATCTTCTAGTTTTCATTGGGATAAAATTAGACTGGGTCTGATGAGCCAGAAGAGTGCGACTGAGGGCCGTGGGCACAAGTTTCATGATGTGGCTGTGCCCACAGACTGATCCGCAGAGCATTTCTCCTGGGACTCTCAAACCAGCTGCCACATTTACCACTCAGTTCCTGTGCTGTGTTCCATGTGACTTTCTGCTTATCCTGGCTTTGCTTCCAGTTCTTTTGCACTCAGCTGGTTATCTTGGCGCCCCTGCCCCCAACTTCCCCAATAATCTGATTCCCTGGCTCCCACTCACAGCCCCTCTATTGGAATATAACCTTAATTTGACACTATCCTGAACTTGGTCACTGGCTTCCTCCCTGAGAGAAAGGCCCTTTTCCCAGGCAACGGCAGCCAGAATCTTAACCCTGCTAACTCCAGTTGGCTGGATATTATTAATTGCTGGAGGCTCATTCTTTTCCTTTCTCTCTTCCTTTCCCTCTCCCTCCGTCTTAACCTCCTTTGCCTTCAATAGTTACTGTACTCATTCCTATTCCTATTCAAATTAACTCTTTGAAGCATGGTTAACCCTTAGGAGAGAAGAGTTTTACCATTTGGCCTACTATTACTCTTTTAAAATTTATTTTAAGATAACATCCTCTCCATACGACTTTTTTTGGTAAAGCCTTGAAAAATATGATAGTTCTTTTATCATTCACTTCAAGCCATTTTTTAAAAAAGATTTTATTTATTTACTTGACAGAGGGAGAGAGATCACAAGTAGGCAGAGCAGCTGACAGAGATGGGGAAGCAGGCTCCCCATTGAGCAGAGAGCCCCATCTAGGGCTCAATCCCAAGACCCTGAGATCATCACCTGAGCCGAAGGCAGAGGCTTAACCCACTGAGCCACCCAGGTGCCCCCAAGCCATTTTTTAAAAAATATTTTATTTATTTATTTGACAAAGAAATCACAAGTAGGTAGAGAGGCAGGCAAAGGGAGAGGGAGAAGCAGGCCCCTCGAGGAGCAGAGAGCCTGACATGGGCCTCCATCCCAGGACCCTGAGATCATGACCTGAGCTGAAGGCAGAGGCTTAACCCACTGAGCCATCCAGGTGCCCAACTTCTAGCCATTTTCACCCTTCACAGGCTTACCCAGCCCACCTTTGACACAGTCATCATTAAGTTACTACCATTCACATTTTAGCTCAGGGTTTCTTAACTTTGGCACTAATGACACTTTGGGCTGGATGATCTTTGTTGTAAGGGACTATACTGTGCACTATAGATGATTTAGCAGCATCTGGTCCTCTAACAACTTCGTATCAATGACAGTGCTTCCCCCATCCCACTCTGGACAATTAAAAATGTTTCTGGACCTTGCCAAGAATCCAAGAAGAGGTGGGTGAAGAGCAAACTTCCTTCCAGTTAAAAAACTATTGCAGCTGATGGACTGTATTTGATATATCTAGAGAAATTTATTTAGATGGCCATGGATTGACTTTAAGAGGCTTCTCCAAGCCTTAATTGGCTTTTTGAAATTCTTATTTTCTGATTCCCAGATGTGAAGCTTTTGGTTACCAAGTTAGAGACAGGATGTCTCTACATATGCCTACAAATGGACAGGTAGAGATTTAAATATTTTTACACATATCTATAAGGATCAATCCCACAGGTTAATCTCTATTCTTCAGCCAATTATTGACCTAACGGGTTATCCTCTCCTGCTCCTCCAAGTGCTCTCTGCTACATTTCAAGTTACAGAATTGTTTTTGACTATAGGAAAGTGGTTGCAGTCATGAAGTAAATCCTACCATATGTTTTCTTTATAATAGGAAAATGGATACTTATCTATTTTAAAAGCAAATTTTCAGACAAATTGATGGTGAGCACATGTCAAAATTTTATTTCAAACTTGTCTGCAAGGGAGAAGATGTACATTTCTCTTTGGGTGGATTTTATAAGAAACTAAAAATGGAGGGACGCCTGGGTGGCTCACTTGGTTAAGCAGCTGCCTTCGGCTCAGGTCATGATCCCAGCGTCATGGGATCGAGTCCCACATCGGGCTCCTTGCTCGGCAGGAAGCCTGCTTCTCTCTCTGCCTCTGCCTGCCATTCTGTCTGCCTGTGCTCGCTCTCTCTCCCTCTCTCTCTCTCTCTGATAAATAAATAAAATCTTAAAAAAAATTTAGAAACTAAAAATGGAGAGAAAATATTGTTAGCTAGGTATAAGAAAGAAATATCTAGTTAAAAGTCATTTGGCTTACTAAGAGAATGATGATTAGCTGGATGAGGAAAATTTAACTTCCCAGAAGAAACTTAAACTTATCAAAATCAGAAATGCTAAATTTTTTCCAGAAGAGTCTATTAATAATATTGTAAAACAGAGTTCTTCTTCTAACATCATTTTCTAAGGCTTAAAAGAATATTTTTTCTTCACACTTACCAACTTTTAAGAAACGAGTATATACGGGGTAAGGAAGAGATGAAAATGAAATATTAACACAGGAAGTATATTTGCTGGAAGTATATTTCTAGAAGACATAATTCCTAAACTTCCTTACTTATCCATAGATCTATCTCTTTCCCCACTAGAGCATCTTCTTTGGACTTCCACTATTTGATTATCCACTCAGTTTTTTTTTTTAAGATTTTATTTATTTATTTGACAGAGAGAGATCATAAGTAGACAGAGAGGCAGACAGTGAGAGAGGAGGAACCAGGCTCCCTTCTGAGCAGAGAGCCCAATGTGGGGCTCGATCCCAGGACCCTGGGATCATGATCCGAGTCAAAGGCAGAGGCTTTAACCCACTGATCCACCCAGGCGCCCCTCCACTCAGTTTTTTAAACATCTCCAGCTTTAGTATTTAATTTTGTTTCAGGATTTCTCCTTCCCCTTCATCAAAATGTTCTTTAAGCCTGAGTAGTTGACGATAAGTCTCCAGGTCCTACAGCAAGAAAATCTATTTGAAGCTTTGATGCCAACAATGTAGTTTCTCATGAGGTATTCCCCCTGGTAGATAATCCATTGAGACAACTCAGTGTGGACCTTTTTTTTCCTCAGAAACACAAAAATATACACACACGTGTGCACGTGCCCCTTGAAGAACAAAATTCAATTTGTAGAGACTCTACCATTTTTTCCTCACTGCTTTATTATCAACAATATAAGTACACTCTGCATTACCGTGCCTTTTCGTTTCCACCTTCTTTCTTTCAAACTTTACTCTTTCAGAACGACTAGAAATAAGAATTAGACATATTACTGAGTGATATCCTCCTCTCATAACTACCCAAAGACTGCTAACATTGAGTATTATCATTCTCATGGCTTACTTGAGTTCTTAGGCAAGGCAATGATTATGATATAATGTTGAACATTATATCACATATATGTGATATAATGTTGAACATAAAGGCCCGATGTTATGTGTTGTCTCAACATCTGGGAGAAACCAGAGAGCGTTAAACAGCCTACCTCCAAGTTCTCCTCCCCAGTCTGCTCCTATAGCTAAAGGCCCCTTGCCAAGAAATGCTCTTTATTAAAAGGAACAGGTGCAATTTCTGCTTATCCCTGATATGTGGTCCTTGGTCCTTTCAGTCCTTGGCAGTCCACAGGATTATCCAAACACGTCAGTCATACCATGGGAAGGAGAGGACACTCCAAACTCATGATCCTACAAACAAAGCCTTCCTACCAAAAGGTCTCTTTCTCATGCCAGCATTCAACTCCTTTCTCATGCCAGCATTCAGCTCCTGCAGCCATATCCTCCCGCCCTGTGCTATGGGTCTGGGTAACTAATAAATGTCTGTTCATCTCATATGCTCAGTGTCATGTGTTGTGTGATCAGCCATTCCTGTAACTCGAGGGTGGAATCCGTCCCTCACCAATTGGGTGAATAGGAGGCCTTCAAAAACTGTGACCTTTATCTTTGCATTAATGATGGTGAGAGAAGAGGGCTTTTATTCTAGGAAAGTTTTAAAACTTCAGTGTAGTATACACAGTGAAATGTACAAACATTAAGTATACAGCTCAATGAATTTTTATATGAGCTCTCTGGTATTTGAGTTTATTTTTCAAACACTTCTAAATTAATCATTTTATTATGGTTACTTTTTTATAGTAAATACTTAATTATATTTATTCCCAGAGATATCTATCTCCTAGTTCTATATTGATTCTTCAATTCCATTTTTTTTCTTTTCCTTTTAAGTAAGCCTATGTACAACATAAGACCTAAGAGTCTCATGCTCTATCGATTGAGTCAACCAGGCACCCCACTATTTCTTTCCTTTAAGTTCTATTGTCTTCCTGAAGCACATTCTTTAGTAGTTCTTTCATTGATGCCCTTTATATCCAAAGCTCTCTTATTATGCTTCCTGAAAAAGGCTTTATTTTGTTTTTATTTTTGAATGATGTAGCTAGTTTTAGAATTTAAGGCTTTAATTTAGGTTTTTAGTATTTAAAAGATATTCCATTTTATGCTGGCCTCTATTACTGTTGTTGACAAATCTCTTGTCAGTCTAAATGGGGTAACTTTGTAGGTAATGGTTCTTTTTTTGGATGATATTGAATTTCCTCTCTTTATCTTCTATTTTATGTTCTATACTACAAAATGAAGGTGTGTAAATCATGAATGTATTATGTTTTTGTTTAGCGATTTATTTTTTTTATTGAGTTATAGCACATTCAGTCAATTGTACATTTTGACTGGAAATCTCAGGAAATTTAAAGTCTGTATAGACCCTTTGGTAACCACTACCCCCAATGAAGATATAAAACATTTCCCTCACCTTAAGAAGTTCACTCATGCAGCTTTCTTGTCAATATCATGCAGAGGTCACCAGTAATCTGATTTCTAGCGTCATAGCTCTATCGTTGCTTGGTTATAACCTTCCCACAGATGGAATTGTACAATGGGCACACTTATAATATACTATTGTTAACTTTTGAAAAATTATTCTTAGTTCTTTTTTCAGTTTTGTGTTTCATATATTTACAATTGCAGAATATAGGTGATAAATAATTTAAAAGTGTACAGTAAGATATCCTTTAATTTAGAAGAGGTCCTGACAAATTTTGTCTGCAAAGGATAAATAATATTTTAGGCTTGGTGGGCGCGTTGTCTCTGTTTCATATTCTCTCTCTCTCTCTTTTTCACAACCATTTTAAAAACATAAATACTACTCTCAGCTCAAGAGGTCTGTGCTATAGGGTTTGTCAATTTCTGCTTTAAAATGCTATTTATTTATCTTTTTTTCCCAAAAAGTTATCATCTGTTTATCTAATCCAATTAAAAATTGTCCTGGTATCATCCCAAATACAAAATTATGAAGAGTATATAAATGTACACTCCTGCTTCGATGGTTTAACTCATCGAAAATTTTATAAGCCAATTCAGTAGGAAAAAGGTCCCTAACTTCTAAAAAAAAAAAAAAAAATTAGAGTCTTATCTAGTAAGATTTGTGAAATAGCATGTAGTCAGAAAACAGAAAAGAATAGATTCAAATTCCCATCAACCATTGAAATCGGTTTAAAAGGAATTAGGGTGTTTAATACATTAATGCTGTCAAGTAGTCCCTCCCCTTCTTATTTTATCTGTCTTTTGGAATGATCCTCTACATTCCCTTGGCCTCCAGATTGAAAGAAATCTTTACGATGTCTTCCAGTAGTCATACTGGCAGGAAGTCTAGTCTAAAACTTGAGCAAGGAGCGTATTTCAAGTGAAGTTATGTCTGCAAAAAGCACTGGTCAGTACAGGTAACCAGGTAATGCTTTCCCATCACAGCTGCGAAAGCCTGGGAGTAACTGGTCCTATCAGCGCATACCATCTCTCTTGCTCTACTGGTGTTTGATCTTATCTCTTGGAGATTAGGGCCAGCTAATGTGCTAATTGTGACCTTATGTAACAACTTTAGTAACCCAGGAAAATATAAAGTTTCCTAATAAAAGATGATTCAGTCTTCCTCAGCCAGGCCAAGGGGTTTTATTATTTTGGAATCATCTCTATCTTTGGAAAACCCTAAATCATATTTAAGAGACACATTTATGCTCAGAGTAAGCGTTGCTGGAACCCTTGGCAATAAGCTAATAGAAGTGAAGCACAGTAATAGTCTAGTTTTTCAGGGCACTTTTTTCTTCTCTTTTCTCTCTCTCTCTTCCTTTTTTTCCAGCTCTGTTTCATAATTAAAAGATCCTTGGGTTTGATTGCCAGTGGGAGGCTGTGCCAGCCACTCTTTTGGCGAGGCCTGGTTTTCCAGAAATGCACATGTCTTGTTTTGCATGCACTGGTTCAAGAATCAGATAATCATGTGCTGAAGAGTGACGCCTGTCATTTAAACTACGAGTACAGGATCCAGCCTGCCAAAGGACCATTAAAATGAATATATGAGAGCTAGAGAATGTTGAGAGTCCTGATCAACAGCGAAGTTTTAATGAACTGAACTCAAGTTATAGTTTGATAGTATCACATCTGGAAATCTGCTTATAAACTTTAAGATCTACCAATGAGTCGGAACCCCCTGAACTTGAACTGAGCTCAACTCGTACACAAGAGCTTCTCTCCCCACTGGAACTTCGCCTTTAGTCATGATTATGCTTTTGAAACATAAAGACTTCTGTACTTTACTGCATTGTTTGACGTTAAATATTTTTTCATCTCTGCTATTTATTGGTCCACAGGGAGAGAGAGAGGGTGTTAGATATGAAACAAGGATAACACATCTTTAAGCTTCTTTTCAAATACCATCTTGCAACATGGCTGATTACATAAATTTGAAACAAGTACCATCCTAGAGCATTTTGTAGAGCAGATCCTGTTTGTACATTTAGAAACAAATATGTAAAAATATGTGCCTCTGCAAGCTACATGGTTTCTTTTCACTCTGTGCATGTTTTGTCCTTTTCATAATGTGTATGTTTTGTTTTACAAATAAAACATATGAAGATGCTATCCAACAATTGAAGTAGAAAGCATATATTTTTTTTCCCCTTTTGAGATGACTAGGTCTCCAGGTGGGAAAATAGTGAAAAGTTAGCCGTGTCTTTGAAAGGATCGACTGTAGGCTCTAAAGGCATCAAGTTTGATGCTCCATATTGAAAGAGTCACAAAATTATAATTTAATTACCCCAAAGACATTATAGCTTCTCATCCTTAGGAAAATTAAACACTTTTCTATCTGCATTTTCTCCTTTCATGTGGAAAACACATCTGATAAAAGAAAAAAGGGAAAAAAATGAACTAACTAAAAAATAAAATACTTAAGACCAGGAAATGAGAGGGGTGAGGGAGAAAATCCAAAAATGGTTTCTTCCACTGACTAATGTCATCTACATCTAACATAAAGACCAAAACTTGCCCATCTGGAGTATACCCCCGGAAGAGCACGATCTCTCTAATACTGGATTTTCTCTCTAACATACAACAGGAAAAGCAAAAAAACTCTGCACAGTCCCAGTGAATCATTTAATTAATCCTGCTTGCAACAAATTTCTTGGTTCCGTGCTATTCCTAGAGCCTGTGCTGAAAAGAAAATACAACAACAGAGATGCCACAATCATTGGGTATTCATGTTTTCCATTTCTCTATCCAAACTTCACTCTAGCAGCTTTGCTTTGAGAAAGAAAAGTCTGATACAGTACAGAATAAGATTAGGCCGCCCCACACTGAAGTAACCTCTTCACGTAAGTGTCTCTGGGACCTACAAAATACTTCAATGCAACTAGGAAACAACTATAAGCACATGCGCCCCATTAAAATAAAACTTAATTGCACTATACATCTTTATGAGTAATCGCCTTCATGATGGTCACTATTCTATTTCAGGTTTCTCTGAGTGATCCTTTATGTATATTTTTTCATGCAATCCTCACGCAACTCCAGAAGGTGAGTATTCTGATTTTCACTTTGTAAGTATGAGCAGAAGCTCAGGAAGGTCAAGTGACTTGTCCAAAGTCCCACAGCTGGTCATTGGCAGAACTCCCACTACTGCTGGAATTCTCTAAGCAAGAAATTAAATCTTGCAAGGTTACCTGAGTGGCCTCTGCTAACATGATTAGTTAGCAGAAGAACCAAAAATAGCATCCTGGCCCTTTGAGGTTCTGCCCAGAGTCCCTTCTAAGAGTTCATACTTTTTCCATCCACCTTTCTACTTCAGCTTATAAAATATGCAGTCCTGTGGGTGCCTGAGTGGCTCAGTGGGTTAAAGCCTCTGCCTTCGGCTCAGGTCATAATCCCAGGGTCCTGGGATCGAGCCCCGCATTGGGCTCTCTGCTCTGCAGGGAGCCTGCTTCCTCCTCTCTCTCTCTCTGCCTGCCTCTCTGCCTACTGTGGTCTTTGTCTGTCAAATAAATAAATAAAATCTTAAAAAAAAATGCAGTCCTGGAAACTAGATGCAAAAGGTAAAATTTCTGAAGTCCTGAGTCTCAACTTACAATCTTTCAATAATCCAAAAATTATTAGTTAAGAACTATCATTCAAATGCTTCTTAAAGTTCATTACAGGTGTGCTTCACTTGAATAATCTTATCCAGGGGCTAATCTATAGGTGCCTGTACATTTTTCTTTTCTAATTTCATGAATAACATTGATTTTTAAATGGAAAAAGTGGTTTTTTTCTTCCTCCTTTTGGACAGTGACCTCCTGTAGTTAAACAGAAGCAAATAAACTATTTGTACTCCTGCAGCCTGTATATAATATGTAGCCTAATTAAATCCACACAGTCAAATGATTCAAAGATGGGCTCCCTCCACCATGGCCAGAGCCACCTCCGGAACACAGAACATGTACCATATCCAGAGTACATCAACCAGAGAAAAAAAAGACACGCTTCCCATCCCAGAGAGGAAGAAGAAAATTCTTGCCCTTTGGGAAGCCCATCGGCCAGTCATCCAATCTGAAGAAATCACAGGCTTTCCACTGCAAACACATGGTCTGAGGGCTGATTTGCTTGATTTTCAGTTTTAGTCATACTTCTTTTTATTTATTCATTTATTTTAGTTTTAATCATACTTCAGTATTCTTTTGCTAAATATTAATGTCACATTAAAGATGATCATTTTTATATATATGCCTTGCTGGTGGAATTGTAGGAAACACGGCTGTGTATTTTCAACGTCTGTTCTTCTGACACAGATTCCAGATTCTCAACAAGCCTGAGTTTGGAAAGGTTTTGAAAAGAACATCTTGGTTTTGAAAAGTACAGGGTAGCAAACCTCACATAACCGACCCAGGAACTCAGGGTTTGGGATTTAGTTTCTCTCAAAGGTTCCACTTCAAGTAATTCATTCCAAAATTAGCAATGCTAAGCACTCCCATGCAGCAGAACCCAAATTAAGAACAGACCAAGTTTTAGCCAAAGAGTGGAGAAAGAATAGGATGAATAATTAGGACAGATGGAAGATCAGTGTTTTGTGAGAAGAGCCAGGTCAACAATAATCTGTCACCATCAATGACCATGGAGGGCCCGTTATTGGGATGCACTGGGCTTGTTCAAAGTGCTAATTGGAAGAGAGAGTTACTGACCCATCTCTCCTCTTCTTCTTCTTCTTCTTTTTTTTTTTTTCTACACCTGCACTTTCTTATTTAGGTTTCTAAGGTTTTCACTGAAACTTGCGATGTCTCTGAGAACTTTGAGGATTCTGGTGACAAAATGCAAGCTAATCACCAAAACTGCAAAAAACACCATCATGAATCATACCTTTTCTTGTATTATTTTACCAGGGTAGATTTTTGGTTTTGTTTTTGTTTTGTTTTGTTTTTTGTTTTTTGTTTTTTACCAGAGTGTTTTTATATTTAGTTAATTTTCTCCTGAAAAATAAACTTTGGAATGAATTATCCCATTTGTGCCAAATTTGTAGCACCCCTGGAAGGAACTTAGATCTTCAATTGTTTTGGTGATTAATCGAGATTTCGTTACAGTGCTGACTATGCTGAATGAAGTTACACTTCCCTATTAATTCTAATTATATTGACATGCTTGTAGAAAGCCTTCATAAACCACATAGTTTTATATCTTTCACTTCATTATCACCATTTTCCAGGTGAAAAAACTTAAGGTCAGAGAAGCACAGATTTGCCAAAAACTATGTAACTAAGAAGTAGTAAAACCTAAAAGGAGATTTTATCTGATTTTTAAGTCCACTGCTCTTTCTGTGTACATGGCTTTAGGATACAGTGTGAAAATTGATTATATTAATTCCATCATGCTTGTAAAAATTCAAAATTCAAACTTGTTCTTATTTACTCAGTCCAGGGTCAGGGCTTAGTTTCCTACATAAAGAAGCAATTAGCCTGAGAGTGAATTTCTGAACAGAAACTTAATCAATTTGCTGTACTTCCTTATTATTGACATTGCCTGACTTTTTAACCCTGTTCCTTGCCAGGATGTAATCAATCACAAACAGAATATTCTTCAGTTACCCTAGGAAAAGGTGGAAAGAAAAGATACTTGTAGGAGTGAATTAAATATTAACTGTGTCAAATCCACTTCCTAAAGTGAGTGAACAGAGACTTTAATATCATCAAAATATAGCATAGACAACTGTTATCTGCATTTGAGAAAACCTCAGAAGCATGATTCAAAGGATAGATTGAATATTTGTATATTTAGTAAATGAAAGAGAGACATTATTATCTAGTATATTCACAGCCCTCTATTAAGCACTGGAGAAACAAAATCAATGATAAAATATGGCCTGGAAATAAAAAAGCTAGTGATAAAGTTGACAAAGTATGTGTGTGTGTGTGTGTGTATGTGAAATATAAGGAACATATAAATCATATGCCCACATAAAATTATAAGCAATAATTTCAGATATTATAAAAGTACAGTGATATATCATGTAAGTTTTCTGACAGACTTAAAATAATCTGGACAATTTACTTGGTTCATCTCATTTTAGTTTGCTTAATTAAATTATTATCTATAATTAGTAATGTAGTACTTTTTTTTTTTAAGATTTTATTTATTTACTTGACGATAAAGATCACAAGCAGGCTCCCCGCTGAGCAGAGAGCCTGATGCGGGGCTCGATCCCAGGACCCAGGACCCTGGTATCATGACCCGAGCCAAAGGCAGAGGCTTTAACCTACTGAGCCACCCAGGTGCCCCAGTAATGTAGTACTTCTTGCTGTCCAATATATATGGCCAGCTGTCTACTGGAAACATCTATTTTGCCACCACATAGGAAACTCAGGCTCAATGGGTACAAAACTGAGCTGGTAGATTTGCCCTCCGAAGTTATGCCTTCCTGTCTTCTGTTTCCTTTATCACAGAATTACACCACAATCTATTTAATTGCTCAAGGTATTGCCCTAGTTATTAGCCTGATTTATTGAAGATTTTAACATCTGAATGACATTTTTATTTTCCATCCAGCTTCCTGACATTATCAGAATCAACTAAATGCCCACCTATTTCTATGGTCATATTCTGGACATTATCATCACCTGTACTTGCTCCACCCTGAAAATCATTAACCCGACATTAACTGTCCCATCCTTGTATCGTCTTACTGCACAATTTTATCTCTTGGTGTCTCCAGTTCATCAACTCAACCATTTCCCTTCTATCTATCTGTCCCCTCCTCTCCTCACTTCCCATGTTATTGAGCTCACGTCATATGAAATGTCAGTAAAATCACTCATACATATATTTTTTACTCTCTTGTCCTTTCTTTTTATTGTCCTCCTTGGGGAAAATTTAGTGCTGGTTGAACCAAGCTCTTAAATATCTTTACATCTGTACCCTAAGACTGAGCGTTGTTAGAAAAAAGTATCATGTGACATGCCGGATTGATATCATTCATAAATTCCTGGCCACAAGCCTGAATTCAACACTCAAGATTGCAATTCAACACTAAGCAAGGTTACAACTTTCCATTGATATGATCTTATTTCCATTCTCATAGCTTTTCACTTTCCTCAAACCTCCCTATACTCTTCACTCATCCAGATCATAGCTCCCCTAAAACAGCCCAATAGTTTTTCTACCTTGTTCTCTGAAGTTGCTCAGGTTTCTGTTCTTTTGTTGATTTGAATTTTTTTTTCAAGTTGAATAGGTTATATTTTTAAGAAATCATAAGCTTCTATTTAATCAATGGACTCCAGTATGGAAAGTCATAACTACGAATAGGTACATACATCTCAAGTGATATGTGTAGAATTGATTGACAGAGACAGGGATAGAAGACAGTGAAGACTGTGGCATGCTATGACTGGGGATTTGGTGGTTCTTGTAACATAGTAGTGAAATGTTTGGTTCAATGGTCACTTATTTTTTTTGCTCACTGACACTAGAACATTAGGAAACTTGAAAAACATTTTCAGAAAATTGGAAATGATTTATTTTTGTACCATTTAAGAAACTCCCTTAGTCTGCTATCTTCCCTAAATATGTTAACCTCATTAACTATATATATCTTGAATTCTGTGCATTAAAAAAATACCCAAATGACAAATGATGGTACACAAAATAAAAATGGGACACAAAAATATCCTTGTCCTAATTATTAGAATTTGTGAATGTTGCTTTATATGGCAAAGGGGACTTTGCAAGTATCATCATGTCAAGAATCTTGAGGTGGGAGATGATCTGGAATATTAACTGGAATATCCGGGTGAAACCTGAATGTATTCCCCAGTGTTTTTATAAGAAGAAAGCAGTGGAACGGTCTTCTGCAGACAAAGGCAGAGTGGCAATGGAAGCAGGGGGATTTAAGGTAATGTAATGCCATTGACTGGGTCATGAGCCAAAGAATACAGGTGGCTTCCAGAGCTAGAAAAGGCAAGAAAGTGGATTCCTCCCTAGAGATTCCGGAAGGAACCAACCCTACCAACACCTTGATTTTAGCCACATATGACTCATTTTCAGCTTCTGATCTCCAGAAGTGTAAGGAAATAAATTCGTGTTGTTTTAAGCCACTAAATTTGTAGTGAATTGTTAACAGCAGTCACAAGAAACTAATACATGTATTGCCTCTATCTTCTATACTTCCTTTTTTCACTCATGAATATATTTTTCAAATATCTCTATATTGAACATATACATACCTAATTTATTCATTTTTTTAACTGTCACCTAATACTGGAAAATATAAATAATGGCAATATATTTGTTTCCCTAATGAGAGATAGGTTGGTTTCAAGTTTTTATTATCACCATATTTCCAGGAGCATTCTTGTTTATGTCCTCAGATACTATAAGAAATGGAAATGGTTATATTTAGAAATGAAAATGCTAGGTTGCATTAGTTTTCCAAAGTACCACAAATTTAGTGGCTAAAAACAACACAGAATTTTTTTTACTTTAGTGTTTAAGAAGTCAGAAGTCTTTGAAATGAAATGGACTAAAATCAAGGTGTTGGTAGGGCTGCATGCCTTTTGGAGACAAGCCTCCAGGTAAGACAATTTTCTTACCTTTCCAGCTTTTTTTTTTTTTAAGATTGATGTATTTATTTTAGAGAGTGAGACCAAGCAGAGGGAGGAGAGAGAGAGAATCTCAAGAGAACTCCACGCTGAGTGTGGAGCCTAATGTTGGGTTCAATCCCAGGACCCTGAGATCATGAACTAAGCTGAAATTAAGACCCCATCACTTAACTGACTGAGCCACCCAGGTACCCCACTTCTAGCTAAAAAGAAAAACAACAACAACAAAACAACAACAAAAACTTCTCTATATTTTTGGCTGTGTTCACCATCAGTATAGCTACCATCTGTCACCATACAATGCTATTAGAGTATCATTGACTCTATTCTCTGTATCTATTCATTCTGTAACTGGAAGCCTTTATCTCCCACTTCCCTTCACCCATTCTGCCCATCCTCCGCCCATCCCCTTTCCCTCTGACAACCATCAGTTTGTCCTCTGTTATTTATAGTGCTGATTCTTGGGGGGGGGGTTGTTTGTTTGTTTATTCATCTGTTTGGGGGTGTTTTTTGGTTTTTCTTTTTCTTTTTTGTTGTTTTTGTTTCTGTTTTTTAGATTCCACCTATGAATGAAATCATATGATATATCTCCTTCTCAGTCTGACTTACTTTATTTAGCATAATACCTTCTATGACAATTTCCAGCTTTTGAAGGCAGCCCACATCTTTTGGCTTATAACCACTTGCCATCTTTAATTAAGGCCAGCAAGTGAATCAGTAGACCTCTGCATTTGTCAGCACATCTTCTGACTCTTCTGCCTCCCTCTTTCATCCTCAAAAGCCCTTGGGATTACATTAGGTCCAATTGGATAATCAAGGTTATTCTCCCCATATCCAGATTCTTACCCACATCTTCAGTGTTTCTTTTGGCATGTAATGTAACATACTTACAGACTGTAAGGATTAGGACATGGATGTCTTTGGGGGTGCTATTATTATACCTCCCTTATAGGTCATAAACATATGTAGTTATTCAACTTTATTAGCTATTGCTAACTCTTTACAAATAAGTATTCTCGCATTAAAAATAGATAAGTTTCACCCTTTCCAAACACTTTGTGTTAAAAAAATTTATAATTTTGCCCAGCTGACATGCACAGGAATTATCATTTTTATTTGCATTTTTTTTCTGACTACTAGTGAGGCTTTTTATCTTTTCATATTTTGAGTACACATACCAATTTAATTTTCTTTTATTTCCTTTCATATTCTTTGCCCTTGTGGTAAGTAGTCTGTCTTTTTTATATTGATTTTAGGATCTCTAAAAAATATAATTTATAGGGGGAGGAGTCAAGATGGAGGAGAAGTAGCAGGTTGAGACTACTTCATCTAGCAGGAGATTAGTTAGATAGCTTATCTAAAGATTGCAAACACCTACATCCAAAGGCAGATTGAAGAGAAGAACAGCAATTCTAGAAACGGAAAATCAACCACTTTCTGAAGGACAGGATTGGCAGAGAAGTGAATCCAAAGCGACAGGAAGATAGACCCTGGGGGGAGGGGCCGGATCCTGGCAAGCAGCGGAGCAGGAGCACAAACTCAGGACTTTTAAAAGTCTGTTCTACTGAGGAACATCGCTCCAGAGGCTAAACCAGGGTGAAGCCCACGCGGGGTCAGCGTGGCCTCAGATCTCGCAGGGTCACAGAAGGATCAAGGGTGTCTGAATGTCGCAGAGCTTGCAGGTATTAGAACAGGGAAGCCAGCTACAGAGACAGAGCAGAGGAGTGAGCTCCCAGCTTGGGGTTACCTTGAACCGGTAGCAGGCTCGGTGAGCTCAGAGCGTGGCCGGAGGCCACAGAAACGTGAATAATTGGGAGCTGTTCTCTGAGGGTGCACTGAGGAGTGGGACCCTGGGCTCTCGGCTCCTCCGGGCCGGAGACCAGGAGGCCGCCATTTGTGCTCCCGTCCTCTGGAACTCTACGGAAAGCGCTCAGGGAACAAAAGCTCCTGAAAGCAAACCCGAGCGGATTACTCACCCTGGCCCCGGGTAAGGGCGGTGCAATTCTGCCTGGGGCAAAGACACTTGAGAATCACTACAACAGGCCCCTCCCCCAGAAGATCAACAAGAAATCCAGCCAGGACCAAGTTCACCTACCAAGGAGTGCAGTTTCAATACCAAGGAGAGCAGCGGAATTCCAGAGGAGAAAGCAAAGCCTGGAACTCATGGCTTTCTCTCTATGATTCTTTAGTCTTGCAGTTAATTTAATTTAATTTTATTTTCCAAGTTTTTACTCTTCTTCTGCTAAATTTTTTAAACTTTTACGCTTTTCTTTTTTAACGTTTTTTAACTAGTTTATCTAATATATATATATATATATATATATATATCTTTTTTATACTTTTTCTTTATTTGTTTTCTTTTTTAATTGTTTCTTTTCTTTGCTTTTTTTTTTTTAATTTTTCTTTGTTTCTGAACCTCTTTTCATCCCCCTTTTCCGCCATCACGATTTGGGATCTCTTCTGATTTGGTTAAAGCATTTTTTCTTGGGGCTGTTGCCTTTTAGTATTTTACTTGCTCCTTCATATACTCTTATCTGGACAAAATGACAAGGCGGAAAAATTCAACACAAAAAAAAGAACAAGAGGCAGTACCAAAGGCTAGAGACCTAATCAATACAGACATTGGTAATATGTCAGATCTAGAGTTCAGAATGATGATTCTCAAGGTTCTAGCCAGGCTCGAAAAAGGCATGGAAGATATTAGAGAAACCCTCTCGAGAGATATAAAAGCCCTTTCTGGAGAAATAAAAGAACTAAAATCTAACCAAGTTGAAATCAAAAAAGCTATTAATGAGGTGCAATCAAAAATGGAGGCTCTCACTGCTAGGATAAATGAGGCAGAAGAAAGAATTAGCAATATAGAAGACCAAATGACAGAGAATAAAGAAGCTGAGCAAAACAGGGACAAATAGCTACAGGACTATGAGGGGAGAATTCGAGAGATAAGTGACACCATAAGACGAAACAACATTAGAATAATTGGGATTCCAGAAGAAGAAGAAAGAGAGAGGGGAGTAGAAGGTATACTGGAGAGAATTATTGGGGAGAATTTCCCCAATATGGCAAAGGGAACGAGCATCAAAATCCAGGAGGTGCAGAGAACCCCCCTCAAAATCAATAAGAATAGGTCCACACCCCATCACCTAATAGTAAAATTTACAAGTCTCAGTGACAAAGAGAAAATCCTGAAAGCAGCCCGGGAAAAGAAGTCTGTAACATACAATGGTAAAAATTTTAGATTGGCATCAGACTTATCCACAGAGACCTGGCAGGCCAGAAAGAGCTGGCATGATATTTTCAGAGCACTAAATTAGAAAAACATGCAGCCAAGAATATTATATCTAGCTAGGCTATCATTGAAAATAGAAGGAGAGATTAAAAGCTTCCAGGACAAACAAAAACTGAAAGAATTTGCAAACACCAAACCAGCTCTACAGGAAATATTGAAAGGGGTCCTCTAAGCAAAGAGAGAGCCTAAAAGTAGTAGATCAGAAAGGAACAGAGACAATATACAGTAACAGTCACCTTACAGACAATACAATGGCACTAAATTCATATCTCTCAATAGTTACCCTGAATGTTAATGGACTAAATGCCCCAATCAAAAGACACAGGGTATCAGAATGGATAAAAAAACAAAACCCATCTATATGTTGCCTACAAGAAACTCATTTTAAGCCCGAAGACACCTCCAGATTTAAAGTGAGGGGGTGGAAAAGACTTTACCATGCTAATGGACATCAGAAGAAAGCAGGAGTGGCAATCCTTAGATCAATTAGATTTTAAGCCAAATGAAGGAGCAGGAGGCTGGCTGAGGACAAAGCAAAAGCTGGCGCCTTGCACCCCCCCTTCACTCGCTCCCCTCCATATGTGTGGCATTCCTCAGGCACCCCTGACTGCCATAAAATGATAAATGGTTAACTTGCTGAGATCACAATCCTGCAAGACAGGATTCTCCCTTGGCTTGCAAGTGTCCTTGAGATTTACAAACAAAGAAGTTACCTTATCAATAGCCCAATTTCCAGGGACACAGTACTCAGTTCCTCAAGCCCTAATGTCACCCTCCACTCCATGAAAAACGGAAGGAGGCGGAGGTAGAAGGAAAAGTAAATAAAGTTAAAATTCTTTTAAACCTAAATCTCATTAACAAGGAAGCTTGATAGCAGGAATGTAACATTTGTTACATGTAACAATTGTCTTTACTTGATAGTAACCAGGCCTTCAATATCCTGATAGTGCTTTTTTCCACATGCGTGGGCTAACCGGCCAGTTCTGCTTCTGTAAGATTGCTTTGTCTGCTTTCACGTGGGGTCCCCTGACCCAATTCACTGACACCAAGTATGCCTGTTCAAACTGTCAATCAATCAGCTCAGCCCCACCCGAAACTTGTTTGTACCTGTCTATAAAAACCCTGCACCAACCAAGCTCTGGACCTCTCGGCGTTATCGGCAACGAGCGGCGCAGAGGTCCAGGTTCGAACCTGCAATAAACGACCCTTGCTGATTGGCTTTGACTCACGTCTCTGGTGGTCTTTTAAGGTGGGGGTAATATTCAATTGGCATTTCACAAAGACTATAATAAGAGATGAGGAAGGACACTATATCGTACTCAAAGGATCTGTCCAACAAGAAGATCTAACAATTTTAAATGTCTATGCCCCCAATGTGTGAGCAGCTAATTATATAAACCAATTAATAACAAAATCAAAGAAACACATCAGCAATAATACAATAATAGTACGGGACTTTAACACTTCCCTCACTGAAATGGACAGATCATCCAAGCAAAAGATCAGAAAGGAAAGGTCTTAAACGACACACTGGACCAGATGGACATCACAGATATATTCAGAACATTTCATCCCAAAGCAACAGAATGCACATTATTCTCTAGTGCACATGGAACATTATCTAGAATAGATCACATCCTCAGTCCTAAATCAGTTCTCAACCGGTATCAAAAGATTGGGATCATTCCCTGCATATTTCCAGACCACAATGCTCTGAAGCTAGAACTCAATCACAAGAGGAAATTTGGAAAGAACCCAAATACATGGAGACTAAACAGCATCCTTCTAAAGAATGAATGGGTCAACTGGGAAATTAAAGAAGAATTGAAAAAATTCATGGAAACAAATGATAATGAAAATACAACGGTTCAAAATCTGTGGGACACAACAAAGGCAGTCCTGAGAGGAAAATATACAGTGGTACAAGCCTTTCTCAAGAAACAAGAAAGGTCTCAGGTACACAACCTAACCCTACACTTAAAGGAGCTGGAGAAAGAACAAGAGAGAAACCCTAAGCCCAGGAGGAGAAGAGAAATCATAAAGATCAGAGCAGAAATCAATGAAATAGAAACCAAAAAATAATAATAATAATAATAATAGAACAAATCAACGAAACTAGGAGTTGGTTCTTTGAAAGAATTAATAAGATTGATAAACCCCTGGCCCGACTTATCAAAAAGAAAAGAGAAAAGACCAAAATAAATAAAATTCTGAATGAAAGAGGAGAGATCACAACTAACACCAAAGAAATACAGACAATTATAAGAACATACTATGAGTAATTCTACACCAACAAATTTTACAATCTGGAAGAAATGGATGCATTCCTAGAAACAAATATACTACCACAACTGAACCAGGAAGAAATAGAATGCCTGAACAGGCCCATAAGCAGTAAGGAGATTGAAGCAGTCATTAAAAATCTCCAAACAAACAAAAGCCCAGGGCCAGACGCCTTCCCAGGGGAATTCTACCAAACATTTAAAGAAGAACTAATTCCTATTCTCCTGAAACTGTTCCAAAAAATAGAAATGGAAGGAAAACTTCCAAACTCATTTTATGAGGCCAGATCACCTTGATCCCAAAACCAGACAAGGATCCCACCAAAAAAGAGAGCTATAGACCAATATCCTTGATGAACACAGATGCGAAAATACTCAACAAAATACTAGCCAATAGGATTCAACAGTACATTAAAAAGATTATTCACCACAACAAAGTGGGATTTATTCCAGGGCTGCAAGGTTGGTTCAACATCCGCAAATCAATCAATGTGATACAACACATCAATAAAAGAAAGAACAAGAACCATATGATACTCTCAATAGATGCTGAAAAAGCATTAGACAAAATACAGCATCCCTTCCTGATCAAAACTCTTCAAAGTGTAGGGATAGAGGACACATACCTCAATATCATCAAAGCCATCTATGAAAAACCAAACACAAATATCATTCTCAATGGAGAAAAACTGAAAGCTTTTCCGCTAAGGTCAGGAACATGGCAGGGATGTCCATTATCACCACTGCTATTCAACATAGTACTAGAAGTCCTAGCCTCAGCAATCAGACAACAAAAGGAAATTAAAGGCATCCAAATCGGCAAAGAAGTAATCAAATTATCACTCTTCGCAGATGATATGATACTATATGTGGAAAACCCAAAAGACTCCCCTCCAAAACTACTAGCACTTGTACAGGAATTCAATAAAGTGTCAGGATATAAAATCAATGCACAGAAATCAGTTGCATTTCTCTACACCAACAGCAAGACAGAAGAAAGAGAAATTAAGGAGTCAATCCCATTTACAATTGCACCCCAAACCATAAGATACCTAGGAATAAACCTAAACAAGGAGGCTAAGAATCTATACTCAGAAAACTATAAAGTACTCATGAAAGAAATTGAGGAAGACACAAAGAAATGGAAAAATGTTCCATGCTCCTGGATTGGAAGAATAAATATTTTGAAAATGTCTATGTTACCTAAAGCAATCTACACATTTAATGCCATTCCTATCAAAGTACCATCCATCTTTTTCAAAGAAATGGAACAAATAATTCTAAAATTTATATGGAACCAGAAAAGACCTCGAATAGCCAAAGGAATATTGAAAAAGAAAGGCAACGTTGGTGGCATCACAATTCTGGACTTCAAGGTCTATTACAAAGCTTTCATCATCAAGACAGCATGGTACTGACAAAAAAAAGAAACATAGATCAATGGAACAGAATAGAGATCCCAGAAATAGACCGTCAACTCATTGGTCAACTAATCTTTGACAAAGCAGGAAAGAATGTCCAATGGAAAAAAGACAGCCTCTTCAATAAATGGTGCTGGCAAAATTGGACAGCCACATGCAGAAAAATGAAATTGGACCACTTCCTTACACCACACACAAAAATAGACTCAAAATGAATGAAGGACCTCAATGTGAGAAAGGAATACATCAAAATCCTTGAGGAGAACACAGGTAGCAAACTCTTCGATCTCAGCCACTGCAACATCTTCCTAGAACATCACCAAAGGCAAGGGAAGCAAGGGTAAAAATGAACTATTGGGATTTCATCAAGATCAAAAGCTTTTGCACAGCAAAGGAAACAGTTAACAAAATCAAAAGACAACTGACAGAATGGGAGAAGATATTTGCAAACGACATATCAGATAAAGGGCTAGTGTCCAAAATCTATAAAGAACTTAGCAAACTCAACACCCAAAGAACAAATAATCCAATCAAGAAATGGGCAGAGGACATGAACAGACATTTCTGCAAAGACGACATCCAGATGGCCAACAGACACATGAAAAAGTGCTCCATATCACCCGGCATCAGGGAAATACAAATCAAAACCACAATGAGATATCACCTCACACCAGTCAGAATGGCTAAAATCAGCAAGTCAGGAAATGACAGATGCTGGCGAGGATGCGGAGAAAGGGGAACCCTCCTACACTGTTGGTGGGAATGGAAGCTGGTGCAGCCACTCTGGAAAACAGCATGGAGGTTCCTTAAAATGTTGAAAATAGAACTACCCTATGACCCAGGAATTGCACTACTGGGTATTTACCCTAAAGATACAAACGTGGTGATCCAAAGGGGCACGTGCACCCGAATGTTTATAGCAGCAATGTCCACAATAGCCAAACTATGGAAAGAACCTAGATGTCCATCAACAGATGAATGGATCAAGAAGAAGTGGTATATATACACAATGGAATACTATGCAGCCATCAAAGGAAATGAAATCTTGCCATTTGCGACGACATATATGGAACTAGAGTGTATCATGCTTAGCAAAATAAGTCAAGCGGAGAAAGGCAACTATCATATGATCTCCCTGATATGAGGAAGTGGTGATGCAAAATGGGGGCTTAAGTGGGTAGGAGAAGAATAAATGAAACAAGATGGGATTGGGAGGGAGACAAACCATAAGTGACTCTTAATCTCACAAAACAAACTTAGGGTTGCTGGGGGGAGGGGGTTTGGGAGAAGGGGCTGGGATTATGGACATTGGGGAGGGTATGTGCTTTGGTGAGTGCTGTGAAGTGTGTAAACCTGGTGATTCACAGACCTGTATCCCTGGGGATAAAAATATATGTTTATAAGAAATAAAAAATTAAAAAAAAATCTTAATAATATTGAATCTAGCAATCCATGAACATGCCATATTACTCCATTTATTGAAATATTTTATTATTTTCTTCCAATTATGATTTGTTGTCTTGTTTGTAGAAGTTTTTATTTTTAATTTTTAAAATTTAAGTAGGTTGCTCAATTTATTCCTAGTATATAAACTTTTTAATGCTGTTATAGTCTTGTTTAACATTTTTGCCACTATTTATGTTACTAGTATATAGAAATACAATTTTATTTTTTTGTAATTTAGTTTTTAAAATGACATCATACCTAACATCTTCGCTAAGTTCATTTATTTTAGTAGTTTACAGATTGTTTTGTATTTTTGTTAAAATAAAGCTTTATGTCTTTCTTTCCAATTTTTATGCCCCTTTTTATGTCATATTATAATGACTAAAACCTTTATTACAACACTGAACAAAAGTAGTAAAAAGTGGAAATCTTTGTGTTCTTCCCTATCTTAGGGTGATAACTCTCAATATTTACTGTTAAGTACAATGTTAGCCGTGTTTTTTCAAATAGAAGCCCTTTATCAGATTTTTTAAAACGTCACTCATATTCTTAATTTGTTGATCAGTCTGTTATGAAGAGGTACTAAATTTTGTGATTTTTCTGCATCTATAAAAATAAAATTTCTATTTAAAAATGTTTTCTCTTTTATTAGTTTAATGTGGTAAATTACATGATTGATTTTTTTTTTATAAACATATAATGTATTTTTATCCCCAGGAATACAGGTCTGTGAATTGCCAAGTTTACACACTTCACAGTACTCACCATAGCACATACCCTCTCCATAACCCCACCACCCTCTCCCGACTTCCCTCCCCCCAGCAACCCTCAGTTTGTTTTGTGAGATTAAGAGTCACTTATGGTTTGTCTCCCTCTTGTTTCATTTATTCTTTTCCTACCTCCCAAACCCCCCATGTTGCATCTCCACTTCCTCATATCAGGGAGATAATGTGACTGTTGTTTTTCTCCAATTGACTTATTTCAGTTTGCATGATACCCTCTAGTTCCATCCATGTCATCGCAAATGGCAAGATTTACATGATTGATTTTTTAAAAAATTTTATTTATCTATTTGACAGACAGAGATCACAAGTAGGTAGAGAGGCAGGCAGAGAGAGAGAGGGAAGCACACCACCCGCTGAGCAGAGAGTCCAATGTGGGGCTGGATCCCAGGACCCTGGGATCATGACCTGAGCCGAAGGCAGAGGCTTTAACCCACTGAGCCACCCAGGTGCCCCTACGTGATTGATTTTTAAAGGTTAAGTGAACCTTTCATATCTGGGATAAATCCCACTTGTTCATGCTTTTTATATATCACTGTGGTCAATTCTCCATTATTTTATCCAGGAGTTTTTGCATATGTCTTCATAAGAAATATTGACTTATAATTTACTTTTTTATTAATGTCCATATCAGTCATCACTGTGTGGCCTTTACAAAATGAATTGGTGAATTGTTCTTCCTTTTTCTTTTCTGAAGGAGTTTTAAAGTAACACTGGTATTAATTCTTGCTTAAATGTCTAAAAGAATTCATTAATAAAAACTTCTGGACCTGGAGTGTTTTGTGTGGGGGAAGATTTTTTATTATAAATTTAATTTAAGAGATAGAGCACTCAAAGTTTTAAACTTTTACTTGTGTTAGTTTGGGAATTTGTGCTTTTTCAATAATTTGTTTATTTTATTATATATTTGAATTTATTGACATACATTATTTTATATAATGTTTATACTAGCACCTTTTCCTTTTTAAATATCTATAGGATCTGTAGTGATATCTCCTATTTCATTTCTGATACTGTCATCTCTATTTCTTATAGTAAGATATATCCTACTAAGCATTTATTATTACATGTTAATTAGTTTATATTTCACTTTTCAACTAAAGTGATTTGGTTGATTTTCTCTGATAACTCTTCTCTAAAGTCAATTACTTTTTTCCATTCGATCAAGCAACATTTATTGAGCTTCTACTAGTATGCCAGGCACTACCCTAATTATTACATACACACAAAGTAGAAAAGCCATGCTCCCTATCCTGGATTTTACCATATAATAGGGAATAGTCATGCCAGTAATCACAAACCAATATGATAAGCAGTAACAGAGGTACATACGTAGTTCCACGGAAGCATAAGGAAGCCTGGGAAGCTTTTACAAAAGAGGCCATGAATGAACTGAGACATGGAGGATAAGAAAGAACTTTCTAATCAGACAAATGGGAAGAGAACCTTCCAGGAAAAGGGAATACATTTCCCAAGATTACAGACATTGGAGCATACTGTGTTTTTGAAAATAAATTTTTCTCAGAGTTGCTTTAGCTTACAGTTCAAATTAGAGAATTGTAGAACATGAAGGTTGACTGATTAGATAAGGATAGAATCTTTAAATTTCTGGTAGGCCATACCAAAATAATCTACCTTTTATCCTGTTACCAAAAGGCTAAACTATTGAAGAATATTGGCAGTGGTATAATATGATGAAAATTTATCTTTTCTGAAAAAGGAATACAGAATTAGAAGTGAGGAGAATGGAGACAAAAATACAATAAGTAGAACATTTACTGAACACTTAAAATCTACCAGTTACTACATTAAGTCATATCATCTCACTTAACCCTCACAACAATTTCACAATTTGTGAAAATTTCAAATATGAAATTTTTTCATGATGACTATTTTCATCTACCATATTACATATAAGTAAATTAAGCCTCAGATTGATAAATGATCTTGCCCAAGCTTTCACATAGTATGTGGCAAAGAAAATTCAACGTTTTCACTCAGGTCTGTTTTAACTCGACCAGTTCTGATTGCACTAACCAAGCTGCCTCTTATCACAATTAGAAGGGATACTGCAATCATCAAGGCTAGAAATGAGTCCTGAACAAAGTCAATGGCACTGAGGATGAAGAGCTGAGCCCAGATTTGGTTCGCTAAGAGGTCGAATGGATGAAATTTAGGGTCAATTAGTTTTGCTCTTATATTTATTATTTCCTTCCTTCTGGTTTCTTTTGAGTCGAATTAATATATTTTAACATTTTTGGAACAACATGAAAGTTGCACAATAACCATCTGTGCTTTATTTTTTTGTTGTATGTTTAACATCTCTGTATGTATAAAAATCTCAACATACTTCTAATTGTTTTAAGCAGCTAGTATTCTCTTATATTTTTATATTTATCCACACATTTGCCACTTGGTTCCTCTTCATGACTTCTTAACAGTTTTGTTTCCATCTTGGGACACTTCCCTTCAGCCTGAAAAACTTGCTTATCCTTGCTCGGTGTACCTACTAGCAATACATTTTATTAGATTTCTTTTGTAGGAAAGCATTTTAATTCCATTCCAGTTTAAGAATTTGGAAGGGGGCAGTGGTTAAGTCTAGAAGTATAGATTGGTAGTTTTTTAAATTTTCTTTCAGCACCTTAAGAATGTCATTTCATTGAGTTACGGGGTCTATGGTTGCTGTTGTGAAGCTGACCATTGGAATTTTTATTGCTTATTTAAGGGCACTATATCTTTATTTGGATCATGTCATATTTTCCTTGTCTTGTTTGATTCTCAGCAATTTGTCTATGAAGTTCCTAAGTGTGATTTTTCTTTCTATTTATCCTTAGTTTTCTATGACTTTCTGAACCCATGGGTTGATTTCTGTCATCTGTTTTGTAAAGTTCTCAACCCCTATTCTTTCAAATATTATTTTTGCTCCATTTCCTATCTTCTCTTTCTGCAATTCCATTTACCAAAGTGTTAAGTCATTTGTCCATAATCTATATATTTTAGTCTCTGTTCTTTTTTAAAGACTTTTTATTTCTCAATTGGATATTTTCTCTTTACCTGTATTCAGATGAGCTTGAGACATCCCATATGTCAGAAAACAAGGAAATACTAAAAAACCTTCCTGCCAATGGCCAAATATGAGGTAATTTGAGTGACAAAATAAATGGCAATAGTGTTGGATTATGTATCATAAAATAAAATACTTATCCATTAGTTCATGGTGATATAAATAGATAGATGGATCAACCAATAAATGATGAGACGAATAACTCTTCAATACAATAAAGTTCCAGCTAATTATTGCAGAAAGAATGATAGCAGTAGAAAATCTCCACTTGGCAAGCAACCCATTAATAATCGTTGCAGTTAAAAACATCAATGGCTAATGAAATTGGTAGGTGAAATTATGATGAGAATCAGGACATTTGCATGGTCCCAAAGTATTTCCCCACATGATACTTATTAATTACAAGGGAAAAAATAATAACTTTATAGTGGAGAAACCTGGCAGACATACCTCTAATCAAGCAATCAAAGTTAACATCACCAGTAATAAGGCATTATGTACCCACTGATACGATGCACTGCAAAGGGTCCAAAATTACTTCTGTGATATTTTTGCCAAAAATGTATAATCTAAATCCAATCATGAGGAAATATCAGATGAACATGAATTGAGGGACATTTTACAAAATAACTAGTCAGTGTACTTCAAAAGTATCAAGATCATAAAAGACAAAGAAATACTGAGAAACTGTTCTCGACTGGATGAAATTAAAGAGACGTTCAAAGTAAATGTGATGTGGGATCTTGGATTAGATCTTGAATCAGAAAAAAAAAAATTAATGGCACAGTAGATGAAATTCAACTAAGGTCTGAGGTTAATAATATTGCTTCAGTTTTAATTTTCTGATTTATAACATGATACCATGATTATATAAGATGAGATGGTATAATTGAGGAAAGAGAAGTGAAGGCAAAAGAGAACTTGGATGTACTATTTTTGCGATGTTTTCTATGTCTATAATATTGTCAAGTAAAATGGCTAAAAAATTAAGTGCCTGTCTTCTACTTAAAATATCTAAATCACAACAGAAACAAAATCTGTTTCTCTTATTGTGTTTCTTGGTTTCCAGTCAATTTGTACTGTTTTAGCATGCCTCATGATTTTTGATGCAATGTCAATGTGGATGAAAAATAAAGACGCTTGAAGATGTTTTTTCCTCCCAGTGGAGATTCATTTTTCTCACAAGCAAATGCAGCACAAGGGGATCGCTGAGCTCCTGTATAGAAGTGGTCAATAAAAGAGTCAAAGAGTAAACCTTCTGGACGACTTTTTTTTCCCCCCAGAAGGCAGGAGGATGTGGGCATGCAAGCACTCAACTGTTGTAACATTAAAGGAGCCATAGATGATACCCAAAGCAGTGGATGTGGTGACTGTGGTCAAATAAAACTTTATTTACAAAAACAGACAAAGTTTGCAGACCTTGCTATAGAGGATTTATAATGGCTGGCTTGTTCTAATTTGCCCTTACTTCTAGTGGATGGCTTTCTGGAATCCCAGGAAAATGCTGAGAATAGTTCCCATGCTCTTTAACTTTATTGGGACTTGAACTCTAAACTCTGTCTCCCCTGCTATCGAAATCTCTATTTAGCCCATCAGCCTTCTAGTTAATGCTTTCCAGTCAGTTCGTCAAAGTCTGGCCCTGGGACAGTCCAGGATTCAACAGTGGTTTGAGGACATTTGTATGTAGATACAGCTTTCTCCTCTTAACTCTGCTTTTCAGGGTTTTGTCCCACTTATTTCAAGTCTCTCTAGCAGCCCCAAATCCCTAGTGTTTCCAGTGCAGTAAGATGCCTCTCTGGCCTGCTGAGAAGTGGGAAGTGTCCTTGGAGGGGAAGACAGGTACATTTGGGGCGCTCATCTGCAAAACACCTCTTCTTTTAAGAACAATTCTACCTATAATTTCTGGCTACTTTGGATGTTCTCTAAGGCCTTCAGAGAATTGAGGGTTGTGTTGTGTTGTGTTATGCTTACTTTGTTTTGATTTTATTTTGAGGATATTCAACTTTTATAAATGTATCTATGAAGAATAAGTCTAATATAAGCTACCTCACTATGACAAGCATTGGAATTCTTGCTTAATTATTTTCCCCAGTGTTACTTTGCGTTTTCAGTTTACTATGTGTTTTCCTGTCCATTCTTGCATTTAATTGGATTTTTACTGTTGAATCTACTTTATTTCCCTCTTTTCTTTGCAAATTGATCATTTGCTTTCCATTCTTAGTTACAAAGATAGGGTTGGTGAGGGGATTCATATTGGAGGGTACAGGAACATGGGTCAAACAGCAATGGGTGTCATCCGTTCTAATCTCAAAGCAAGGAGGGAGAAGTGACAGGAACCTGGAAGAGCTGTGCCTCTCTTTCTTGATTCCAGCTGTAACCTTATTAAAGGATATGGTAATCTTAAGTGAACCCACAAGAGGAGAGTAAAGAGAACACATCTAGTTGACCTCCCTTCCCACCCTTCCTTTGATCTTCTGCCAGGATTCCCAATTGACAGAACTCAACCAGAAGCTAGAGGGGTGAGAATCAGGATGACATAATATATTCACGTCAGCCTTCCTGGGCAGAAGGTAGGTATAGAGGGTAGGTATATTTGTATCAGGTGGGGTGAACAGAAAATACAACACAACCCCTTCTCAATACAGTGGTATCTTAAGTGCTTTAAGACCAACTATTCCCTCTTGATGGAGCATTGATGATACTGGGGTTAGCATAGTTCCCTTCCAATTACCTCCTTCCCAACATTTTATTTTATTTTATTTTATTTTATTTTATTTTATTTTATTTTAAGAAAGGGAGAGGGAGCATGTACATGCATGCACGTGTGGTGGGAGAGGTAGAGGAAGAGGGAAAGAAAGAATCTGAAGTGGGCTGCCCATCCAGCATGGAGCTGGAGGAGGTGGGGCTCCATCTCAACCCCCTGAGATCATGACCTGAGCCGAAATCAAGAGCTAGATAATTTGACCCACCTAGACATTCCCTTCCTTCTTGACTTTTAATTTATTGTTCTTCACTATTTAGTTTCACCTTTATTTTATTCCCCCAAACTATCTATTATTACTATTACTATTATTATTATTACTATTTTATATAGCCACTGCTTATTTAAATTTACCCATACATTTATCATTTTTTGTTGTATTACTATTACTTCTCATGTGACACATTTTGCTGAGATTATATTGCTTCTTTCTGAATTACATAGTAGAGCAGTTCGTTTAGCAAGGGTTTGAGTATAATCTTCTAAATCTGTAAACAAAAATATCTTTATTTCGCCCTGCCTCTTAGTCGGGAATTCAGGATGACAATTATTTGTTCTCAGCTCACTGAAGAAATGACTCCATGGTTATTGGGCTTCTATAGGGGGTGTTGGGAAATCTGTTTCTATAATTCATAGTCCATTGAAAATTATCTTTTTACTCTCCTTGCATTTAAAATTTCCTCTTTGTCATTTATGTTCAGAAATTTTCATAAAATGGTTTTGGGTACAGATTTTTGTTTGTTTGCTTGTTTACAGATTTGTTTTTATTCTGTATAACTTGATGTACTTCTTAAATATGAGAATTCTTACTTTTTGTTAATTTTTAAAAACTCTTGGTGACTTTTACTGTTGTTCCACTCACAGACCCCTTTTCCCTCACAGCAATTTCTTGCTTGTCTGATTTTACTCCATATCTTAGAATGGTCAATTCCAGCAAGGTACTTTTTTCAACTCTTTAATTTATGTCTTTAATAATTTTAATAGTTACACTGTAATCTTTAAAAACAATTTCCATTAACTGAACTTTTTGGGCATCTGATCTTTATTTCTTTGAATCTGTCAGTTCATGTTCAAGTTGTTTGGGATCACATGTATATTGTAATTTAAGAGTAGGCTCATACATGAACAACCTGGGCCCCGAGAGTGTCCCTCTGGAGAGGTTTTGTGTTTCATGTTTTGAAGTGTAAAAATAAAACTAAATCAGGTGGAAGATAATGGCTTCTGAAGGGAGATGGTGGGTACTTAGAGGTTATTATACAATTCCCTCTACTTTTATAGATATTGAAGTGATACTAAGATGAATAATTTAGCCAATTCATTTCCTCCTATAGTCATTGAAATTAATTTGGTCTCCTAGGTAGTTTCGGTTCCTGTGTATACATAGAGATGGGTTGCATTCTTGGGCTAATATACAGCATGATGATAATGAGAACTCCTTATGCCTTTATTTGTTTATTCAATAAGTACTCATTCACTGCACCATGCTAAGCATGAACAACTCTGACATAGTCCCCACCCTTGTAAAGTTCATCATCGGGTAAGGGCACCAGATTATTATCATTAAAGAATATATGCCAAGAACAGAGGAAGAAAGCTGGACTCTGAGGCAGCAAGTCAGGCAAACACAGGTATTGATTAAAAGGGACTAGGAATTGGAAGATACTCTATGAGATACTGTCACTAAGGTATGTTCTTTAGAAGGATAACTATCCTGCTGAAATAGATAAACAAAGTCAGTTCAAGCAAGAGGGTAAAATACTTCTATTTTACTGAACCAAAAACACCCATACTGGTGTTATTTTTGATTGTCATCATCCAGAAGGGACACTGCTGTGTAGACTCTGTCACCATGTCCAGTCCTCACAAGACACTGCAAAGTAGGTGTTTTTTTAAATGAGAAAACTAACTGAGAGAAGTGATGGCCCAAGTTTATGGAGCTGTTAAGTGTATGAGCTGGGATGTGAATTCAGGTCTATGAGCCTCTGAATCATGTTCTTTCCACTACATCATGTTGCCTCCCAAGTAGACAAGTGCCTTCTCCATGGAAATGTGGGATTTTGAACTGCCCAGATATTTTAATATTGTGAATTAAAGGCCTTGTTGGTGTAGGTACAGGGAAGCATTTAATTCATTATAATAACGTCTTTTCTTCGTTCAAATATTTTTCTATTTTTTGATTACTTGCCTTGGTCCCATGTGAAGGAACTTTTGGAAGCGTCCTGCTGGAGTGTCAACATCATAGCTAAATGTTAGGCTCTGAATTTTATGATGTAAATATTTACAAGTGCATGCCAGATCACCAGGGTAACCAGTCAGTTCTTGTCCTGGTTTTGAAATATTGGGGTCTGAAGACAGAGAAAGAAGGTAGAACAAACTTCCAATGTCTGATGACAGCAGAGTGTAGCTCAGAAGCTTGGCCCCTTTTATTTTCCATGGGTTTACCTTCTTGACCAGAATATCCTTGGTAATAGCATTGTGATGCCCAACACCGGCCTCTCAGAACCTGCAGCTATAATTTACGACTTTCTTCTTGTCAGAGAACTGGCTTTGACCTTGCCACACTTTAATCCTACTGACCGCCTTTGGAGAATAAGGAATAGCCCATCAGTTTTTCCTCAGCAGAAAATAAGAAAAATAATCACATATTTGAATGAAAAATCAAAACCTCTACCAGTTCAGATCTTTCTCCAAGCAAGAGATTTCTGGGAAAGGAATAATCCACCAGACATTTTTCCAGAAACTCTCACTTCATTATCCCTGCGAAAGAGTTTAAATTGCTGAATTACCTCCTTCTGTGGTGTGTCTGTTTAATTCTGTCAGTAATATTATATAGAAATGCCCAGCATCCCAAACTTGGAATATATTAAAAAGTAGCTGAAAATAATGCAGACACTTGCCAGTAACCAAATATAGAATTTTTTTAAATTCTTAATTTTAATTTAATTTAATTTTAACTTAATTTTAATTCTTAATTTTGACCAATCTTAACCCTATAATTTAAACTCTTTCTAAAACTCTGAGACTTAATTTCAATAACAATATCATCTCTTATTCAGATTCCTTCAATTTTTCTTACCTGATACACAGTATTTTACAGAATAACATATTTTCTTCTACTGTCAAATACATAGAGAGGACATGACTTCATTTGGGTAATTTTTAAAATTTTAATTAGAAAAATTTTTAATAGTTTTGATGGATACAATTCCTTCATTGGCATAGTTTTAAAGTCATTATGTAAGAAAGATACATATAGGGGATGATGTTCTGAATCTATACATTCTCAGAAATTTTCACAGAAGCTTCCAGAATAAGAAAGACTAGCTGAATAGTCCTAACCAAAAAATAAATAAAAAATTAATAAATCACAGTACAATCAATTTTCATTTGAGAATGTGCACGTTTCTTGATTTTGTTCCACTTCCTCACATTTCAAGGGAAATTCTCTCTTGGTTTTGGTACTTCATTGAGGCGATTTTTAAAATATTCTATTAAGCTGATTAAGATAATTCACTGCTGCAGGTGTTACCCTTATACAGTGAACTGTTAATAACATAATCATTCACACTTGCAAAGTGATTCAGCATTTGGTTCAATGCTCCCTCTTCTAGGGGGCCTGAAAAGTGCTAGGGAATTATTCTGGGGGAAAAACAAGCACTATCCCTAATGGTATGCACCACAGTTGTCACAGAATGTTTATTGTTTCCATTCCAACTTCACTTTGTTTAACTGCAGAAGCCCTTGTGAAATGTCAGTGGAGAAGCTGAGAAGACGACGCACTTCCATCGTCCTCTTCAGATCGCGTAGTGTTATTTTGAGCATTAATTAGAAAAATCACAAGAATAGTCAGGGAGAAGGGAGTGGGCATGGAGTTGAAACACACTTCAGAGCAAGACTCAAGGCAGCAGTTTACAAGAGGAAGCAAAGAAGATTGTGTCTAATTAGAACTTCGGGGGTAATTTCAAAAGGTCTGGTGTAATTACCTGAGCGGGAAGTTAGCCAGATGGAGGGTAGCACCTCTAGTTAGGAGAAAAAGTTCTATTTATATTCACAAACTCATTCAACTATAATTTCTAAGTACCGTGAAGGAAAATAAGATTTCTACCTTTCAAAATGTTGTGTTAGGTAGATTTCGAGGTTCTGGGTGCCATGTTTTTGCTAAAACTTAATATCACTAAACAACAAATCATGTGCTAATCTGATATCAAATCCTGCCCCATTTAGAGATAAAGGTACAGACTCTGCTTTCTCTATTCTAAAGGGGTCTTGCCTTCAAACATAATGAAAGATATCTAAGAAGTCATCATGGTGAGTTTTTCTTTTTAATGTTTTAATCATTGCATATGTTAAAAACGGTTTTCGAATTCTTCTCTAGACAAACTTTCAAAACTTAGATGGTAGAACACTATAATATAAATTATTTGGTAGATTTAATTTAAAATGTAAAAATATGCTAATTTCCATTAGTTCACAACAAAAAGAAAAAATGTTTGAAGAGAAAATTAATTTGGGTAAGTGATTAGCTTCAACGTTGAAAAGCAGTGTGGTCAAGATAACCAAAAAGCACAATTTTTTTTTTCTTTCTGATAGACATACATGTAGCATCTTCCATGCATGTGTTTCCAGAAGAGGAAAGCTTGCTTTGAAATTTAATAGAGCCATGTTGCCATGGAATAAAATGTTAGATTTCTTTATATTCAGCCTATATAGCACATTTGAATTATTTTAGGCATTTTATTTCATATGCTAAGCCTAAGGACAGCAAATAATTAATATTTTAATATGCTATGCAGTGTAGCAGCTTGCTGCTTTTATCGTCCAGCTGGGAATTACAGAGCCCTCCGCTTTTTCTCTTGAGCTCCCTGATACAGTATGGCCAACCAGCATGTGAGCTGAACTACTTTCTCTTGTCAGTGACTTTAACCTGACAACCCTAGGTCAAGGCCATGGAACCACACCATTCTGTTTGGAGAAGAGAGATATTTCTTTTGTCTGCTAGGTCATGCTTATTATATGAGGCAGCTTTGCAACACAAATTACTGTCCTCTGTTAGTCACTGGAAAGTCTGTCCTAATCAGCAATGTTAAACATAGTTACTCCCAGGAATGAAGAACAGACAGGAGGAGGAGCCCAGCGGCCACAGGTGCACGGTGCTGACCACTATCGGACATTTTGGCCATGCAACCAGGGTGTGTGTTGTGGTTGGGAGCTTAGAGCAGAAGAATGATAATAGGAACTAGGTTAGTTGTGGTAAGAAAATGAGAAGGTAAGAAATGAGACACTCAGAGGTATGCTTTCTCCAACCATGTCTTATGGTTTTAAAACTCAAATAAGTGACATTTCCAGGATGGACCTTTGTCTTCAAGACCCTTTCTCTTGGCTGCGGTCTCTTTCTCTGCCATAAAGGAGGCTCATTGCCTGGAGAGGGGTGGAAAGGAGCTAGGTTGCAGAGTCCCAAGCATCACCCAAATTCCCAGGTCGAAGTCATTTGGATAACAAAAGAAGTAGATCTCTAATTCTGTGAGTTCCTCTGTGATGCTTGGTTCCCTGGGCTTCTGCTCAGGCGCAAACAGCACTTTCAGTCACCTGCCAGCAACCTCTGGCACTTGGCTTCTCTGCTGCCATTGAAAAGGGCATGTGGTAGGCAGTGATGGGAAGGTACCCAAGAAGAAATGGTCAAAACATTGGTTTAGTGGTCATCTTATGGTTTCATGAAACCAATTCTTGCATCTGTAGTCAGGCAAAATTTAAGTTGTTGTTACTCTGACTGGGGCTTAGAATCAATGAGAATAAGGTCAAAATTTTATTTCTTCACATGCAGAGACTCTTCTTTAAACTGAGCCCTTTGACTTATAATTTCTGATTCTAATTACCCTTTCTCTTAACTAGTATTAAAGCTTATATTGATTGGCCATTGAGTACGTAATAGCATTTCACTAAAATCAGAGGATGTAGGAAAGATTAGAAGTATTTACTGGAAATCTAATTTGGCTAAAAGCAAAGCATCTGGCAAGTTCCTGACTTCCTTAGCTTAAGACTTCTACACCCAAAAGGTAGAAAGAGTACACTGATGTGAATGTTTAGAAGCTCTTATTGGCTATTGGGATAATGTGACCGTGTAGCCTTTAGTAACTTGATAATTCAGGGAGGGAAAGGCTAAGCATAATGAGATAGGCACGCTAGATAGGAGAAAGGTAGGAATGAAAAACGCAAAACAACCACACAGTAAATGCAAAACAAGGGGCTACTTCCAGTACCTAAAAATAATTCAAAAATAAAAATGACAGATAGTGGTACAAAGATGTCAAAATTTAAATCCTAATTATCTTTTCATACCTGATCACAATAAGGAAGGAAAGTAGAAACTTATAAAGCGGGAGGATTTCTTGGAAGAGTATGTGTAAAAAGTAACCAGGAAAACTTTAGAAATGGCACAAACCTTTAAGAAATTGTCAGAGATGTTAGATTGTAGGATATGCAGAAGCATTGGAAATTAGGGGGGAAATGTAAAAGAATTCTCTTCAACCAATAAAACTATTTTTAGACTTGAAACAGGCTTTACAGGGCAAAGCTGTTTTATTCTCAAACATAGGACGACAGCATACTTTTTTTAAGATGTGGAAATGGAGCTCCAGAAGGCAAAGATATAACCAAAAGCATGCGGCTGATGAATGGGGGAACCAAGACCACATTGTGCTTCTTCTGAGTGTGTACCCTGTGTTTTCCTCGCTGCCGAAACAATGAACATCTTACCAGATGACTTGCAATATGTAAGGTAGCTACTCTTAGGGCTAAACCCCATCTAAACAAGTTCTGCAACCAGGTGATGGACATTAAGGAGAGCATGTGATATAATGAACACCAGGTAGTGTAAAAGACTGAGGAATCACTGACCTCTACTTCTGAAACCAGTAACACATTATATGATAATTAATTGAATTTAAATTAAAAAAATAAAATAAACAAGTACTGCATTAGGGAGGCCTGGCTTAAGATGAGCAGGTCTGCAAATAACTTAGCTTTGGGGTGCCTGGGTAGCTCAGTCGGTTAAGCATCTGCCTTGGGCTCAGGCCATGATCCCAGGGTCCTGGGATTGACCAGTATGCTGTGCTCCCTGCTCAGTGGGAGTCTGTTTCTGCCTCTCCCTCTACTCCTCCCCAACTCATGCTCTCTTCCTCTCTCTCTCAAACAAATAAAATCCTAAAATCTTTTTTTTTTTTTTTTTTTTTTTTTTAAGGAAAACAGAGGCACCTAGGTGGCTCAGTAGGTTAAGCCTCTGCCTTCAGCTCAGGTCATGATCTCAGGGTCCTGGGATGGAGCCCCGCATCAGGCTTTCTGCTCAGCGGGGAGCCTGCTTCCTCCTCTCTCTCTGCCTGCCTCTCTGCCTACTTGTGATCACTGTCTGTCAAATAAATAAATAAAATCTTAAAAAAAAAAAAAAAAGAAAAAAGAAAACAACTTAGCTTTTTCCATAGACTTATTCTATTCCTTACTCAATATCTTATAAACAATCTTTGATGATCCTTATTCTCCTATACTTTGGATGGACAACTTCAAGAACACTGTATAACTTATGGGTCACATTTAAAGCGAAGGGAGGCTATAAAGCTCATTTAGAAAAGTCTAGAATTAAGATTTGAAATGGTGTCATCTGTGTAAGTTTTAAAACATGAGTTTCTCATCTAAGCACTTAGAGTAACCATGCTGCTGATAGAAATAACTGAAATAGAGTAAGAGCAGAGAAATATTGCCAGTTTTTGTCCCCTACTACTAGGGGACAAAAATCAGTGTAATCCTGATGATAAACAAAAACTGGCAGTCTACTTCGGGTCATGCACCCCTGGAGAGAATGACCAGGCTGTGGCATACAAAACGTAGCATATCTGAACAAAGGCAAGCACCACCCACCTCTAGCCAATTACCACAGTGTAGGAACGCTTGCTTACTCAATGCTACTAAAAATCCTTATTTTTTCAAGGGAAAACTGAACTTTGGGTATTTATGCAAAATCACCCAATCTTTATGCATTGGCCCAATTAATAAACAAGCCAATAACTTCAACAACAACAAAAACCAGTGTGTGCAATGAAGACACTATTTCCAAACTTGATCAGGCCCATAAGCTAAAAATTTACTCCCTCTGAACTGAAGGACTTAGGGATGTTTATTCTGAACAAGAGAGAATGCTAATGGTAACTTCCATTTTTAAAAATGGATATTGAGTGAAAGAAGGAATCGGTTATTCATTCTAGATGAGGAATACAAACTGACACTTACAGAAGGTAGACTCCAAGGAAGAACTTTCTAAGAGAGATGTAAAGATGTCCCCAGAGGCATTGCCTCAATGAACTGCTAATTCTGCTGCCTCCTGGCAAACATCATACAGTTTAGGTGATAATCAGGAGAGATCTACAAAACCACAGGAACATTGCCCTGTGTGTATCCAAACCACGATGTATCTTTTTCTCACATAAATGTTTAGCTTCAAACACTGGATTTCAAGAAATGTGTAATTTACCTGAAGGAGGTAAAGAAAAGAAAAAGTAAAATGATCAAGGAAACAGAGCTACTCCTTTCCAGGAAAAATACAAAAGATTAAGAATCTTAAGTGAGTAAAGATTAAGAATCTTAAATGAGTAAATAAAATGGGGAGATGACATAATTATAGATCAGCACTTGATAAGCTCACGTATAATCTGCATTTCTTTTTTTTTTTTTTTTAAGATTTTATTTTATTTATGACAGAGAGAGAGAGAGAGCAAGAGAAGGAACACAAGCACAGGGGAGCTGGAGAGAGAGAGGCAGGGTCCCCGCTTAGCAGAGAGCCCCAAACGGACTTGATCCTTGGACCCTGGGATCATGACCTGACCTGAAGGCAGATGCCCAGTGACTGAGCTACCCAAGCACCTATAATCTGCATTTCTTAAGGGTTATGGTGCTCTGACTTTCTCTGACTTAGTTGCCCTGGTCCATTAAAACTTCTTGGATCCCTATGATGTCTAGGGACATTTGTGGGGTTCATATTTCCATGGGAAACACTTAGAAAGCTTTGCCATGGCTCATAATTTTGGAATATTTGAATGGTAGGAACTCAAGAGATCACCTAGCCCAATTTCTCATCTTCTGAGGAAGTAACTAAGGCTCTGAAGATTTAAGTGATTTTTATCAGTTTCCCAAGTACAGGCAATGAAATGGGAACTCATAAGCTCAACCCTACACCATTTCTATGGCCACATTTCCTTAGTCTTTAATCATGAACAAAGGGGCCAGTTAAATGTCAGTTTCAAACCAACGTGGAAATAGGAGAGCACTCCTTGAGATTAAGGGAGAGAAAGAGAGAGAAGTAAAAAGAACAGCAAAAGCACCACAAACACTGAGAAATAGAGAAATATTATAAATAAAATAAATATTACCCATACCAGCTCCCCAGGACTGCATGCCTTCTCAGCATACCTCACTGCAGAACTGTTCTAGAGCTAGTTCCGTGTCCAGCCTCATGATATTAGGTTTAACTAAATTATAGGACCCTTGAGCTCAGGCAGATGTAAAATTGTTGAACAGAAAGCATTCTAGTGTTCATATTTCTGCTCAGTGGGAGATCAATTTGCAGATTAGATGTTAAGCAGGAAATGACTCTTCTCATTAAATGGTGTCTAAGTGTTCCTCCTTCCAGCTTAGCCTGTGACTAAAATCTCTGATCCCACAAGAAAAAAAAATATGTGGTCCAGGAAGATGGCAGGCATAGAATGTGGACTTAGAGACCGCTATGGCTAGGTAATCACACAGATGTTTTCATTAGCAAATGGTCCAAGAAAGTTGGATATAGGAAAATGTCTTCTATTCATTCATTATTGAGTTTCTATGATACACTCTGGGCATGTTAGGGCTAATGTAGTAGATGAAGTAGTGGGTTAACTTCTTGCCCTCATGAAGTTTTCATTCTTGTTGGGAAAAGGGAAAGAGCAATACACAAATATAAATAAAAATCAATAACATAAAGTCAAATAATAATAGTTATTAGGAAAAATTAAGTCTGGTGAAGAGAGAGGAGAGCAGGAAGTATACACTTTCAGAGGTGATATTTGAACAGAGATCTAAGTAAAACATGAGAACGAATGAATACATAAATGGAGAAAGAATTTCTGGAAAAAGAAAACCAAATTGAGCTCAAGGAACAGCAGAAAGATCAGGGCAGTGAGCACAGGAGATAACGGTAATTCAAAACTGATAGCTAATCAAAAGAAAGACTGTATTTTCAATTTCACTTCAAATGTATAAATAAAAATGAAAATTTAGTAATGATAACCTCAAAGCAGGAATGTGAAACTCCAGTTTTGAGCAGTTTATTGGAGAAAAGAGTTTAATGGGGCCAAGATAAGAAATGTCAGAATTAAAACTAGCGACTCATCTTTCTTTATTACTTGCAGATTACTAACAACTTATGTGATAGAACCACAAGTGGATATTATATATACATTTATATAGGATAAAAAATGATTGGAATTTTAATACACTGTTGAAGTATAGTAATTGTGAATAAGTTCCTTAGCTTCATAAAATTCAGGATAAAGAATTCCTTTAGATACTTTTACTCAGAGATGCCTAAATGACCACCGTCATTATTGCACTGTCCACTTTCATGAGTTATAAGAGTACAGATTGATAAAAATATTCTGGCAAGCTATTAGGCTTTAGTGTATAAGGAGCCTTGAAAAAAAATTCATGCCATTAGACACAATAATTCCACTTCTAGGAACCCATCCTAAGGAAATAAACAGATACAGACAAAGATTTATGTGCAGGGATATTCACAACAGCTCTATTTATAATAGTGAAAAATTAGAATTGGCCTAAATGTCCAACAACAAGAATTATGGTGCATCCATATGACAGAATATTTTGCAACCAAAATATTTTTTCTTTGATTTCAAAGATTTTTAATAAGAAAGGGGAACTCAAATGAGCTCAAATAAAATGGGAAAACATTCAAAAAGTTAAAATATACAAAAGATGTATGTGTCCATACCTATCAAGGAGGAAAAAAAACTGAGAGGGGATAGCACCAACCAGTTGAGTAGTTGAGGGACAGGGAGTTTTTATTTTCTTCATGTTATTTTTTCCCAAATTTTCCACAAATTGAGAACCTATCACTTCCATATATTAAAAAAATAAAGAATGTGAACATTTGACTCTCTTCAGATGGCTCCCCTTTGTCAGGATGGAAACTTACTATTTCTTTCAAGTCTTCAAGTTGGCTCTAACAGATAGCATTTAATATATTTGTCCAGCTCATATCTAGGTCGGGAAGTTATACTTGCCTTGAATGTAAGAATTTCGATTTTTAAAAAAAGATGTTTAGGTCCCTGCCAGAGTTTTCCGCAGTGTGTCCCATTGTGTTTCCAGGAGATGCTCTTTGAAACAAATATCACCCCGATAAAAAAAAAAAATGGGGAAATGTTACATAGTGCATCCTCCTCTTAAAAGCCACATTGCATGGTAAGATGTTCAAGTTTCCAAGATGTGCTATAATATAGAAAATGAAGTGAACTTGTTTACTCAACATATACCAAACATGATGAGAAAAAGATTTTGTTTATTCTTCAAATGCTTTCTTAGAACATTTCTTCAGCCCAAGAATTCTATGGGAAACGCTTTGTAAAATATAGTATTAGATGATTTTGAGAAAAACAAATCAGTAAATGACTGTCAAAAATGGAGTGCTTGAGGGAAATGTTTTCAGAATTGTTAAGACTAAAACCTTTTAAGTTGATAGTAAAGGTACAACTATGACTTAATCTAATGTTTCCATTTTACTTCTATTAGAAACCTGATTCTCAACAGGATCAAATCATATTGACTATTTACTCATAGGCCTGGACATAGATGAAAATGATTCAGTTTAGTTCATTGAATTCGATCACTATGTGTTAGAGAAAGAAAACTCATGATTTGGTTAAAGCCCCACTTTCCCTTTGTGCCTATATCCAGAGATAGAACAGCATAGTAATAATTTAACATTTATGGATCGAATGAGTGAGTTGAAAAATGAGTTATTCTCATCCAACACCTTGAATACAGCAAGAAGGACACAAACCGCTCTACGTTTTTGTAAGGATCTTATCACTGAAAAACATGTTAAAGTTGTCATCTATTTTAAACCTTGTGTCTCCAGAGAGCTGAGCATTCTTTAAAAAAAAAAAAGACTGATTGATTGATCTGAGAGAGAGAGAGAGAGAGAGAATATGAGTGGAGGTAATGGGAGAGGAAGAGAAATCTTCAGGCTGACTCCCCTCGAGCATGGAGCCCAAGGTGGGACTCCATTCCAGGACCCAAAGATGTGACATGAGCCAAAAACAAGAGCCAGACCCTTAACCCATGGAAAGATGAGCATACTCAACCTCATTTCCAAGAGAAAAGCAAGGATGTTAAGTGACATGCTCAGGGTCACATAGTTCTGTTTAGTCTTCATCCAAGATTTCTTGGCTCTTTGCTTCTGGATAGGAAGAAATGGAGGTAGCTATCTGAGCTAATGTGACTGGGAGAATGGCCAACCACTAGACCCTACAGAACACCTCATTTTCAGTGACTATGATCCTATGTCCACCTGTGGGACCCCAAAGTCACCAAGTCAGCCACTAAAGAACCCAGTTCTTCAACAACCCCTTCTGCTCTGCTGTCCTTGGAATCAGTATTTGAATGATATTCACGTTTTTAAATCAAGACTTATTATTCTGTCATCAATAGGGTCATAAGAGAAACTCAGGATGGCCAGGATGTCCCCTACCCATTTGGAACAGATAACTCTTTCCGTTTCCTGAGTCAGAGACCCTTAGGACCAGGACACACGGCTCTCAGGACTTTGCAGAATCTCCTTTGGCGGGTTACAGCTTCTAAAGAGAAATCTCCATCCTGCCTTCTTCATAAGGATGCCACAATGATTTCTTGAATGGGTTTAGACTTTACAAAAGACAAACAAACAAACCTATACACACAAAAAAAACCCACCACCACCACCGACAACAACAAAAACTGTCTTCAAGGTACTTCTCCCTTTAAATCATACAAAATTCCTTAGGAAGGGAATTTAAAATGGCCAAATGCTGCTTTAAAATATAGGGAGAGGAGCACCTGGGCGGCTCAGTCGGTTAAGCGGCTGCCTTTGATTCAGGTCCTGATTCTGCGGTCTTAGGATGGGGCCCAGCTCAGTGGGGGAGGCTGCTTCTCCCCTTGGCTACCCCACTGCTCCCCCTTTATGTTCACCCTCTCTCTTGAATAAATAAATAAAATCTTAAAATATATATATATAGGGAGAAAACAAGAACAACAAACTAAAACAATAATCATTATACCTATCATTTACTGAGTGTTTTTTGTCAGTCACTGTATAAACACTTTTTCACCATTTTATATAATCCTACCTTATGAAATAGATCTTATCCCTGTCTTACAGATGACAAAGAATGAGGGTTAAGGGAATAATAAGAATCCAGCCCTACCTAGGTTACTCGGCTCATGGAGTTTCAGTGTCAGAGGTTGAAGCCCCCCCACATTTAATTCCTCCTAAACCCACACACTTAATATCTACATTACTAACTTCCAGAACTTCAGAATGGGATCCTCTCCTCAAAGGTAATATGGCGATATGTTCTGTATCAATAAAGTTGGTTAGTTCTTGAATTAAGGCACCAATAAAGCCAGATGTCAGAGCTCTAGTTCGTGTGTGGGCTTGTTGATTTCTTTCCTCTGGCCACAGAGTGGGTCTCTAATCTCAGCCAGCTGGCCACCCTAAAACGTGCTGTTAAGAGACCAGACAGCAAAACACTGTAGATGGCTTTGTGAAATCCACCAAAGTTACACACACAGAAAACGACATAAGGTCAAAGTACTATTATTGTTGGTCAATACCGTCTTCTCTGCATGAGAAGGACAGGGTTATATAAAATCTTGAAGTTGAGTCTAACACTAAGGAATGGAGAGGGTGAAGCACCGAGCTCTGTTTGTCTGTGACATGACCTTGGTGGAGAAGTTTCTTTCTTGTGGATATCGACCATGTTTCAAAAATTCCAGTTATTACATTTTACCAAATGGTGTTGAAGACACCAAGCATGCTATGTGGAGATGCTGGCTCTCCCACCGAAGAAAATGGGTCGACTTATTAAAAAGCCAATTAGCAAATATATAGGAAATGGGCTTTTCCCCTTTAGTTCGATGAGTATTAAATCAGTGTTAGAAATAAGGAAATATTCATTTCAGCGTAGGATTAAAGAGTTTAAAAGGTCAGTTTGAGGTGTTTATAACAAACTGGAATCAGAGTGAGGCAAATAAGAAAAAGAAATTTCCTTTTTATTCAGATAGAGAGAAAAAGTACACGGGTAATTGCCTGAAAATTATACTGGCTTTCAAAATGAAAAAAAAATGAAGCTCCTCTGATATTGCATGAGAATGTAGATGACACTAATAATAGAGCACATAACGTTTCTTCTCAAAAACCTTTAAATTTTGCATTTGGTTGTAAAAATATGCACAAATATAATGGAATCAAAGTAGCTTGACACTGTAAACATTTTGCAAGTTTTAACTTGAAAATCTGGTAGCTTAAAATCCTAGTTTGAGAAGTTCTTAGTTGAAATAATTGTATACCTTGAAGGAAACCACAGACACAAGTCCAGAGCTGGCCTCTTTCCTTCAAAATTAGTGGGGGATGCTGGCCCTCAATGGCCCTCAGCCATTGGCCACGTGCAGCCTCTAACGACGTCTTCACAGCTGTTGTAATCTAGTGATCCAATAAGCCATAAATTTCAAATATTTACCAAAATTACCACTCTATTTGAGCACCTCTTTTTTTAATAGAAAGACAAAGGTTTCTATGAAAATAAAGAATGGAATTTTGTGTGTGCGTGCAATGTGGGAGCCCAGAAAACCCCAAGCGCAATTAATCAGATGGCAAAGTTCTTGCCAAGGGCATGAAAACCAAATGCTTTTCTTCACTAAATCTAAATCAACGTTTGTCCGAGGCTCTCATTTCATAATCATTCTCCTCATCCCTGCCTTAACTTCTTTTTTTCCCTTTAACCACCATTCCTCCATATCTACTACCCCAAAGGGCCAACCTCAGAAGGCACAAAAGCCCGCTAATGCTGGGCGAAAGTTGGCACATCATTCTTCATTCACCCTCTGAGCCTTTATATTTTTCCACCCTCAAAGACAGATCTTGGAGATGGATAGAGCTCTCGCCTTCCTTAATTTTGGATTTCTTGGCTTTTGTCACTTTAAAGCAGATCGTTCAAGTGATTTAAATGTGACTCTCCCCGCCTCCCCCCACTCCTTGGGGTAAAGGGGAGGGTAAAGAATTTAATGTTATTTTTAACTGAACTATCTTGTTAACCTTGGGGGACATCCCTCGAGCTGAAATCCATTCAAGTAATAATAGCTCAGCAACTCATTCCCTGCAGAGAGCTCTGCCTAGAGTCAGTCTGGAAAAACTCTTTAACGGCACAGTCTCTGCCTGGCGCTTTTCTTTTGGTTTCTGTGGAATTTTTCTTAGTAACAATTTTTAGCTGAGGGGGTTAGCGACAATTGTAAACTAAGGAGCGCTGAAAAGAGAGTGTGGTGGGGAGGCCCGCTTGGAGCTCTAATTAAAACAAAGGCGGCTTGTGTGAGCGGTGTCCTCCCCTTGGTGCAGAGGGGCAAACAGCACAAGATCCTCTCGGAGCCCACAGTTCTCCAGTCTGCAGGGACTTATATTTTTAAATACAATTCAGAGTAATGCCCCTTTGTTGATTATACTCTCCTTGCCAAACTTGAGGACCTCCGGAGCTGCCAGACATTTACTTTTAAATTTCGTCTGCCAAGCTGCCTTCCAAATGCTGTCATTCTCACAGAAGGTAGGGCAGCCCGTGATTACCAGCTTACCAAATTCTAGGAAGCTTGTTCCGACCATATTTCACAGGGAGCCTGGTTCTGAGACTGAGCAGATCAAGCCAGAATTTGGTGTCACTTTCATCTTTTAGAGGGACATAGAATTGTTCTTCCTTCCTGATAGTGCACACAAGCTTGAAAGGAGAGAACACCAAAGCAAACTTCCCAGCTCCCTGTGTGAGAGCGGCAGGCAGAGAGTATGCAATCCAGACCCAATTCAAAAAGACTTGTCAAAAGGAAAGAGAAATGCACAAACACGTCTGTACCTTGTCCTCCAAATTTTAAAAGCATCTAATGTTACATAGCTCATGTGAACTTTATTTAAAGCCCAGCCGTCCAAGGAGTATTCCCTTTATGGTTTTAGTGGCTGTCTTCTTCCCTTGCTGTTCACGACTGATTATTTTATAAGCTTTTTTGTAGCTGGGTTTATTTGACTTCACCTTTTAAATGTAGCTTTGTTTCTGACCATACAGGAAGTAGAATGCCAAAGGAAAACTCTGCATGGGGCGGGGGTGCGTGCAGGAGAGGGGCATAGGGTTTGAAATAACTCTTGGGAAGACAGGAAACTAATTTGGGGGTTTCTTGATTTTTCCAGTGTGACTATCTATAAAAGCTGAACGCCAAGTTTTGATTCCTAGGTTTTATGAGGTTGCAGGAGTACAAAACTAATACTTGGCTAGGTGTTCTCCCCCCACCTTGATGAAAAACGCAGGCAGGAAAAACAAGGTGTAGCATCCGTTTTCAATTAAAAAAAATAAAAATTTAAAACCTCTCCCTCTGGGGCTGGGACTGAGCCAGGTGAAGGAATGGGATGGGTGTAGTCACTGAGAAAGTAATGAGATGAAAATACCCTTCTGCTTGAAGTAACTTCATATTTCAGAGGGGTTCCCCCCAATAAAGAAAGTTATACTCTGCTATCATTTTATTTCCAATAGTTTTTCTTTAAAAATTCATTTACTTTAAAATTTTACTAATTCCCAAAGGCGCTGGATTTGATTTCTATTTTTTCTGTGCATCTCTGATTTCTCTTCGATCCCACAGGGGTAAATATTTGACATCCAGCCATTCCCAGGGGTGGCAGACCAATGTACTAAACACAGAGTCGTTTCAGTTCACCAAGAGATGAAGTCAGGCTCCAGGGGATAAACAACCGTCCATAAATAACCTCTCAGAAATAGACCGAGGAACATGTCCTGCAAAGAAAGCCTGGCTCAGTACATTCTATTTTGTTTATTTTGCATAAAAGTTTTCTTTGTCTAGATTCGCACCAGCATAAAAACACTTTCAGTAAAACAGGTCGTTCAAACAAAACCAAGTTAGAACGAACACACACACACACAGAGAGAGAGAGAGAGAGAGAAAGGCCCACCTGAAAGGAAATAACTGTTGCCCCTTGAAATGCCAGGAGAAAACGAGCTTACCTGTCATTCTAGTGACTCAAAGGTGGAAAGAAAGGGAAGAAGCCGTGGAGAGCGTTCTATGCCAAGTGCTGATATTCACAGCCTCTGCCTGAAGCCCAGGGCCTGCAGGGCACAGCTGAGCACATTTTCAGTATCTGGCTCCTAGTGGCAAATCCAGTTGTTGTCAGTAGTAGGGACACAGGCTTCAAGACTTAGTATTTGGTCAAGATGTAACTGCCCATCACTACTGTGAAATAGCTTGAGCCACTTTTCGACCATTCGGAGGAAAGGTACTATTTTAAGACGTTCTTTTGGAACTGTGTTTTATGGAGATGACTTCAAGCAAAGGAAAGGGGTGGTGGGGAAGTATTAGATGGATCTGTACCGTATACTGTATTCACTTCCGAGTCTGTCATTTAGCTCAGTTTCACTTTTAGTGGCCAAAGAAGTGGTCCAATTTATCTATTTGGATGACTTATGCATATCCATCAATTTCAGAGGATTAATAAAAATAGTACGAGCTCCAAAGAGCCCACCCCCATGGGGTAAGTGTAATTTTTATATTAACAATTACCTCCTCCCTTTTTAACAGTCAAGTACTTCCATTGTCATACATCTTAGTCCATTTTCCTTCTAATTTCTTTGGTTTCTGTCTTCTTTATTTTATTATTACCACCCTAGGTCAAATTCTTATCATTTCAGAAATGTATCGTTATCATATCCAGCCTCCAAGCTGGCTTGACTGCCTTGAAGCTCTCCTTGCCACTACACGCCCAACTCCACCTCTGGGTTAATTATCTGAAAACTGTGCTTGACATCATGAATTCACCCGGCTCAGAATTGTGTTGGCATCCACTTCCTAAAGGAGGAAGTCCAACCTCCGACTTTCCTCCATTCTTCTAAATTTCATGTCTACTTCGTTCACTAAACATACGTGCTAGGGGCAATCCTTTAAAATCTCTCATGGTGCACGGCCGTCACCTTTATTTACACAGTGTCCCTGCTTGGACTGTCCTTTCTTCAGTTTGATGCTTCAGGGTTTAATTTAAGCCCACCCTTATTCCACAATGACCTTTGGTTTTTCTGAAGTGCTATGAAATAATACGTCACTTACTTTGAATTATTAGTTTATCCTACTTACATAGCTTATAACCTTAACGAGATTGCAAATTCCTTGAAGACCAGAACTGGGTCTTCCAAATTTTTTCCTCAGGCAGCATATGTCCACAATTAGTGTTAAAAAAAAAAAAAAAAAATCCTTTCTTAGGAATGTTTAAGCTACTTTATTAATATGTGGTTATGAAGAAGAATATTTCTTTGTGGAGGTAGTTCCAGCTTCCAAAAGAGTGAGACCATTTTCAGTCTCTCTTAACCGATGGAGTGGTGAACTCTCCAACCAGAACCAGACACGAGGGACAAAAATCTATGGAAATGAGAGAAAAAATGATTAGCTATTTTCTCTTGTTCTCAACTCAGGAATCTGTACACCCAAGAATGTATTCTTCCTTATCAGGCTTCAAAAGGATATTTGCCACATAAAGAGCCCCAAAAAGATAGAACCTGTATAATGGATAGCTTATTAGGTAGCCCAGATTGCTGAGATTCTGCTACTAATTTCCTTTTGCTATCTTGAGGCCTTTAGTAAAGTCACATTGAATGTTACAGTCTTGTGCTAGGAAATTAAAGGGATGGTCATTTGTCCCTTGTTAAGGAGAGAGTTTTCCCCATTGGTGGCCAATATGATGGTGGCAACAGTAGATGCAGAGATAGTTCAATCTAGAAATCTGTTGTCTAACTCTCCTCCTCACCAGGAGAAGACAAAATCAAGAGGTCTGAGTTTTATATGACTTTTAATTTAAATAATGAAGGTGACAAGTAGCATATCTTTTTTAAATTCTTATTAAAAGATGTATAATACTGAAGTCTCATAGACAATATTATTATTATCATTCATGTATTGAATTAGTTGAAGCAGGTTAAAAATCTATGCTATATAAAAGATACAGAGAAAATTTCATTTTCTATAGCTAGAACTTGTTCATAAGCTTCTATTCCTACATAGTTATGGAAAGAATTTTAAATTTCCCAATCAAATAATTAGTCACTTTTGATTTAAGTTTTAAGTAAGACTTTTCCATATAATCAGTCTGCTGAGGCAAATTTTCAGTTGTTTGACTTTTTTGCCCCCATCTTTTCTTTTCCTTTCTCTTGAGGCAGCAACTGGGCACAGAGGAAATCTTCCATTATATTTTAGACCCAAGAGGATGAGGTGAATTCATTGGGCTGTGATTCCTTACCTCACATTATATAAAAAATTAATTTGAGAAACAAACTTACATGTAAGTGTCAAAATTTTTTAAAAATCTTAAAAAAATAAAAATAATAATAAAATAAATAAGATAAAATAAAAAATAAAAAAATAGAAGCAAATCTTTTTGATTTGGGGTTAAGCAATGATTTCCTATACAGGACCTAAAAAACACAAACTTTTAAACAAAAATATTGATATATTAAACTTCATCAAAAATATAAAACTCCAGAAAAAAACACTATGAAGAAAATAAATACATAAGTCACAGAGTGGGAGAGAATATATGCAAAGTACTTACCTTCTGAAGACCTGCATCCAGAATAGATAAATAATTGTTACAACTGAATAACAAGAAAAGGAAATTTTAAAAATGAGCAAAGATTTGAAAAGAATCTTACCTAAAATGTACACAGATGTCAAATAAGCATATAAAAAGAACATCAACATCATTTGTCATCAGAGAAACTAAACTTAAAACCACATGCAGTACCATTACATACCTTTTAGAATGGCTGAAATCAAAGACAGGCAATACCAAGTGCTGTGAGGATGTGGGGAGGTTCAATGGGACAGCTGCTCTGGAGATAGTTTGTTGTTTCTTTAAAAGGAAGGAGAGGCTGCCAGCTGTCTTTCCAAGTCCCCATTTTCTGACACTTCCTTATAGTGAAAGTTAGAGATGGCAATAGGCTTAATCAGAAGGCTACATTCTGCAATCCCCTTATTTGTTATCTGTGGGGTTAAATACTTGTTAGTAAATTATAAGCAGAAATTGCTGGGTGGGAATTCCAAGGAAACCCTTGAAATCATCACTTTCAATAGAAATATAAGGAAAGCCACAAATGAGCATCACATACGTAATTTAAATTTTTCTAGTCATCATGTAAAAAGAAGAAGGGCTCCTGGGTGGCTTAATGGTTGAGTGGCCAGCTCTTGATTTTTGCTTGGGTTGATCTTGGTGTTGTGGGATCGAGCCCTGAGTAGAGCTCCATGCTTGGTGTAGGGTCCACTTGGGAGTCTCTCTTTCCCTCTGCCTCTCCCCCCATTTGTGTGCTCTCTCCCTCTCTTTCTAAAATAAATAAATATTTTTTAAAAAAATAAGAAGCAGGTGAAGTTAATATTAATAATATACTTTATATAACCCAATATATCCAAAATGTTATTATTTCAGCTCAAAATCAATAAAACAAATTATTTAGATATTTTACAGACTTTCTTTTTTGTTATGAAGTCTTCGAATTTTGTTGTATATTTTACACTTTCAGCACATCTCAGCTCAGACTGGCCATATTTCAACTGCTCAATAGTCGCATGTAGTTGGTAGATACTGTATTAGAGAGCAGAGTTTTAGATAAATAAGCATTTTTTTTTTTGCCCTTCTGCCTTTTTTCCTTTGGAAATGGAATATATTTGTCTTGGGCGGAGTTTCAGCAGCTTTCTTAGACCATGAATTTCCTTGAAGTTGCAAACTGCAGAAAAGAACGGTAAAAGATGTCTGTTTCTGGACATCTATGTAATCTGCTTACCAGCCCTTAGGCTGCCCAATTCTTAGTATCAAACAGTATAAGCTATCCAAATTTATTCTTATCAATAAAAAGGATCACTGGATAATAATGAAGACAGAAAAGACAGTGTATTATATTGGATAAAAGCACATTTTTAGAAGCCGTGCATCTAGTTGCAGATCCTGACATTGTCACATAGTGATATGTGAACTTGAGTAAACTATTTAAGTTCTGCAAACTTAATATCTTTACTTAATATAAAGTGGAGATAATAATATCTCCCTGTTAGGGTTATTGTAGGGATTAAAAAATGTTAATATATGTAGCATACTTATATTATGTGTATCACATAGTAAGTACTTTATAAGAGTCAACTGTTATTAATTCATTAAGAAAATGTAATAATTCTGAACTTGTATGCACCCAATAATGTAAGCTCCAAATATATAAGTCAAAATTGACAAAATTATAGAAAGTAGTTAATAAATCGACAATCCTAGGTCAAAAGATTGACAAATACATTTCCCAATATTTGACAAAAGGAGGATTTTAAATTTAAAAAGCAATTTAAAAATGCATACATAAATGAATGTGAATAATGTATCTTGGGTAATCTTTACATTTGATGATCTTCCAATTTGAATCCAAGCTTTCTGAAAACTATTACAAATATGAAACCGTATCAGTTTAAATAGTTTTTATTGGGGAAAAATGCTATTTTCTTAGGTTTACTATGTTATTTACACTTGGGGATAAAACATCTATTTGCTTAACTCCTTAGTTTCCTTCCATTTCATTCACACACTAAATATGTAAAAATCTGTTTTTCAATTTGACATAAATCATTAATTTCACGATTTATTTTTCACATAAATATTAAGATTCTGGTTACAAACTCTTAACTCACTGTGTATATACCTTAGCAAAACAGCATAAGCAAATGAGTGGATAATGCTTTCCTTGGAGGCTGATGAATGTTCACTTCAGTGGGAAGTTTCTAACATAGCCTTCCCCCTGCCTCCCCCCTGCTCTGGGCAGCTATTCCCTTAGTCTGTCTTCCAGTAAGACATAGCAGGTGGAAGTAAACCCAAACTTCCTAAATGTTAAGACACTTACAATGATTTCTGTTTATAATATATCCTTTAAATTTTGGGTGTTAGCCCCCACCTCCCCCACTCCCAGTTTTTGACTATCTTTAAAAAAAAAAAACTACATTCTGTTTGCTTGTTGGTTCTACTGAGATAACTTGTCTCATTTGTGAAGAATCAATTTGAACAGGATTTGTTTAAAAACAACAACAACAACAGCATTAGCTCTATATTAGACTAGAGCCTGAGAGATGGAAAATGAAACAGGAGTCAGCTCAAATTTACTAAACAATCTCAATCGTACAGAAACTCCAGGCAACTAAAGTACCCTCTGGAGAGTAACATTTCATGCTTAGGAAGAAGTTATTTACTTCGTGCAGGAAAGTACTTTGCTCCAAAGAGGGGCCCTGGCTCACCATAATATTGGGTTTGGCCTATCATGGGACTAGACCTAAAATATTTTATGTTCTCAATTTATTTTCTCCCACATCTGGATTAAGGATAATTTTTCTAGACCTGAATTATGGAAAATTTCTCTTGTCAAATATATATGCCATATACTTGACTGTAAACATATTGGTCTAATTGCAAAATTTACCACTGGGAAAGCTAATTATTTAAGGTGTGGATCCAAAGCAGAATTACCCCACCTTTATGTAAACCACAAACACATATCTCTGGTCACTTGAAGTGTTGAACTCCCCTGCAAGGCAAAGAGGCATTTCCTGCTGGGCCCTCCCAGGAGGGGAGGCTCAGACCTTTGGCTAGGGGTTGTTTCCACAGGCTGGAATCTTTTTTTTCCTGGATGTGGGGGTCCTCTTAAACACAGGGGAATTGTGGTGGCCCTTTGAGGTTGCACAGGGAATTATTTGAGTGCCTCCTTTCAGTTTCACTCATATCCCTTAGCATTGCTCTAACAAGGAGCCCATTCTCTTGTTAAGGGCTTCTTTGGCAATGCCCTGGGCCTAGGTATTGCTGAACTGCCTCCTGTCTTTACCCCCATGTTTGCTGGAACCAAGAGAGCAAAAGAGAGGGATTCCCTTTTAGCTTTGTGCCAGGCACTTTTATAGTTTTGTCTTGTTTTTATTTTCCTACAGGGAAAAAAATAGGAGTTTCTATTGTCTCAGAGCACTACTTTTCAAGTTCAAACGTTAATGGCAAAAACAAAAAAAACAAAAATCATACATATTATTAAAATAGAAATATTATTGCTTTTATTTTTTAAAGATGGCAATGGCAATGCAGATAGCAAGCATGAATGCTTATCAAATAAAATTTCAATTGTACCTTTTATGGATTAAAATTTTACATATTATTCAGTATATATTCATTAGGCACACGCTGTGTACTCGATCCTAAGTATCTGTATTCACAGATAAAGACTGTGAAAATAAATAACACTTGGTTTTACTCTGAAAATATTCACACTCTCTCCTGGGAAATGTGTGTAGCAAGGTGACAGGTATGCAAATATATAATTATAATGCAATGTACATGCTATTGTAACTCAGAGAAACATAAGTTCTGAGTACTGTGTCTTACAACAATTGCATAGGGTAAACAGTATTTGATGTGGGTCTGGAAGGTTGAGTTGAATTATAACATGGAGAAAAAGCACTCTTTCTAAGAAGTGAAGACAGTATGTTAAAAAAGGAACAGTGACCAAAAACAGTGTGGCATGTTTGGGGAATAGTTAGTATCTTGGTATGGACACCAGGCAGTGTTCAATGGGTAGAGTTGATGCTAAGTGAGTTTGGAAAAGAAAATATTATCCAAGAGATAATGCATGTTAGACAAAATGTTAAGGCTTTGGGATTTTGTTCTCTGAACAATGGAGTTTGCCTTTGAAGGCTTAAAGAAAGGGACTAATAGGATTTTTTATTGAGTACTTACCATATGCCACACATTGTTCTAAGTGCTCTAGATAAATTTACTCATATAATCCCCATTATAACCATATGAGGGAAGGGCTACAATGATATCCACTTTACTGATGGTCCTGGGCAAGTTATCGGCTTCCTCATATCTTCCCATTGATCTGTATGTCCTACACAATCCCAAGCAAAACCATAGCTGGCTTTATTTGTTTGTTTGTTTGTTTGTTTATCTTTTCCCAATATTGTCAAGCTGATTCTGCATTCATATAGAAATGCAAAGGTCCTAGCATAGACAAAACAACTTTTATAAAGAAGAACAAAGTGAGAAGATTTACACTACTTAATGTAAAGATTTATTGTGAAGCTATAGCATTCAGATTGACAAGTAGAATGGAGAGCCCAAAGCTAAAGCCTCATATTTATGGACAACTGTTTTATTATTGTTTACAGAGATGTGAATGCTATGCTGACAAATGATAGTCGATAGTCTATCTTTTCTTTTTTTTTTTAAATTAATTTGTTTATTTTCAGAAAAACAGTATTCATTATTTTTTCACCACACCCAGTGCTCCATGCAATCCGTGCCCTCTATAATACCCACCACCTGGTACCCCAACCCCCCACCCCCCCTCGATAGTCTTTTCAACAAATAATGTTGGAACAGTTGGCTATCCATAAGCCAAAAAAAAAAAAAAAAAAAAATCCGTCTCTCACACCATATAAAAATTTAATCACATGAATCATACACTTACATTTTAAACCTAAAACTATAAAAGTTCTAGCAGAAAACATAGGAGAATCTCACTGTGACCACAGATTTGGCAAAGATTTCTTAGATATGACACCAAAGCTCTTATCCATGAAAGAAATACATGAGAAGCTGGACACCATCAAATTTAAAAACTTCTCTTCAAGAAATACATTAAAATAATAAAAAGGCAAACCCCAGATGGGAGAACATATTTAGAAATCATGTATCTGATAAAGGATTTGTATGCAGAATATGTAAATAACTCAAAAATTTAGTAATGGAAGAACAAAATGCCCCATAAAGAGATTGCAAAAGATCAGAAGGGATACATCTCCAGAGAGGATATGCAGGTAATAAGTAAGCACATGTGAAGATTTACAACATCATCAATCATTGTGGAAATGTAAATTAAAACCAAAATGAGAGGGGCACTTGGGTGGCTCAGTGGGTTAAGCCTCTGCCTTTGGCTCAGGTCATGATCCCAGGGTCCTGGGATCGAGCCCCACATCAGGCTTTCTGCTCAGTGGGAGCCTGCTTCCCCTCTCTCTCTGCCTGCCTCTCTGCCTACTTGTGCTCTCTAATTAATAAATAAATAAATAAATAAATAAATAAATAATTTGAAAAAAAATTTTAAACCAAAATGAGATACTATTACATGCTTATGAGAACACCTTAAGTTAAAATGTTGGACCACATCAAGTGCTATCAAGGATATGGAGCAACTAGAACTCTCAAACACTGCTGGTGGAATGAAAATTGAACAGCCACCACTGATTAACATTTTGGTATTTTTTACGAAGCTGAACATACACCCATCATATTCTTCAGCCTTTTCTCTACTAAGTATTCATCTAAGAGAAAAGAAAGCATATATCCATACAAAGACAAGTAAGTGAATATTCACAGAAGCTTAGAACTAGGCAAAACTCAAAAGGTAAACATGGATAAACAAATCACAGTATGTTTATACAATGGAATGTTGCTCAGTAACAAAAAGGAATGAACTACTGATACATCCAACAAGACAAACAAATCTTTCAGTAATTATTGTGAGGAAAAAGAGCATGATAAAAAGAAGTCCTACTCTTTGATTCCATTTCTATAAAACTCTGTAAAATGCAGATGCTTGCTTCTGTAGGGACAGAGAACAGATCAGTGGTTCTTGGGGAGGAGAAAGAGAGAGATAGGAGGTAGAGATTACAAAGGGGAACAAGTAAACTTTTGGGATGATGGATATGTTCATTATCTTGATTGTAGTGCTGGTTTCCCAGGTGTACACGATGTCAAAGGGGATCAAATTCTATGCTTTGAATATTTGCAGTTTATGTTATGTCAATCATACCTCAACGAATCTATTAACAAACAAAATTTAGTGGAAAGATGTCTGAGTCTACCGTGTGATTTAACATTAAGCCTGGGGGCAAATCTGTGCACTTGAAAGCCATCATTACAATGAAAAAAGGATTACTAGTAAGTTATTCAGATGATTCTTTTCTTTGTTCATCCAGCAAATCTGTATGAAGTGCCTGTGGATGGCAACAGTGCTGGGGAGGACTAGACATAGACATACAGTGGAGGACAAGCTGGAGTCCCACAGCCCTCAGAGAGTCTGTTTTGTCCACAATAGCAATACAGTAGAAAGGCTGAAAGAACAAACTTCAGGGTGCCTGGGTGGCTCTGTTGGTTGAGGATCTGCTTTTAGCTTAGGTCATGATCCCAACACCCTGGGATAGAGGTCTGTGTCAGGCTCCTTGTTCAGTAGGAAGCCTGCTTCTCCCTCTCCCTCTGCTGCTCCCACTGCTTGTGCTCTCTCTCTCTCTTTCTCCTTCTATGTCAATAAATAAATAAAATCTTAAAAACAAAACAAAACAAAAAAGTACAAACTTCAGAGCAGAAAAATCTCTCCAAGAATTCCCCCAAAGTCTTCTACTTAACTTTTTCATCTGTTGAGATTGGGTCACAGAGTTAATTTGTTACAGAGTCAGAATGAAAACCCAATTCAAGAGATTTTTAACTTCTCTATTGTCCCTCAATATTAAGAAACTCTATCCTAATTAGAAAGATTGAAACAAAATTGAAAGTTATCAACTATCTTACTATAGATTTAATGTTTTGAAAGTCATAACTATGTACCATCTAAAATCTTCCTTTATACCACCACAGCAATAAGTAGCATCCTGGGCCAAATGTTCTCTAGACTCACTTTTAGCCTTAATATCTTCAGATCTCGTAATCTGGATTTCATCCATGTGAAAGTCAAGGATAAGTCATGCCAACTGTAATTGCCTTAGCCTTCTTTATCCTACTGGGAAAAGATAACATGTTTCTGTTGGGTCATGGGATATAATGTAAGGTTCCACACCGGCATGCAGATGATCGTCCTCACCTTTGTCCTTTTATATGTTCCTGGAAGTTGGTGGTGGGTGTGAGGATGTGGGGAAGTAAGATGTGGGAGACAGCAAGAGACTCCAAGCTGGTTCAATTCTCCCTTGGTGTGCTCAGTACAATGGAAAAGAACTGCTTGCTGAACAGAAGTGACCTCATGGGCAGAGTGACTTCTTTAAGGTTCTTGGGCAGGGTCTTGACCTCTTTCATTTGATGTTGGATGAGCTCCAGTTTCTAGCATTACTTTCAGTGAAGAAGAATCTCCTCCCAGCACCTTGCTACCATCCGAACCTGCCAGCTCCCTCACACAGCAACTTTTCATCATGGACAAAGTAATTCCATAGTAGAAGGTTTTGGTCTCATGGTGAAGATTCAAAACTTACGTTCAAAAGTTGAATGCTGAGCACAGAAGAGGTATGATCCTTCTGGGTCATACTCCATTAGAAACACACAGGCATACAACTGTGACATGCCTTAGTCACCATTTAGTTCTATTCTCAAAGGGGATTTTTCTTAAGGCACTTGCCAGCCACAAAGAACTGGAACAAAAGTGGTTTCAGAGATTGTCACTCCTGGGCCAAAGCCAACATTCTCCTCTTTCTTCTGACAACGTAAGGCGTAGGCCATCAGTTCTGTGTCTCTCTCCTTTCAGGCAGGGTTTTTCACCTCACCACTTTTGGTATTTCTGACCAGATCATTCTTTATCTGGGGGACTGTCCTCTGCATTGTATAGTGTTTAAGAAAATCTATGGCCTCTACCTGTTAAGTTCCAAGGGCTCTGCTCCCCAGTTGTGACAACCAAAATTGTCTCCAGATACTGCTGCATGTCTCCTAGTGGACAAAATCAGCCCCGGGAGAGAACCACTACCTTAAGGTAACTTTATTTTGGGGTCCTGAGGAAGGTCCTAGTCTGTCCCAGGCCTTTTTCTAATCTCAGTCTCAAGGAGATGAGACTGAGAATTTCCTGGGCCTCTCTCTTTATTCAGATTTGACTGTTTTCCCCTCAGCAGGTTATATAACAGAAAGAAGGGCTTATTTATTAAGTTAAACAAAAGGTCACATCCATCTTTTCCCTGAGGCCAGGAAGCAGTGAGCCTGCTTCACTTATAGTTACAAAATTAAGCAAGGTCACTTAATATCTGTTCCCAAGTGCTGACCTTAAGCCAGAACACATACTTGTTTCTATTAGTGAGGATAAAAGAAAAAATAAACTCTGGGAGGGGATCTCATTTCGTTATAGTTTTATTTGGGGTCATATCCAATTAGCACTTTTTCTTTTCAATACGGCCTATTATTATATAAATAAACCACACAGAGGCTGCATTTTAATCTTTTTAAATTTTTAAATATTGTGCCTTGGGAGGTTGAATACACTTTTCAATGATAATCACTGGTAAGAGAAGCATATTTTACCCCACAGTGATTCTACAAATCGAACGTCTAATATCTTTCTGTAAGAATAAAGTCAGAAAAGTTAAGTAAACAGAAGGCAGTCTTTCTACATTTCTTGAAACCAACTTTAAGAGAACAAAGGTAGCAATTAGGATTCATTTTCTCTCCTCATCAAGACCATGCTCAGCCCCTCTGCTGAGCCAGCCTTTGCAAGAGATGGCATTTTTAATCAGTGATTGATAGTACCCACAGCTTTCAGGCAGGAGAATGTTCTTAGTGACCTCTACAGGGTTGAGGTACTGAGTTATGTTTCAAAAGCTTGACAGTGCCAAGATGTCTAAGCTTGTGAAGTTTCAAGACCAATATTATCCCGAGTTCGTTGATGATTTCAAAATGTAGATTAGCTTTGATGATGGATTAGAAGCTACAGGAAGAAATTATGAAGGAACAGTACTTCTGAGCTAAGAAAAGTCTTTTGAATCTGTTTTTAGAAAACTGACCAAACTTCTTTCATTGTCTAAAATCTTACTTGAAATTATCCTAAGGGATTTTCCCAGAGTTTCCCAAGTTTTATCCTAGATTCCATATATTTTCTCTCTCATCTCTGTTTTCCCTTAGTGTTCCCATATACGCCTATATCTTAAAATAGTTAATCCTTCCATACACGACTCTAAAATCTATCTCTTTGGGCATTGGAACCTGGGTGTCTCAGTCAGTTGGGCATCTGACTCTTGGTTTTTGGCTCAGGTCATGGTTTCATGGGTCATGGGGGCAGGGATTGCTGTTTGGGTATTTTCTACCTCTTCATTTCCCTCTCCCTCCAGCTTGTGCTCTCTCTCTGTCTCTTGATCAAATAAAAATGGAAAAATCTTTTAAAAATAATATAAAATAAAATCTATCTCTTTGGGAATCACACCATGCCTTTAATTACCTATTGTATCCACCCTTGGATGTTGAGTACTTTAAACTCGACATGCCTAAAACTAACTTAACACCTTGCCTTCCAAATATCCTCCTCTTGGTGAATACCGTCATACACTCATCATCCATGTCCCAAATCAAGGACTCATCACCTTTCCTCATACTAGCAGGACCCATATTTCCTCTCATCATCAGGGACTACATTTCATCATCTGATCAAGGACAATGTTCTGCTGATTCTATTTCCTAAATATCTGCCCAAATTTTCCCATCTCCCATCCCACTGCCATGTAAGCGGCAGGAGTCCTGTTCTGGTTTTGCACTGGTGTCTAGATTGGTGTGTCTGCCACAACCATCTCACCTCTTCTCTCATCCTTTGCCTTGTTATGGAAATTACCTTGCTACATTAAAAACAGATCTGATTGTGTCACTGCCCTGCTTTAATATTCAATGGTTCCTTAGACCATCTGGCCCTTCTCCTCCATGTCTTGTAGATAACGCTCTTAGGGACTTGAGGAAAGTCTCAGAGGTCACAAGGATTAGATCTTTTTCCTAATTCTCACATAGGGTGGGTTTTCTCTGTCCTTTAGAGTGCCACCCACATTCCAACTCTTCTTGAAATTTTTTTTGTCAATTAGCATAAACCTTCCAATTGAGTTCATTTATAGCATGTGCTCTCCTAAGCGATTTAGAAATATTGATTTACTTAAGTTTGAAACAATCTAAAGAAAGTTTTCCTGAAACTAAGTTGAAATATGCATGAGTGGAGCTATATAGAGACACCCTTGAAAACACTTTTCCTTCAAGATCTTATCCGTCACCTAAGTAAGGGTTCTTAGAAACCGTGAGAGGTTGTGTTGATGTCAGGACTTAATTTGGGGGTTCTAAATTCCCCCTGCTAATATGTTTGCCATCTCTTTTTCCATCTGGTAAGCTTTTGCTTATTAATTGTGTATTGAGGATACTGAACTCAATGGGTTATAAATGCAAAGCAGTCATGTATTTTCTGAGCACTGCTTTAAAAATAAGGTAGCACGTGATTTGGGGTATGTAATTACAGCTCTTTATGTCCCCATTTCCCTTCTTAAAGACAGGAGAAATAATGTTACCTACCTCATAGTTGTTTTAAGACTTAAATGTATTATAACATATGAAATGTCTAAAGAAGTACCTGGCATACAGTAAGCACTCAATAAAAGTTGGCCATAATTTTTATGGTCCTATCTCCCCCTCTAAACCACAAGCTCTTTGAATCCCAAGAGCCTGCATAGTGTCTGGCACATTTTGAGTGCCTTCAAAGTATTGGCTTAATAACAGAGATGAAGTAATCAAAATAAGGATTCAAAGAATTAAACAGAATTTGAAGTTGATTTGATCACATAATGCCTTTTTTCCTAAAGATTTCAAAATAGCATTCAGACAATACTTGATTCTCCCAGGAGACAATGACTATAGATAATATCTCTATGACAGAGAGAATAATTTAGCTGGATTCAGTCATGGAGAGATTCAATTACTTTCCTGTGAATTAGTAGAAGAATCTGAACAACTACTTTACTGGTAGACTGTGAGACTTCTAAGCCCACAAAGATGGCAGAATCCACCTTTATATTTTTCCTGTACCTGGTTTTACCCCAAAGAACAGGTTTGAAAGATTATCATTCCATAGAACTCTGAAGGGTTTTATAAGATGCCTTTATGTCAGGGGCTTTGGAAAGCAAGCCGATCATGTTACCTACTTCCTACAGGCATGTTACCACTACTGCCATGACATCAGAGCCCAGTTGTATCATGATGCAAAAACAAAACAAAAATAGTATTTATTTTCCTGCATAATAACAAGCAGGTGTGGTTTCATCTGTCATGAAGGAAGTGCCCTCCATCACTCTTTCTCTGAGGGTCATGAAAACAAAACCAAAATGAAAAGGGAAGAACAAAATCAATCATAGTTATCTCTTACCCTTCCAAATAGCCAAGGATTTAGCACAATGTAGACTAAACATCTGGGTGATGTTTAAGTTTTTCCGCACTTTTTATCCACATTTCTACCCAAAGATTGAACCCTGTATGGAAAGTCTTAACCATTAGCCTATGAGAGCTGAATTAACAGAGTTAATCATCACACAAAGTGTAGTTATTTATGGAATTAGAGGGGGGGGGAGAAAATGAGGAAATCGTAGTCAAAGTCAGTGGTTTTGTGGCCAGCTTTCTCTGGATTTATACTAATGAAAAAAGAAATGTGCTTCTGTCCAGAAGATCGATTCCAAAACAAATAAAAACACTGTCGCACTAGCCCTAAAGAGATGCCCTCACTTTCAATAAGGGCCTGGGAGGAGGAAGGTCCTTGGAGAATTATCGAGGAGTGGATGACATACAATTTTGTTTGCTAAACATTCTTGACCTTCTGTCCTCTATAAAAATAGTTTCTTTCAGTGCAGCTGAGAAAGCTATGGTTTTGCTGTCCAGTCAACGCAGGCCTGCCTCCTACATCATGGTGAACACGGGTATGGCTTCATTTCCAAGGATAAAGCAAAAGGTGGCAGGCTTAGCCATCTCCTATTCCAATGACCCAAATGCATTGCCTCCTTCTTCCTCATTTAGAATCCTCCCCTGGGAAAGCGACTCATATGATTCCAGCTCAAAGTTTTTGACAGTGTCTAAGACCCCACATATAGAACATTTTTCTGTTCCTGTCTTGTTTTGCCCCCTTTGCCTACCCCGTGACTTACTAGGTTCCACACTACCAGGGAGTCCTGCGGTATCAGGCGAGACATTTTGATGTAATCCCACCACTGTTGTCAGAGCTATCTGAGCCAGAGGATTTATTAGTTGTGAACGCTCATTTTTGTTTTTCCTGGTCCAGTGCCAGTAAATAAGTCACCCAAACCATGGCTGAGTGTCATTTGATAGGAAAAGGCTGGGATCACAAGGAAGCCTTCTGTCGTTCAACCAAAAAAATAAAAAAACAACAACCGGGCCACCACCACCACCACCATCACAACAAACTGCTGAGGTAAGCAGTGTCCAACCCAGCTGCAACAACACGGCCGTGGTGAGACAAATGAGAGCTTTCACTGCAGGATATGGAGCTCGAGAGCCCCAGCCTGGACCTGTGAACCCACTGCAAACCCCAGAACACGTGAATTAATGCAAGCGGCAAGGGACTGCTTTTTCAAACTATCAGCTCTGCCCACTTCGATCTTTCTAGAACATAAACACAGCCCATCTGAAAGGTGACTAGAGATGCAAGTCTCCTACACACAGGCACAAATCCACAGGAGTATATACACATACGTACACACATACACACACACACACACACACACGTGTGTGTGTGTGTGTGTGTGTGTGTGTGTGTGTGTGTGTGTGTTGTTGGAAAGTCATTAGAAGAACTTAATGGAATTATGCCCTACGTGAGTCGTGAGTCGGTGACTCCCGGGCTGGCTGTGAGGGGTGGGGCGCGGTGGGGGGGTAGGGCAGGGAGGCCAGAGTGGGATGTGGGTTCCTGCAGGGCTTCGGGAGGCCCAGAATGGGAGAAGGGGAGGAGGGGAGGGAGGCGGTCGGAACTTGGGAGGGGACTGGCTCCAGCCAGAGCCGCCAGCTCCCTGTGACTGTTGCCTGGGCGATGGCTGGGGATGATCAGGAATGCTTGGAGCCGGTATCCTTCTTTTGGACTCCGGGATGGAGCAGAAGGGGGTGGATGGCTTTTCTCTTTCTGTGTCTCCCTTTCATATTCAGCAGATTAGAGCGGCGGGTTGCTGTGGCGACCACGCGGAGGAGGGCTCTGCACACCTGCACCACCAACGCCAGCCGCCAACGTGGGCTTGGGCTGTCCTGGGGCAGTTTTTTGCTGTGGGAAACACTACAACCACCACCACCACAACAACAAAAAGAGTGAAAGAGAAGGGGGGAAGGGAGGTAGGAAGAGGGAAACAAGGAGGCAGAAAAGGAAGAGAACATATTCCCAGTTGCAGTTAGGGCAGTGTTGCTCTTTAATAAAAGGAGATAGGAACGCACAAGACAGGAGTCATAGCCCAGATACTTTGTCCAGGTAGCCGGTAGGGCCGCTCAGGTGGGACAGGAAGGGTGGGGGCAGTCACCCACAACCTAGAGCCACCAACTGCACACACTGTGGAGGAAGGAGTCCTGAACACAGGGAGAGCTTTAAAGCTTTAACTCTTACTAAGTAAGAGAGGCTTAACCGGAAAGTTGGTCTGTGACTCTCCAGAACTAAAAGCAACTTGTCATTTTTCTGCAGACTGAATTTCCAACGAAGAGGAGTGCATGCTAATGTGGGGGAAACACCATTATGTCTCTTCTTTTTGAGTTTGCAGAGAGGAGAAGGGGGAGAGGGGAGGAAACCCCATGAGCTCCTGAACTTGTGGAATGCTCTGGCATGGCTCCAGGTTGTGCTAATGAAGAAGTCAGCTCTGTGCAGGCTCCGGGCCTCGCTTCCCTCTCTGAAGCCCCGGACTCTGCCCTCAGTTGGCCCCTCGGTCCCTCCGTCTGCCTCCTCCTCTTCTCATCCTGGGATTGCCTTCTGCGTTGTTGTCCCTGTTTCCACTAGCAGAATGTCCCCACACAACAGCCATTGCGAAGCACTCCACAACGACAATATTTACAGAAGGTTAAATAAAATATGTAGAAAGCGATTGATAGTGAATAAGCAATAGACCTTTTGAACTCAGAGCATGCTGAGTTGGTTTATTTGTTAAACTAGATTTTCCAGGCCGCTTTAGCTATTTTAATGTCTCTCAAGCAATGCACTTAAAAGGAAAGATGATTAGAGAGAAATATTCTTAAAAAAATTTTTCCCTCTTTTCCAAGCAATGTGATTAGCAGGCAGTAGACCTCATGTCTTCCATTTTTAACATAACTGAACCCCAGAACATTTCCTTGGGATGACACAGTCGGTGTCACAACAGACCGAGATGAGATAACTTCCTGTCCATCCCATCAGCACATACACAAACAACACTGCACGGTTGTTCTTGAGGTCTTTACATATCTTCATATTGACTCTCAGGGAAAGAATCTCACAAGATGACCTAATCTTGGAGTACAGCATTTTTTAAAAAATCCTGTTTACGTGTCTCCACCTTTAATAGAAAGTTCAAGAAACAGTTTCACAAAAAAGATAGCGGTACACTAGATCGGGGATTGGCAAGCTCTCTCTATAAAGGGCTAAATATTTTAAGCATTGTGATCCCTACAGTCTGCGTAGCAGCAACGTAACTCTGCTGTTATGACCTGGAAACAGCCCCAGACAACATGCAAGTCAAGGGCATGGCTAAAATAAAATGTAATTTACAAAAACAGGCAGAAGGTTCACTAGGTCTGTGTGCCAGTTTGCCAACCTCTGCACTAGATCCGTCCTCTTCTAAGTGTAACATGTTGAATAGGTGAGAATGCTCACTCATCTCTGAGAGAATTTCAGTTTCAGTGCCATTCTTTTCAGTTCATCTTACAGTGACATCTCATAACCGAGAACAAGCAAGCAACAAAGTCGTCCAACTGAGGAAAGTCTCCAACCTGTTCATGGGAATAGAATTTCTTGATTCTGTTAAAAAAAAAAAATCAAATAAGAACCTTGAATGTAAAAGGACAGTCCATATTTGTGCAGTTACAGGATATATTCATCTCATCTTATAATGTGTGACCCTTGGACAAATAAATGACTAAGCACATTACATTTAGAAAGAGTAGAATTTGTGTGTCTTGATGGTCATGGATTTCGAAGGCCTATTTGGTGCCCATTTTCTATAGAGTCTTGTGCCAAAATGCCTTTATCAAAGGGAAGCAAGCAGTGCATTGAAACATATTTTGTCGACTGGGCACCATATGTAGAAGTGACAGCCAGAACTCCCTGCCAGTTCTCTTTCAAAGGGGAGGGTGGGTCTACAGAGGTTCAAGTGTCTTCCACTGCTTCAAGCTTAAGAAGTCAGCAGGTAAGGGGTTGACGGTACAATCCCAAATCTCCTTCTGAGAATGATTTCTTTCCTAAATACAGATTTTGATTATTACTGTCTCTGAGACTTATTCTTTATTTTTAGGAGTTGTATATGTTATTCTTGCTATAACTTTGTACACAGACAGCAGAAGGAAGTGGGAACATATGCTCACCTCATTCCAGTGTATGAATTCCAATGTGGATTATAACGTTGAGGCCCCGTATGTGATCTTATTCAAGACTGAAGAGCCCATTCTTTGGGAATTACACTGATACCTGAGTATGGAGTTCTGAAAATGTGCCTTGGTGGAAACCCTTGTCCAGAAGTGGTGGAGTTTGTCCAGAAAAACATTTCCATTGTCTATCACTGACCAATACATGAAGACTGCGAAGGCTGAATCATAAGCACAATAATCATGTTCCAGAGTATTCCCACAAGACCTGTGGGTAGAAGCAACACAAATGAATTGGAAGAATAAATTTGAATTTCTGGAGAAACATTCCAGAAATAGCTATGATAAGAAACTCGAGGAAAAGCTAGGCTTATTTGGGTCTGGTCAGTTTGGGATTCAGAGTATTATGATTCTTTCAACCTGGTAAAGCCGGGGACAAAGAGTTAAATTACTTACTCTGGTCCTTCATTAAGAAGGACCAATTTAAATGTATTCCCTTGTTGCTACAGAAAGACTTAGCACTACTTTGTTAGGGACATCAATGCAGACAAATTAGCCATCCAATCTGTGAGACATATGGAAATGACCACTATAAAGGAGAAAGTTGTGGTTCCATTTTCAAAAAAATAGTAAGTGTACGAAAGATACAGAACAGGAGGTCCCGCTCCCTCCTTTGGACAGCTTGTATAGAAGTGGAGAGATACAAATGATCGGTCTTACTCTTCTACTCCAGGAGTAGTAAATAAATATAATGTTAAACTAAGGTAACCAGAATGTCATGCATGAAAACCCAGAAACAACATTCTCCTCTCATTTTTTATGTGCATTCAATACAAAATAAAATCATTCATGTTTACGATTAAGATTAGACCTGTGTGATGCCCATAATTTCATGTTAAAAGGATGAGGAATTTTCACAAAAGAAACAGGATCCATTCCAAGAAGCTATTTTCTAGATGAACTTACAATAGGAAAGTCTTTTGACAGAACATTTTGGTGTTACTGAGGAAGTCAGATAGCAGTAAACTCTCACTCAGGGAAATACCAGAGGCTTTCAAGAAACTTGGCATTTCCCTTTACTCTTTAAAACTGATTTGGGAAGTGACCATCATGGTGTTTTAGTGCTTTGTTGGGGGGGAGGGTTGCATCTGAATGTTATCATTTATGGATGGATTCTAAGAGAAAATACAGGTGATAGTGTTTCTTTCTCTGTGTTCTGCCAGATTAACTTTGGAGTAGACACCTGGTGAATCATTGTCTGATAGGAGGGATTGCTTTAGACAAGTGCGCTCCTGGTTGTGATATCCAGATCATCTTCTACCCAGTTCTGCCACAGAGTGAGGACTGGCCTTCCATGCCACTGAAAGTCAGGATTCTAATTGCTATTCCCATCTTCTGTAAGAAATAATCAATGTTGACTTGTTTTTGTTTTGAATTTTTTTGTTTTTGTTTTTGTTTTTTCTAACCAAAGGAGAAAAAAAAATGATAAATAATATGCCTGGAGAAAAACCGCTTCTCTATCATCCCTAATACCAAATAGTCAAACCCGCAGCAAGCGGATAAATTCAGAAAGAAGAAATAGATTTGATAACTGAAGCTTGACTCTTCAACTTCAGGGTTAACGTCAAACGCAGGTTGATGTCTAATGGAGAATAAACTGCGGAGGAGAAGAGAAACAGCAAGGGAAAGGAAATCACACTTACTGTTTACCCAGAACGTGCCGGCACCTTAACTAACAACTCTAAGGCCTACAAAAACCTGTAAAATAGGCAAAACTATTCTATTTGCAGACATGGAAACGGAAGCTCAGAGAACTTCCAGAATTTGCCCATACCTATGGCTGGATTCATGGGAAATCTGTGAATTGGAGGTCTTTGGGACAGCAAGAGCAAAGATTTCTTAGCTTGCGTAAATCTTGTAGGAATGTAACTACCTGCAAAGGAATTTTAAAAATGTCATCTCTGACCTCCAGTCAGAACTACCATAAAAAACAAAAAAGTCTTATTAGTTTCATAAACGTGGGATTATGACTGACAATAACAAAAAATAGAAGTATGCTCCTGGTTCCTTAATTTGCTCATAATTATTACTGTCCTCGTGACCCTAGCCCAAGTTGACCGTTTTCTGAGTCATACTGTCATACATAAATAGTAACAGACAGAAGAAAATACCATTGTTTTCCAGGATGAGTTTATGATGAAGAAACACACTTTTTTTGGAATTGTGTAATTTATACAATATAATATGATGTCCATATTATGTGTGCCCTGTAAGGGAAAGAGAATTAAGTGTGCTTCTGTTCAAAATAATGGCAATTGAATTTAAATGATTATTATTTGTGCTGAAAGAAAGGCAGGCAGGCTGGTAGGTAGGTAGGAAGGATGGATAGAGGGACTCAGTAGATCATAAGGAGCCACTTTCCTTAGTGTGGTTACAAACTGTGCATTGACAGAATATTACCAACAGTCCTTTAAAACCTCAATAAAAGAAGCAGCGAATTTCTTCTGAAATACTTGATGTCCAAAAATATGAAGATAAGGTTCTCAAGCCTTTGTTGATTTCCTTGAGAAAGGACAGAAACAGCTAAGGGGAATTCAAACTGCCTAGTCCTTAAAATGCTAATCAGATGCTAAGCGAAGTTTCCAGGGACCTGGACGGTATACGGAGCAAAGGCTGAAAGATGGCAAAATACGGGAACAGCTGTGGTGACCCTGTTCATCAGGAGCCTCAGGTTCTGAGGGTGAAATAAAACTCCTGAATATTCTTCTCTGTGGTGGGAAAGTCAGGGAAATGGGGAAGAAGATGAAAAGTCTAACTGCTGAAAATACATGCTTCACCTTCTCCTATCTTCAGGTTATGAATCTCTGCATTTTCTTTCCATTCAGTTTGAAGCCTCAGGCCTGTATGAGGCATCTTGTCAGGTATGATAAAAAGTACTGGAGAAATAGGGTATAGTCTGCTCCCAGATACTTCAAATAGCCCAGAAGCGGGAAAGCAACAAGCTTGCCTCTAGAAATTTGCCAGCCAAAGGCAAGACCACTTATCACATGTCTAAATATTTCAAATATGTAAATCACACTAATAATATTTACATTAAATCTCTTCTATCTTCCAGTCTTGAAAATAGAGTCCCTATGCTGACTGGAAGACCAGATGCACGGTATAGGGAGTGTAAGATTCCTCAGAGCTCTGCAAGGAACATGGCAGCTTTCAAATAAGGGACATGAGCTCCCAGACCATTCAGGGTTCCTTCCTACCCCATGGGGGTCTCAGGCACCAGAAGACACTCTTGCCTTTAATCACAAGCTCTGTACACTGCTTTTCTCCCACATACACACTGCAGCCAGACTCCCCTTGGCTTCTGACGGCCAGGTACTGGTGGCACATTCCATCTTCTGGAGAGAAAGACCCAGAGAAGATGGCAGCACAGGTCTAAAAGTGGTCTCAGGGAACTCTGGGAAGAAAATTCTGGAGTCTTGGGTACTGGACTATGTTCTAGAAGGGGAGGTATGGGCTACAGATAAGAATAACCCTTGGACCCTCAGACACCTGCCTTGGCATGAGGAAAGCCAGAACTTGGCTTTTCCAACATGGTGCCAGAATGGGGGCTGTGGTCTGAAGACAGTATTCACAAGCAAGGTATTAAAATTGGACGAATATGATACAGTTCCTCATAAATATTATCCAAAGACCCTATTTCAGGTTAGATTTTTTGTTGGATTAGTATTCTTCAACTACCATGAAGAATAAGAGAAGGCATATTCTAGGGATTTCTTACTACTAATGTTCTTTGACAGAATAAAAAAGATGGAAAGGGCTCATTTTAAGTGTACCAACCTTCATACCCAATTTGCAGATATTTATAACCACTTACTGGTCTGTGAACTCATTTTTTAAATAAACATAAAAATCACTATCATCATGTTAGGTTTTCTTTCTGGAAATTTTAGGATTCCAATTCATTTTTGGAAACATGTCTTCGTATAAGCCTCCGAAATTTTTTCATTGTAACTGCCGCAGGAATTCCTCTCAAGCTTCTCTTTTTATTTATGTCATTGTGCATTTCTCTTTCTGTTTACCCCAACTGTTAATCATTTATTACTTTAGTCTCTACCTAACCAAACCTTTGATCATCATATTCATATTGGCTTTCAGGTACCTTAGTCACCAAATGATTCAATCACTCTATTGCCCTTATTTTGAATGATTCTTTTTCTCTACATTTTTCTGAAAATCCAGTCTTAGCTCCCAATACTGATCTTTCTGCACGAGTTCCAAATTGTATGGTATATCCTTTTTTGCAACAATACATTGTAAACGAAGCAAAAATCAGTTCTATTTTCTCTTCTTTTTCCCAGATACAACTTTTTGTATTAATATATTTAAAGTTCTCTACCTGTAAATATATTAATCTGTGATATAAGTTACTCAAAATTTTAAGTAGATTCTTCCAAATCATTTATTATTTTTGAATCACAACTGTATAGCTATGCTTTCTAAAAATAGATCTTCTGCAAATTTCATTAGTTCTTTGGCATATTCAGGCTCCTTACTAAGTGCATTAAAATGGAAATGAGATGATTCTTCATTTTGTCAACAATTTTCAAAGTGACATTGGATAAGACCCTTATTACTAATTATAATTTAGCCTCATTAAATTTGAGCCTATCCAGTTCCTTAGTCACTCCCATGTGTAGTATATTATGAGCCAAGGAAGATAAATTGTTGTTCAGTAGTTAGTATAGAGTTAGTGTATGGAATTTGGTTCCTTAATTTGGAAGAGTAAATTAGTGGAAATTCCACACCAAGTCCAGATTGAGGGTTAGCCTTCAGATAGATAAAGAACATAAGAAAGGTGACAACCTACTGACTCTTACCTGGGTATGATTGGTGAACACTCTCCGCATTCCCTTGGCAGGTGGCAGAGGAAGGTGGCTTGACTCAGATCCAGGTTCAAGTTTCACTCCTAACCCTTAAAAACGTCCAGATTTAGACAAATTATCTAGGCTCTTTGGGTCTTGAGAGCGATAGTTTATAAAAACAGAACAACAGACTATCTTTAAGGTCGCTTTTAACTTTTACAAACTATTTCTTGATGGTTCAAGCAGGTCTGAAATTTTCCCCCATCAGTTACTAATGAGTCACTGAAAGTCTGGACCACAAAGATTGGAACATCATCTCTATACTCCCACAGTGAGGATGTACTGAACACTTTAACAGAAGCACATATTTTCGGTTTAGGGATGGATGACTAGAAGCAGAGAGGAGGTCTGAGACCACAGCAACTTGAGAATGTCAAATCAGGGAGAGTGGGCAAGAGGCGTGAAGAAGCGAGTGTCAGAGGAAAACTAGGAGCCACTGAAGGTATCCTAGTTAGGGACATTCCTGGTGAACATGGCCCGCCAATTATTGCCAAGCTCTGAGGTTGCTAAGTTAATGTGGGCAGAGCTCACCAGCAGTCTCTGTAACAATGTTACCACATCTTTCAGTGTGGTACTAGATAGATAGTAATCTCCTCTTGAGTTGGCTTGTTCCCACACACCCATCTACAGAGAATCATAGCCATCATTAACACTCCACTCCAACGCTAACTTCTCCAGGTCTCTTCTCCAATGTCACCAGGCAGAGCTAACTTCTTCTAACTCCACATGCTGAATGCACTTACCACCATTTTTCTCAGTGTTCTAGACCACTCGGCTCCATGTTAGCAGGAGGTGTTCCAATATGTGTGTGTCTCTCTCTCCCCTCCCCCCCTTACCTGCAAATTGTGTAAATAGGCCAAGAAGGACAGCAATCCCTGTCTTCTCTTTCCAACCCTTTCCAATCAATGTTCTGCTCCCCTCCAGACCTTTCCTTGGGATTCTCTAGAGCCTTGCTGAGAAACCAAAAAGTGAACATGACTGGCGTCTTTTCCTCTATGTCCCTACTGTTATAATCCAAGTTCTCCTTCAGGCAAAATAAATAGTTCTGACTAATTCAAGGAAGGTTGGGAAGGGAGGGTAAGTAAGAAAAATACAAAGATTAATATTTTTCCATCTCCTCTTGCTACACTTGAGAGACCAACTTGGGTTCTAGTGTATAATAACAATTATTATAATTCTTTCTATATAATAAAAAGTTTTTGTAGGCAGCCTCTTAACCAGGGATATCCATCATATCCATCAAAATCACCAAATAGTTTTTAGCTTTTTTTTTTTTTTTTCTTTTTAAACCTCTACATGCCTGAGCTCAATGCTGGTGATCCTGATTTAGTGGGTCAGGGCTGGTTCTGGTATCTGAATACTAAAGTTCTCCAGGGATCTGGAGCACCACACAACTTTAGGTGGGAAGCTCTTATCACTTAAAACTCAGGACTCTGAAACCACAGACTTGACAGTGACCTTGAACAAGTTACTTAACTTCTCTGAAGATTAATACATACACATTAATAACATTTTATGCTTTAAAAGTTGTGGTGGAATTTTCATCTGGGCTTAGAATAAATGGAAATGCCAGTTTATTTCAGAGAACATACACATACTCTAGTTTATGTTTAAAGCAAACATCTGGAGACAGGTGCTAACTTTTTATGTTTCTTTTCTTTCTTTTTTTTTTTTTTTTCAGTTTTATTGAGGTAGAACTGACACACAACCAGATTTTATTTGTAACCAAAATTTTGATTTAGTCTGCTATATAGCACCACTAACAGCTTTGGAGTTAAGAAAGTAATATGGTTTGTTCAGATTCAGCTCCCAGAGAATCACTGTTTTATACTGTATCTACCTAGAATTAACTCACCAGCTCTGACATTTTGGGAAATGTTATTTTCTTCCCCCTTCCCCACTCCAGTTAATCTGTAATATTTGTGACATTGAAGAAATGTGTACAAGTTGATGTTGCTTTATAAGGATGAATTTTTTTTTTCGATTCACTTTCTCAAATGTGTCACACTTCCCAAGGACATTCTTTCTAGTGCGTGTGTGTGTAGCAAGAGATGTCTTCTGGCAATTGTGTTAACAGTTAATTTTCTGGTTCTCTGATTTGAAAACATGTTAGTTTTTAAAAATCACTTTTCCTTAGCTTTGTAAGCTTTCTTCTTTTGACCTAGAGTGTTCCTGCCTGATCCATCTAGACTCTCCCCATTCTTCAGGTCCCGATTTTTGTAATATCTTCGCTGATCACTCCTGCTCTGTTCATGGCTACCTTTCATTTTGTCCACGAGTTATTGTCTATACTGTATATTTAACACTTACCATAGGCTCTGGCATATCTTAATATGTAGTTTCACTGTCTCAGGAATGGATCTTGTGTCCCTAATTCTTTAGGCATCATGCTAATGGAGTCTCTGTGGAATATTTCTGAGCTTCCTCCTCAGTCCCAAACAATTTCTCGCAAATAGCATGGGCTATTACCCTCTGTGGAATACTGACTGAGGAGTATTGCTCTTACATCTAGTAAATAATTATACATGGTATCATTAAAGAAGTTATATCAGAGCATTATTTATTTGGGCAGAAACAAAAGATTCCTTCTTACTAATGTCGGCTCTTTTGGCCTCCCATGCTGCTCCCAATGTAAACTACTTCACGAGCTTGATTCCTAGAAAAATCAGGGTATCTTCTGCTGACATTGAATTAACTTGGCTCATCTCAGTTTTTCAGAAATAAGAGAAACAGGCTGCATATTCTTTCCTTTCCTGTAAAACAAAAAACAAAAACCAAAAAAAGACAAGAAGAAGGGAAGGAGGAGGAGGTGGAGGGGGAAGGGGGGGTGGAGGGAGGGGGAGGGGGAGGAGGAGATGGAGAAGAAAAAGAAGATGATGACTTTCAAGTCTAGTTCCCAGCCTGTTATTTCAATTAGAGTTCAGTAATATTTACTGGCCTTCCTAGATGCCAAACACTGAGGTCCTTGTTCTATCCTAGTCGGGTTTCAGCTCCATCTGTCCAGAGTTGAGGCTTCCCCAAGGATTCCTAGAAATCTATTTCTTATCTACTTCCTTTCCCAAGGTTTCTGGCAGCTTTGCACAGTGGCTAGAGCTTCTCATGAAGTTCCTGATTTTGTTTCATGTTCCTTTTCAGAAAGCAGGGGCAAGCGAGGGATCTGAGTTATTAAAGGCTTAGCACAGCCGAGGTTGGGGTAGGGGTGTGCGCAGTGGCTCAGGAGCAGGTGAGAATGTTTCTCACTGAAATACTGTTCAAAGCCTTATCTACTTGCAAGGACAAAGGCTTTGTTCTCCTCAGCATTGTAATGCCAGCTCCTGCCACTTCACAGACCACAGGGCAACTGATAAGTATTTGTTGAAAAAACACAGGAGATCAGATGCTATCACTTCCAAGAAGCCTTCCCTGGCCTACTGAGTAGAACTGATTACTTCCTTTACTGCATTCCAATGCACTATGCATCCTCCTTCTCTAATTAAATCTATCTTAGTGAATGGCACTGATCTGTATAGAGTAGATTTATCTGTCGCAGTGATTCTTTGAGAACAAGGCCTGTCTTACCTATTTTAGTATCTCCAACACCAAGTAAGCACAGCCCTTAAAGTGACAGCCATGTGAAATTGTTCCCTATCTTTGTAAAGTGATCATTGGTAGCATTATTCACTACATTTCATAGTATCCTTTTAAAAAGATTTTTTCCAGAAATTTCTTTCTAGAAGTATATCCAGAATATATGTGATTTTTTAGACAATACTTTTGCTTTCATTCCATGAACACTATATTTTGTGTCTTTCCAGTTATATTTGGACCCAGCCATGGTAAGGATTCAATGGCAATTATTCTTGTATTAGTCTTACCCTTGGCTCCAATGTAGGTACCTAGCATTTTTTACCTTTGCATTTCCTGTCTGCTTCTGACATATGCAATTTGTTGTACTTATGTATCATATAACCTTCCTCTTTTGAAATAAAATGGAGTAAAAGTATACACCTATAAATCAGTATGTGTACATTACTTTTACTCAAGCATTCAACAAAATGAAGCTAGAAACCATTGAAAACTCAGGACAGAATACGATATGCTGCTCTAAATCCTTTGACTTGAAGAAATGGCAGTCAATGAGATTTGGGATACAATGAGTATGGGGAATGGATCGGGAGGTGTCAGAGCTCGTGCGACTCTTTGGATGGTGCATTCTCTGAAGTAGGAAGAGCGGAGGAAGCCCAGGTTTGGGGAGGCACTGACATAACTACTGTAATGCAAATGGTAATTATTCTCACTCACAGCCCTGTAGCCTTTGTGGTTCACGAAGCATTCTAACACAAATGATGGTTGCAATGATGAACGTTTGTGTACTGATCTGAAGTTTATGAATATTATTTCATTTGTGTCTTACAGCAAGCCTGTGAGTTGCCAAGGGTGGATAGAAGGTCATTCCCATTTTGCAGAGAGGGAAGCTGAGTTTCCAAGGAGCTCGAGGACTTGGAGGGAGTGTTGGAAGGTGCTCTTAGGTGTGGGGGCTCTTATTTGCTGTCCTCTGGTCAACTCCTTCTCCCCCTACTTCATGGTTGCTTCTAATTTGGAAGCACATCTTAGTCAGGGCGAGGGAGGGGCTGAAGAGATGATGTAGCCTTCCGGCTGTGTGAAAGAAGATAACTGCGGAAGTAGGTATTACTGTTAAAAATTGTCCTCATTCATCAAGCTTTATTACCTGATGATTTCCTGTGAATGGCTGGCAGCAGGGCCTGAAGCCTCACCTGTCTGATTTGTTCCATGAAACTATTCCCTCATCTCCCGGGTGGGAGCTCCATTCAGCAGAAGTTTGATATACTGGAACATTTAACCAGATTCTTAATTCTAAAACCATCTTAAACAGAAGTAGTAAAAGATACTTCTGACATAATCTGTTGTTTTTGAGTAAAGTATGGGCTAGCAGCACGTGTTAGACATGAAACATTGATCGACTGATTGCTTAGCATGTAGGTTTCATAGGGAGTAGTGACCGACAACCAAGGCTTGGAAATACTGTCAGACTCTGGTGAGAGACATTTGCACACACTATGAGCAGATGAGAACTTAGAGCATGCATGTACTTGAACACAAACAGAGAACTTTCCAGTTTGACCTCATGTACCCCTGTGGCACATAACCAGAGAACGGGAAGTGGGGAGAGGGTTAAGTTGAAGGCCATGACACGATTGTATCTTCAGTGTATGGTCCTTTACTGAGAAGGACATTTTCTGATTCTCTATCTTACTTTTTTTTTTTTTTTAAGATTTATTTATTCATTTATTTGAGAGAGAGAAAGAGGGCAGGGGGAGGGGAAAAGGGAGAAGGAGAAGAAGGAAGCCGACTCTCCATTGAGCAGGGAACACAACACGGGGCTCAATGTCATGACTCTGAGAGCATGACCTGAGCCAAAATCAAGAGTTGGATGCTTAACCAACGGAGCCACCAGACGCCCCTCTGATTTCTCTGTCTTGACCACATTGCTGAATTAAATGCTCATGTAGCAAGCCTTGATGCTCCTCACTGGTCAGATGTCACAAACCGCATGTACACACCCCTACTGATATAAGATCACAATTGTTGTCAGTTGACCACCAGAGTCAGCAGCCCCTGTAATGCCTTCTCCGGGCTCTGTCTGGTAAGACAGATTTTAGGCAGACTCTAGGTTTGAAAGATAGGTGGTTAAAACATTCTTGCAAGTGCTAGTTCTCGTCCCTAAAGCAAAAAAGACCAAGAAGGCATTAGATAAAGTATGACAATGGCTCAGTTTTCAGACAGATTTTCTGGAAATCTATGACCTCCACCAGTCTTCAGGGGAAACAAAACAAAACAAAACAAAAAAAACAAAACGAAAAACAAAAAAACACTACCATACATTTCTGAATGTTTGGACCAGGCTCCCTTAGTCAGTTCTCTATTTTTCTTACCACCCAGAGACTGAAGCATTTGGCATACGTGGGATTCTAGTATTTTGGAGCTGGAAGGGAAGCTCTCCCACCCTGGTTTTATCTGTAGGCTGGATAAAGGTTTGGGATTTAGCAATAGGCTTTGCTAGCTCAGCTTGTGAAAATCACATTCTTTATCAACTCCCCAGATGGTTTAGATCATTAAAAACACAACAAAACAAAACAAAAGCCCTTCAGAGTGTACACTGTGAAGATATTCTCTAATTTCCAAGAAAAATAAATATATGTCGAATTTCTCACAGATTTCTCACACTTTCTCAGTATACAGCCTGAATTGCTGTGCTGAATGGGGAACTTAAAGCCATCGTTTTTGAAACTGCAAAGCCTTGTGCTGAATACTTAACTTCCAGCAGCCCCTTTGCCTTTCTAGCTTGTCCGTCAGCCCAACTCTAAGTCAGTATTTATCTATTGGGGCTTAGCTGGAACTGAAAAGTGGATGTCTTTATTCCATGAATTTGGGGCAACTGGCTCTCAGGAAGCAACAAAAACAAAAAGGCTGTTTCGAGTCAAAGAGACCTCAAGAAACGATCCCACCATCTGCTGAGGAGAAAGGAATGAGCCTGTGGGCCCGCAGCTCTTTATTGAATAGAAGAAATAGTATTGTCGTCTAAATTTTCTGCAACGCCCTTTGGATCAAAATATGATAATCGCAGCAAATAGATGCAGCATAAAGATGCGGCCACACTTAATGGAGACTCAAAGGGCCAGACCACTGCTTGGCTTGGAACGTGTACCGTCATTTGGAAGCAAAACTGGGGGGCTGAGGGGATTGGGGTCAGAGGGAGAAAGGGAGACCTTACATTCAGCCGGCACGCACCAGTGGATAAATGGCTGGCAGTTGCCGAGCTGTGTTGCAGGGGAGCTTTTAGCGGTTTGCCACTGCCAGCTGATGTCTCTGTGAACATCAGTGCCAAGAAGCCAAAAATGAAAGCAGGTGCAGGGGCAGAGGAACCGAGTGTTGGGGGGGGGGGGGGGGGGGGAAGGGGGTTTTTCAGCAACAGAACTTCTGTTGTTAAAAATTGGTGGCCTTCATTAAAACCTAAACAATGCCTCACTTTAACTCTGCCTAACATTTTTAGTCCACTAGAATCCTGCACACACACACTTAAGACCAGCCTCTTACATTTATGCGCCGGACTAAGAGACTGTGTTTTGTTTGTCTCTCTCCAAAGCTGTGGATTGTCTGCAAGACTGCTGAACTCTGATTAGAGCAGCTTTCCTTCTGAAGCCAGGAGCATCTGCTTCTGCAAGTGCCCCTCTCCTCCCCTCCCTCTCCAAGTGCCCCCTCTTCAGAAAACCCCACTTCTGCAGAGCCAGGGCCTGGGAACTGGGAATATTCCTGAACTCGGCATGTCTTTGCCGAGACTCGGTGCCAGTTCAACTCTCTGAAATGCTGCTTTCCGATGAGAAAACAGACGGGACTCAGTGCCATCCGCAATTCACGTTCCCTCAAAAGCTCTATGATCCTTCAACATCGCTCCCCAAGCCCACCCCAAGTCACAGCTGAGAAAAACAATAGAGGCATCCGAAAGAAAAAAGGAAAAAGGTAAGGGGTTCAGGACCAACAGAGGAAAAGAACTAAGGCTTGCCACAGGGCACGGTAAAAATGGAGACTAAAACAGAAAGATACCGGCCCCCTCCGCTGCCCCGCATGGCTGAGCCGTTCTCAGCATGGACTTCGTCAGTGACTGTCCTCCCACACTGCAGAATGTGGAAGTCATCTTTCAGGGAGATAGGACAAAAATACAGATCACACACAGCCTTCTCACAACTGTGATAGAGGGAGAGCAAACCCTGACAAGAGGAAACAGCAGGCAATCTGTGCTTGGTTGAAAATACGCTGTGGTTTGTTTTTTTTTCACCCCCTAATGGACATTACTGCAAAGGGAGAAATATAAAGTATGTTGGTTTGTTTTTACAGGCTTTAGAAAAATAGAAATAGCAAGTTCATCTATACGCCAGATGCTCTACCCAAACTAGACAGAGCTCAATCTATTAAAACTATGATGCTACGACACTGGGGTCACCAATTTTAATTATCATTTAAGACAGACAAGTATTGTGATTGTGGGGAAATGGTAGCGAAAATTAGGTGTGTTCCATGACCTTAGACTCGGGGAGTTTATATTCAATCTCCGTTGCTTCTACCACCAAGAGCTACTGTCTTGTCCACGGCAGGTTTGCTTATTATCAGCTTTTAAAACCCAGAAATAAGTTTAACAACTCAAATCAGAAACATAAACGGGGTCATATGCCAAAGGGTCAGTGGGTGAAAAGGAACTTAGTTCATAAAGCAAGTCGAGTCTGGGCTTTAATCTGAACGAGCTATTAAGTTGGGACAACATGAAACTGCAAAGTTTCGAGAAGTTTGAGAGAAGTGAAATTCTCTAATAGGAAGAAAAAACAAAAAACAGAAAATTGGCCAAGGGTAGGCAGCGGCATTCCAAGAAAAGACGCAGAGATAGCTAATAACGTAAAACAAGTTTCAAGCTCAGGACTAAAAAAAGCAACATTTCAAAGAAAAAGCGTGTTCAACTACAAAATGTACAGATGAAAAAATATATATTCTCAATATTACTGAGGATGGGAGTGGGATGAGCTCAAATCTTGAAGGGAAATTGAAAAATGTGTATCAAAACCTTTTTCACTTACAGAAATTGATCTCAGATGTTGAGAGATGTAATATATTTATGGATGGAAGAGTTTGTTGTGGCAATATTTAAATATTTAAAAATAGAAATATGCTAATTTTCAAACTATAGGGGATTTACTAAGAAAATTATGGTATATCCATATATTGGGTTTTCAAAAAAAAAAATTCTCTTGACATGGGAAACTCCTTGCTTATATTTGCTTAGTGAGAACGACAAAAAAGAGGCTGTAAAATAGCATAATTAATAGTGAGGCAGCTATTACAAAATGTTAACAGTAGTTATTCGGAATTTCGGGATCATAGGTGATTTGTTTCTCTTAATTTTTCCCCATATTCCTTATGGTTTTCAAAAATTGTAAAATAAAACTTTACGTATTTTGAACTTTGTGTTGAAGAGTATTCTGTATACAGAAAAGTGCCCGAATAAAAATGTAGCTTAATGAATTTTAAGAAACAGAAGATATCCATGTCACCAACACTCTCCTCAAGAAACCGAACATGACGAGCCCTGGTTCTCTCTCACAAGGACGCACTCTACCCAGTCTGTAATACCATGGATGAGGTTTGGCTTTTGTGTATTTTAAATAAAGGAAGTATGCAGTATTTGAGCATTTCTGTCCAGATTTTGTCATTTAACATTGAAAAGATGCTGTTTTAGCTAGGAGGTGTGACTAGGATGTTAAGACCATTCCTGCAGGGCAATTTGCTGAATCAGAGCTTTTTTGGTGCCTCCAGGCCCTCATGCCTTTCCACCTCCCCAGTGCATGCTCTGAATTTAGCATTGGGCCTAAACCTGTCAAGATCTCTCAATGGAAAATGTTCTTTCCCTTCTGGAACTCTTCTACCATATGTATCTTCTTTAAGGAATTTCGTCAGGGCCATATTATTTATTGTTGCACCAAACTTTTAATTATCTTCTCCATTTTTAAAAAAAATTTATTTGACAGAGATCACAAGTAGGCAGAGAGGCAGACAGAGAGAGAGAGAGAGAGAGAGAGAGTGAAGCAGGCTCCCCGCTGAGCAGAGAGCCTGATGTGGGGCTCGATCCCAGGACCCTGGGATCATGACCTGAGCTGAAGGCAGAGACTTAAACCCACTGAGCCACGTAGGCGTCCCTCCATGTTTATTTTCTTATGACTTTTTCATGCTTAACTACCAGTCATTGGATGCCTACTATATGCTCCAGCTACACTATACACATAATAAAATATCATCCCCATATTATAGAGAAGGTAAGTGATTTCCCACTTGGCTAGAAGTGATAAAACCTGTCTCTACCCATATCCTTGGTTGTTGTAACAGATAGTCTCCCCAATGCACCCTATTCTCTCATCTGCTCATATTTTATCTCCTCACTAGATTAGAAGGTCCTGGAGAATAATAATAATAGTAATAGTAGTAGTAGTAATAACGACAACATGTATTTATCTCTCTTTGGATTTTTCCTCCTATACTAGTGCTTGGCATGTAGTTAGCATAATGTTTGGTTCCTGAGCGTAATAAGCATGAAGATTTTTTATTGGACTTTTCTAGCACCATGACACTCTTTATAAAAATATTTTTGTTTGATGAAACTGTCATAATTATTTATAGTGTTAAGCATAAAGATGAGATTCTGATTCTAATCATTCTGTGGAGAAAATGGGCTTGATAACTGACACAGCCAACAAATGTATTTGGAAAAGTGGACAAGAGGGGACTCTGGGTGGTTCAGTTGGTTAAGCGTCCAACTCTTGATTCCAGCTCAGGTCATGATCTCAGGTTCGTGAGATTGAGCCCTGTGTCAGGTTCCACACTAGGTGTGGAGCCTGCTTGGACTCTGCACCTCCTCATCTTCTAAAAATAATGAATAAAAGAAGAAAAATGGACAAGGTAAACTAGATGCGGTGGTAAAACTAATATATCTGACATGAAGAATGGATCCTCTTTTATTATTTTTATTTATTTACTTTCTTGGGCCCTGTTTTAAATATCATCCTACATATGACAAAATTATTTTATGCAATACTTATGAAATGAATTAAAATACTGGTCAGAACATACCTACAGGAAGACAAAGAAAAAGAAAATAAATATTTTAGTATAAAATAAAAAGTAATAATTTTAATCTTTTTCATAACATTAACAAACATTTTAGAAAAAGTTACAAAAGCTTATAGTTATATATGGGTATATTGTAGGAATGAATAATAATATTACAGTTTTTTCATTAAACTTTATTTTTTTTTTAAGATTTTATTTATTTATTTGACACAGAGTGGGAGAGACCACAAGAGATCAAAGAGACTGGGAAATTGGCAGGCAGAAGGAGAAGGAGGAATAGGCTCCCTGAGGATGCTCATGTAAAGCTTGTATACAGGGGTGCCTGGGTGGCTCAGTCCTTTAAGTGTCCTATTTTTGGTTTTGGCTCAGGTCATGATCTCAGGGTCATGAGATCAAGCCCTGTGCTCAGTGGTGGGAGTCTGCTCTAGATTCTTTCTCTCTGCCTGCCTCGGCCCCTCCGCTCTGTGCTCTCTCTCTCTAAAATGAATAAATAATTTTTTTTAAAGCCTATGGACATTATTAAAACTCAACAATTGCCTCTAAAATCCCTATGTTGAACTCTTAACCCTCATCACCTCAGGATAGGACTGTACTTGGGTCTTTAAAGAGATAATTAAATTACATTAAAATGAGATTAGCAGTGTGAACCCTCATCCGATATGACTGAGGTCCTTATAAGAGGAGACAGACTGAGGGGTGCCTGGGTGGCTCAGTGGGTTAAAGCCTCTGCCTTCAGCTCAGGTCAGGATCTCAGGGTTTTGGGATTGAGCCCCGCATCGGCTCTCTGCTTGCCAGGGGGCCTGCCTCCCCACCTCTGTCTGCCTGCCTTTCTGCCTCCTTGTGATTTCTGTCAAATAAATAAATAAAATCTTAAAAAAAAAAAAAAAAAAAAAAGAGGAGACAGACTGAGATGGTAGACCATGAGAACACATGTATGTTTGAATATATGGGGGCAGGCCTAGAAATGATTGGGAAAATGTTCGCCACACTCTAATGGGCAGTAATCACTCACAAGTGGTGGAGGGTAGAGATTTCTACTTTTTAGATTCATGCCCTTTCATATTGTTGGGATAATTTTTATGACAAGCATGCATGGATTATATAATTTCAAAAGGTAATAAGTAAAATGGGGTCAATAAATGGGAGTTTTTATATAATAGAACATGAGCTCATTTTTAAATCATAGTTGGAAGACCTGAGTATATAAGACATGTGAGAATCCTATATGGTTTTACAAGGGAGAGATAGAAACAGTGTGTGGACATTGTACGGAGACAAATTTTAGAAAAGTATAAGACAGGTTCTTTGCCACCCAATGATCTAATAGACTAGCAGCATTGTTTATATAGGAAAAAAAAATTGAAATCCACCTAAGTGCCTTACAACAGAGAACTGAGTAAGTAAAATGTGATATATGTATACAATCAAATAAAATACAACTGTGATAATGAGTGATCTAGATCTGGCTTTATCCACAGTGCTAAACCCCACAAATATATTGCTGAGCAATACAAGCAAGTTGCGAAAGTATACACATATGATACCATTTATGAGCAGTTAAGAAACATGTAACCCAATACTCTGCACTTCAGTTTATGGATATGCATTTATTTAGCACAATTTCTAAGCAATGCATAGGAATGGTGAACACCAAATCTGGGAGAGAGGTCAGCAGAAAAAAGGAGTATTAGAAAAAGATAGCTAATATAATCCAAGTCTTAGGATTATATTAGCTATGCTTTGTTTCTTATGCTAGATGGTAGGTACATAGGTACCACAATTCTTTATGCCTTTACGAGTGATGTACTTCTAGTAAGAATCATAATAATAATACAATATTAATAGTCACTTAGCACTGACTCTGGGCCAGCCAATATGCTAAAGATTTAGTGTCTATCAGATTATTGCTTCCTCACAAAAACCCTCTCAGATGGACACTGTTATTAGCCTAATTTTACAAAGAAGCCGACCAGTCAAAGCCCAAGGAAGCTCGGTGACAAGTCTGAGATCACATCTAGTAAGTCAGGAGCAGAGCTGAGAGTTGAGGCCAAGCAGCCGTCTGTGTGGTTGTCTCCTAACTACTAGTAGACATACATACAAAAAGGGTTTTCTTGTGAGGTAATGTCTTGTCTTGTCTTTTTTTTTTTTTTTTTTTTAATGTAATGAGTTACCTGGTGAAATAATGAGGTCCTCCGCCTTGCAAATGTAAACAGAGGACTAAGTGTAAAGTTGCTTGGGCAACATTACAGTGCGGTTTGTGGGAGGTTGGGCTTTGTAAACCGAACTTTCCTTCCAGCACAAAGTCTCTGACTTTGTAATGTCAGGAAGTTTCTTTGGAGGAAAACACACGAGCTCTACTTTAGGCATGTGGAGTTGGAGGTAAAAATGTGGCTAGCAAATAGAGATGATGGAATTCAGTTTGTGTTACAGCTAGGAATTTGTTAGCCTAATAGTCCTAATACAGAGATGGATGGGATTATCCAAGAAATATGGAGAAAGGAAAAAATGAAAGGCCCACACCTGGAACAGGAGACTATTTCTCTCTCTCTCTCTCTCCACATGCACACGGACACCTCACATACCGCACGCACACTCACTTGCACACATGCATTTTGTTTTTGAAGTTCATATAAACAGTTCTAGTTCTCCTTTTCATATGTGGGGACACGATTCTCAAATATGTGTCAGGAAATGAAGACATTACTCTTTTGAAGTAGGTGCTGAACACAGTCGCTTTTCAATCCAGCATACCTATCCACCCCCTCCATTCCATCTGAATTAAAATCCGAAGAATTTTTTTGAAGACGTACACACATATACACATGCACCCATGCACGTACACACATCTTGACCACTTTTCCTTTTTGTTTTTACGACTTTTCCTTATAATTATATCTGTACTCTTAATGAAGTAACTAGATCCCAATAGCAAATACTCCGTTTCAGCGTCTATACTTGTCAATTAAGAGAAACTATAGTCCACACACAAACACACACACACGTGTGTGTGTATGTCTCTCTCTCTATATATTTATATTTACATTTATATTTATATGTACATATACTTTTGGATTTTTTTTTTTGCCTAATAAAACATTTTTGTTCAAAAAAAAAAAAAGAGAGAAACTATAGTCAACACCATAATAATTTTTAGAACTAAGGGCCCCTTGAACATTTTATAAAAGCATGCTCTTTTTACTAAACTTTAAGACAATTTCATTTTACATGGTGAAACTCATTTTAAGGAAATAGAGCAGTGTGCTTTTAGAACGCTCACTTTTATATATTCACAGATTAGCCCACTAGATACAAAGAAGAATTTTTTGTTTTTTCTTGAGCTCAAGCAGGTCAGATCAGCCCATGTGCAAATGGATTATTTCTCAATGAATGGATTGCAACAATTGTCTTAAAGGATGAATTTCATCGTATGTGAGAGAAAGTTTTATTTTCATCCAATCCTGGTGGGATTTTGTTTTAGTTCCTCTTTAGTAAGGAAGTAGCTGTTCTGTCTTCTCTGGGGTATTGCAGAAGTGAGGTGATTGAAAATGGGAGCAGATAGAGAAAGAAAGGGAGAGGCAGAAGGGAAGCTAGTATTTATTGACTCTACTAGGTACTTTTCACCATACAAAGCTATATGTATTTGATACTCACAATGATTTTTTCCTATTATTATGACCCCATTTTTTAGATTGTACAACTGAGTCAGAGACGTTAAGTAAATTTCCTCAAAGTCTTAGAGGACACAGACTCAGGTAACGTCTTGGCTTCCAAGTCCACACTCTTGTTTATATCACTATGTACAAATAAAGATTATTCGAAAGCATTTATCCTGCAGAAGTATCATCTGTGCTTCCACACCTTACTTAGTATCTGCAGTCAAATCAGAACTGTTCTCCAGCTATCAGAACATATTTTAATACTTGCTTCATACCTGATCGGAAAGGAGGACTGTTTGCCCTCAGTTTCTACCAGTTCTTTTTGCATACGTTTCTTTTGGTAATGCTTAACATAATACTTGGAGTCGCTGTACTTTACATTTCCAAAATGTAAATTTATTTTATTCCTTGGTAAATAAGGATCCTCATTTGGTTTTACGTAAGTCGTTTTCTGTTTGTGCCAAATATCTTCCATTCTTTTCGACTTTCCCTGATTATTGGTTTGTAAACATTTTATGAAAAGTTTTATTTTTAGTGGTAAGCTTCTTTAAATGAGGACCCAAAATCAATTGGAGACTGGGTCTTATTTCCTGCTGTACCTCTTTACCTCCAGCAGCACCTAGCACGGACTAGATAATCAATAAATTATCACTCCATTCTGCCACCCCTCAGCACACTTCCATTCTTGGTTTTTCCACTGGCAACCAGTAATGAGAAAAGACACACATGAAATAATACGAGTTTGATAACACACAAAAGATATAATCAATTTTGTTAGCTAGCATCTGTTGTGTTGACCTTCCTATGTATATTATTATATTTAATTTCTGCAACATTTCTGTGAAGTTGGTATTGTTATTACGATCATTTATAATGGTCACTTAACAACTGAAAAAAACATGGCTTGAGAGAGCAGCAAGAATTTTCCTTTTTTTTTTTTATTTTTTATTAATAGGCTCCATGCCTGGTGTGGAGCCTAATGTGAGACTTGAATTCAAGACCCTGAGATCAAGACGTGAGCAGAGATCAAGACCTGAGCTGAAGTCAGCCACTTAACCAACTGAGACACCCGGTTGCCCCAGCATGAATTTTTGATTCGAATGCTTCCTTTTAAGGAAATTAGGTAACTGGTATGTTAATGAAGCCATAGGTAGTGAACAGGAGTGTGGGGAAGGAAACAACAGAAAAGCAAAAGAAGAGCCAGATAAACCCCCATTAGAATAAATACTAGAACCCTAGTTCTTTTAGCATCTTCTGTTCTCTAGTCTAATTTGGTGGAAGGTTGAGAAGGGCAGAAATTCAGGTTGGGATGGGCCTGGAGGTAATCACAAACTTTCATTGCTGTATTCATTAACCTGGTTAACAACCAATCTCTCCTCATCACAATAATGGCACCATTGCTGCACTCTTGCCTTGGCAGCCCCTCTCGTCTCGGTGGTTGATGCCACTCACTTGATGTCTTTGGTTCCAAGCAGTAATAATGCCTTCTGCCAGGTGGCTGCTCGTAGCACTGCCAGCTTTCGGCCTGTCCTTTTAAATGTTGCCTCACCCACTTGATGTTCATTCAATAAAGAAAATAAATGTTGGGCATGCTACCATTAGAACTATCTCTGGTTACTGTGTCTGGTAGAGGCGTATAACTCCTGCACTAAATGGGGCAAGACTGCTTCACAGCAAAATTACAAATATCTGCTCTGGGATGGATATTCCATCAGTCTTGTATGTCAGTTGGGATTGGGGTTGATTCACTATTTCTCCTGTTTTCCAGGAGTACGGGAGGTCTGTTAACTTAGGGTGCAAGAGCTATGCCTTCTCCCCACATGTCATGTCTCAGACATGGTGCTGTGTGCTGTGTTTCTCCCTTTACTCCTCAAAATCATTTCAGCCAGGAGACTTGTAGTCCATGAAAAAACTGACATGCCCTGCTCACTAGGAATACTAAAGTTGAGTCAAATGCAGTGGTAGGTAGAGAAAAAGGAGGTTTTGCCCACCTCCTCCTTTTCCTTGCTCTCTGGCCAGCCCATGCTTGAGAACTAGCTCTGGTCCAGACAGCACCTAACACTAGAGCAAAGGAGAGATGGGTGGGAAAGACCTGAGGCATCCACAAGGTCTGCAGAAGTGAATGCAAAAGACAGGGTGTCTGGGTGGCTCAGTCTGTTAAACATCTGCCTTGGGCTTGGGTCATGATTTCAGGGTCCTGGGGTCGAGCCTCAAGTAAGTCTCCCTACTCAGTGGGGACCCTGCTTCACCCTCTCCCCCTGCCCTGCCCCATACATGCACATGTGTGAGTGCTCTCTCTCTATCTCAAATAAATAAATCTTAAAAAAAAAATGAGTGCAAAAGAATGGGCAAACAGTTACAAAAGGGACATCAAACAAAGAAAAGAAGGACCTGCTCTTTGTGGTTTGACTTTTTCCCTTAGCACAGAGTATTTGCATGCAGAATCATAGTCAAATCACACATTCCCACCAAGACTTTAAATTGGAGCAATTCCATGGCTCTTCCAATGTCATGGTGCCTTGGATAGAACATCAGCCACCCTAAATGCTAACTAGCCCAATGGCTAGTTTCCAGCAAAGCCTACCCAGTGTCTGTAAACGGCAAATCAAATGTCAAGGGTCTCAAAGAATTTAAAGTGAAAGAGATTAGCCTTACTCATCTGGGGTGTAACTGTCAATGTAGAGATAAAAACTACTGTTGAATTACCAACTTGCTTAATATTGCTTATGAAAAATACGATTTAGAGCAAGATTGGAAGAAATTCAAATAGCTAGCTACACACAACATACACTCGCTATAAATGAAGTATTGCCATTTACTCTTGCTGAATCTACTCCCCAAGGTAGTTTCACTTTTCACACCTAGAGAGACCCCAGCAGGATCACCTTCCTCGCGTAAGGATTGTCTGATGTTCACAGGGCAGTGCTTCAAGCCCAAGGCAGCAGAGCTATTTCAGCCTGTTCTCTGTGCTTAGGGTCCAAGAAGCCTTTAATTAACTACTTACTCTAATTACTCTAAATAGAAACTTATCTGTTCCTGTGTCCTCTAGACCAAAGGACTCAAAGTCCTCGTATCACAGACGTCCAGAGAACCTTCTCTTTAAGACCGTGTGACTTCTGTGGCTAGAACAGAAAAACAAGGAAAGCAAAAAAAGCCACGAGTCTGGCTCAGGCCTCAGCCCATCATCAGTGCTCCATTTATGCTGAAATAATTTGTTCAACAATCAAAACCAGACTCTGCTCTTTATGATTCGAATTAGGTCAACTTTCTTTTTTTTCTCTCTCTCTTTCTTTAAAGGGTCAAAAACCCTTTTAAAAGCCAATTTGAACCGGGCAAGGGAAGGTTTTTAAAACAATTGCAGTGACTTCTTCAGACTGGTGGATGCTACATCGCATGTAAGAAAATTACAAAAAGTTCTGAGAGAGCTGGAAGAAAGTGGAGAGGAGTGTGGTAAAACAAATAAATACATACATACATAAACCAATAAACCAAAGAAGACAACTGTCATCTGCCTGGGGCAGTTCTGTGTCCTCTGCCTCCTGGATGTCGTTTCTATGCACAGGACAGCGGAGCAGTGTCCTGCCTTTGGGGACAAGCTGGTAGGAAATAATATGTCCTTGTATTCAGAAATATGAAAAATATATAAAATTAGATATATTTTGTGGAGTATTTGGAGTATGATTTAAAACATGTAAGCATCAAGAAGTCTAAAACGTGAATAAGATTAACCTCTTATTAATCTTGTAAGACATGTAAAATGTACTACTAATTATAATATGTGTCTCATGAGGTGCCTGGGTGGCTCAGTCAGTTAAGTGTTTTGCCTTCGGCTCTGGTCATTCTCCCAGGGTCCTGGAATCGAGTCCCGCATTGGGCTCCCTGTTCCGTGGGGAGCCTGCTTCTCTCTCTGCCTACTGCTTCCCTGGCTTGTGCTCTCTCTCTTCTCTCTTTCTCTGACAAATAAATAAAATAAAATAAAATAAATAATAATATAAATTCACCCATTTGCTGTAAACTGAACTGATGAGAAGAAACAGTGATGGGTTAGCAAAAGTACGTTTCAAAATCATCAATCCAGGCAGGGCTTATGAAGTGAAATTCTAGGTGATGGGCCTTAGGTTATCAGTCTTTTTTGATTTTGTACCTTTTTAACACCATCCAAAAATATGAATCTGCTGTTGAAATTCTATGAAAGGGAGAGAGAAGAGAAATAGCCCTTCTCTTGCCATCTCCTACCCAAAGCACTCACAACCTGCACAAAATAGATCAGGACTACACCACGCACCTTGTCGAGTGTGCCCCCTCTTTGGTTTACATTTTGCTTCTAATCCCTTTGCAGAGGATGAATATTTAGCAAGAGCGTGTTGTTTTTATAGTTCTTTTTCCACTCTGTCTCTGACTTTACACAAACGATACCAAAATGAAGATGAGAATAGGAAAAGTCAAGCGTGTATTCAATTTGGAACAACAAGGTTTGGCTTTTTAAAAAATGCTCTTTTATGTGTTTGGGATGATGTTGGTAAGCTACAGGAAGAATTTTGCCTGTTGAGGAGAAACAAGGAAAATAGATGAAAATTAATTATTCATGCAGTCGTATTTATCATCTACCTTGTGCAGACTTTTAGAAAAACTGGAGTAATGGAGCCATAGTCTTTTATACATGAAAGTGTGCCTACGTTTTCTAGTTCTTGGGTTTTTAATTTCATGTCACCCTCGGTTAATTATTATAATTTGTATGGCAGATAGGCTCATTAAATCATCTTTCTCGATGTAATGCCGATTCTTTTTTAAAAGCTAAATAAATCTCCAAACTCCCACATTCCTCTCTAAAGCAATAAAAAGAAAGGTGGCTCTTTCCGTAGGACAAACATGTCTGAACACTTCTCCAGTGATGATCTGCCTGTGTCCTCCGCTGGGGAGAAAGCATTCTGGTCCCCCATTTGTTGGGAAAGACCATCAGCTTTTTTCATATCATGGCACACTCCAAATCCTGGCTGCTCTTCACACCAACACACAATTTGTCCGCACTGATTTTGATCACATATGATAATACCAGTACTGCATTTTTACTCTGCGAGCTCCTTTGACCGTACACTTTAAAGATCTATACCTTAACTTCTAATAACTAAGCCCTGTTATTTTCAGTGATGTTGTGGTTGTTAAAACTTTTAAACTATCTCTTGTCACTGATGTTGCTTTCCCAGAGATAAAGACGCCAAGCCAACGTTTTGCCTGTAAAGCTTCCACTTAAAAATAAGTCTGGGGGTGCCTGGATGGCTTGGTTAAGGGCCTAACTCTTGATTTCAGCTCCTGTCATGGTCTCAGGGTTGTGGGATTGAGTTCCCCCACCCAGCTCTGCCCTGGACATGGAACCTGCTTAAGATTCTTTTTCTCCCTCCCCTTCTGCCCCTTCCCTCTTTCTCTCTCTCTCTCCCCCACCTCCATCCCCCAAATAAATAAATAAATAACAGGTCTGAAGAAATTTTAAATAACTCTTCCTTTCTCTGTTCAAGTTAACAGGTGATTTGTTATCGCTAAAAAGGCTTCCTCCAAAGAATATCAGTAAAAAAAAAATGAAATATATTGGCTGTGGTATTGATTGATAAATAGGTAAGCTACAATTACATTTAAAAAAAAGGAAAACAAGGAGGGTTTGTAGGTGTGGAAGGGGATACCGTATAAGCAAACAGAAAACCTGCTCAGAATGTGGGAGAATACAAACAGGATGTATAAATCGCAAAGCAACACCAGAGTTTTCTGCTAGCCAAGAGACATAGAATTCAAATTCTCTTTTCATCTGGTAAGACACCAAAAGGACATAAATAATGGTATTCAGAATTATTATTTAATGCAAGAGAGAGCCGACGTCCAAGTCAGAAGGTTAGGTAACTCTTTGCTAAATGTAAACAACTGCCTTAGGCTGGCTTGCGCACAAATACAGAACATTTTTATTTCAGTTCCACGATTATAAACTGAAATTCTCTTGAACACTCCCCTCAGGATGTTCCTCCAATTCCTAGTTACTTTTAACAGGATAAATGTATGTTCTAAAATAGGGTAATGGATAAAAAGAAATAATAGTGAAATATCTAAAAATCACAGACTGTACTCGATTATCTCTTTAGCTTCTACACACTTTTCTGTATTATCAATTTCCTGGCTTCGTCATTGTCAGAATCACAAATCATCCTTCAAGATTTCAATTCATTTAATTTCAGGCATGTCAGAAAGTAGAAATATTGTGCAAAAATAAAATATAATTGAAAGCATTTTTCAATGTAATACTGTATGAGCACGCTGGGTCCCTGTTTCCTCATCTTTAAAAGGAGCAGGGAAAGAATATAACCTAATGTCCTTTTCAGGTGAGAAATTCTGTAATGCATGCTTTTACATGTCTGTACTCAACATGAGAGAAAATATGAAGGTAGTCACACGTAGCTACTTTCAGAAACGACTTTAAAATGGAGTCCCAGGAAGTTGAGTATGGACGATAACCAAACCTTCAAGTCCTCTGCCAAAGCTTGTGGACTAGGTGAGAATTTAGTGGTAACAATTAGTTCTTCTGACCATGGAATAATAATGACAGTGCAAGACCGCAAGGGGTTGATATCTATTAACTCTCTCCTATGAACCAGGCACCATGGGGGAATCAGATTGTACAAAGGTGAGCTCATAGCGCAGTGAAGGAGATAAAGGAGTGAACACAGACCTCAGTGCGGTTCTATCAACACTGTGACAAACACTGTGATAGAGATAAGTGCAGAATGCAATGGAGTAATATGGAAGGAAACCTGCCAGCTGAGAAGGATCCATGGAGGAGAATGCATACTGACAGAATCTCAATGTAGGTGACACTAGGTGAAAAGTAGTTTACACTCTAAAGGTAAAACTCTACATTTATTGGAGAAAATTGCACCTTCTCAATCTTTGAAGTCGTCTCCGATCCCTCTGGCCCTTTAGTTTTCCATATGAATTTCAATGTCAGTATCAGTGTCCTATGAAAACACTCTCAGAATAAGGAAACTGAATTTATCTTGAACATGATGTCTTTCTATTCATAAAAACAGTGTATCTATTATTTAATTTTGTTTTAGATCCTCCCGCAACATTTTAAATTTTCCATACAGAAGGACTTGTACATATTTTACTCATTACTCTTCTGAGTGGAATATTTAACTACATTAGAAATGATATATTTTAGGGGCACCTGGTAGCTCAGTGGGTTGGGCCTCTCCCCTTGGCTCAGGTCATGATCTCAGGGTCCTGGGATCGAGCCTCCCATCGGGCTCTTTGCTCGGCAGGGAGCCTGCTGCCCTCTCTCTCTCTGCCTGCCTCTCTGCCTACTTGGGATCTCTCTCTCATTCTATCAAATAAATAAGTAAAATCTTTAAAGAAAAGAAATGATATATTTTAAATGATTAATGTTCTATTAAATCTTATTTATCTTTTATATTAATCCTATATCCAGGAACTATGAAGAATTTCTTATTAGGTCTAATAGTTTTTTAGTAGACTTGGATTTTCTATGAAAATAATCCTATGACCTTTAGATAGTGATGCTTTGGCTTATTATTCCCTTTTAATTTGTGAATATTTACTTGTTTTGATTTTTCTTTCCCTGATTTGTCCAAGACTTTTGAAACAATGTTGAATACAAATAATTATGCTGGGCATAACTGTCTAACTTACTTAAAAGAAAATGCCACAATTTTTTAAAAGTTTATTTATTTATTTGAGAGAGCGAGAACATGAGCAGGGCGAGGGGCAGAGGAACAAGCAGATTCCCCGCAGACAGGAAGTCCCATGCGGGACTCAGTCGGAGGATCCTGAGATCACGACCTGAGCTGAAAGCAGCCGTCTAAACTACTGAGCCACCCAGGTGCCCTCACAAAATTTTTTTTTCGTCAAGAATGATATCTGCAGTAATTTTATTTTTGCTACATTATGAATGGGTGTCAAATTTTGACCAGACTATTTCCTTCCTTATTTTTTTATTATAAAGTATGCCTATGTACACAAATATGTAGTTTTTAAAAGAATAATTAAACAAACACCCTTGTCAATACTACCCAGGTTAAAGAATAGAACAATGACAGTATTTTTAAAGCCCCAGAATCTTCCTCTTCAATCGTATTATCTTCACAACCCAAAAGAAAAGCACTAGCATGGCATTTGTGGTAATTATTGACTTGATTTTCTTGATGTATGTATCATATATATGTATCCTAAACAATAGAGTGTTGAATTCTTTTTTCTTTTATTTTAATATTTTATTTATTTATTTGAGAGAGAGAGAGCTTGAGAGGGGAGAAGGTCAGAGGGAGAAGCAGACTCCTCATGGAGCTGGAAGCCCAATGTGAGACTTGATCATGAGACTCCAGGATCATGACCTGAGCCGAAGGCAGTCACTTAACCAACTGAGCCATCCAGGTGCCCTAGAGTGTTGAATTCTGCTTGTTGCAAAGCTTCATACAAATAGAATCACACAAACAGTACTCTTGGTAATTTTTTTTTCTCAGTATTACAATTTTGAGATTCAGGCATGTTGCTATGCAAGGCTATCATTATTCACTTTCACTTTTGTAGGATATTCTGTTGTATGTATTATAATTTATTTAAACATTCTACTGTTGATGGACACTCAAGTTGTTTCTAGTTTTCTGCTGTTACAAATAATGTTTCTGTATGCTCGCTTCAGCAGCACATTTACTACAATTGGAATGATAGATCAGCATGACCCCTGCTCAAGGATGACATGCATGTTCGAGAAGTGTTCCATATTTTTAGGATGAATACTTACCATTTACATTGATATGGATGGACAGCAGGGTATTATGCTGAGGAAAATAAGCCAATCAGAGAAAGACAGTTATCATGTGATTTCACTCGTATGTGGAGTATAAGAAACAGTGCAGAAGATCATAGAGGAAGGGAGGGAAAACTGGATGGGAAGTCATCAGACAGGGAGAAAAAACATGAGAGATTCTTAATGCTCAGAAACAAAGTGAGGGTTGCAGGAGGGGAAGTGGGAGGGGGGGTGGGGTAACTGGGTGATGGGCATTAAGGAGGGCACATGATGGGATGAGCACTGGGTGTTAGTTACATGCAACTGGTAAATTATTGAACACTACATCTGAAACTAAATATATACTCTATGTTGTTTAACTGAATTTAAATACTAAAATAATAATAATAATAAACAAAATAATAATACTTTTACGAATCTTGTGTTCTGATGCTCATTTGCAAGAATTCTTGCAGGTGTGAGTAGGACTAGATTGTTCAGTCTGAATTTTACTAAATAGGCCACACTGTTTTCAAGTGACTGTGCCAATGCTCAGCAATAAAGCACGAGCACTCAACACGGAGCCACATCTTCACCAAAGATTAGCCACGGCAATGGTTCACAGTTCTGCCCTACTAGTGGATATGTAAAGATGATACATTGTGGTTTTCATTTACTCTTCCCTGAGGTTGAGCAACTTTTCCCATGTTTATTGGATATTCATATTTTCTGTGAAATGCATATATAAGTGGTTTGCCCATTATTTTCCTGAGAGCTGGTATTTATATAAGTGTTCAGGACATGAGTATTTTGTTAGTTATATGTGCTGTGATACCTTATCCAAGTTTGTGTTTTTTATTTTAAGTATCCTTCCATTTTCATTCGGGAAAGAGTTCTTAATCTTGGTGTCATCAAAATTATCTATCCTTTTCTTTGATTTTTGCAGTTTTCCGACTTGCTTTAGAAAAATTTCCCAACCTCAAATTTGTAATGATATTCAGCATAATAGCAGATTTCATATTTTGTATTTGCTCAAAATTTTTAATCAACCTGCTGTCAATTTTATATCTGGTATGAAGAGGGGCCTGAATTCATTTTTAGATATAATAGCCAACTGTCCTAACTTTTTTATGAAATGTCCATCTTTTCCCCAATAATCTACAATGCCCTCTGTCATATTAACAGTCTGTTTATGTTTGAGTCTATTTCTGGGAATTTCTATCTCCTCTGTTTCATTCATTTATTTGTCTCTGCCTGTGTGAGTAATATAGTTTATTAATTACTGTACCCTTGTAATAATTTTGATGAATGGGAAGGCAAGTCCCTAACATTTTCTACTTCTTCAGTTGTCTAGACAATTTTTGACCTTTTAATTTCATATAAACATTTTAGAAGCAATTTATTATGTTTCAAAAAATTAAAGATCTTGGGGCGCTTGGGTGGCTCAGTCAGTTAAACATCTGCTTTCAGCTCAGGTCATGGTCCCAGGGTTCTGAAATCGAGCCCCACACTGGGCTCTCTGTTCGTGGAAAGCCGGCTTCTCCCTCTCCTCCCCATTCCTGCTCTCTCTCTCTCTCACTATCTCTCTCTCCCAAATAAATAAAATCTTTTTAAAAAGGCAAAAACAAAAAATGAAAGATCAATAAAAGGAAAATATTATTGGTATTTTACTAGCCATAAAACTAATGTGGAAAAAGGTGACAATTTTTGCAGGATGAATTTTTTAATTCATTAATCAGTTATAGGTCTCTATTTTACATCATATTTATGTCACTCTACATGATTTCAAGACTTACTATAAAATTACAGAAATCAAAACAGTGCCGTATTGAAAAAAGGTAGATAAAAAGATCAATAGAATCCAAAATTAGCTATGGACAACTGATTTTGTCCAAATGGGCAAATGTAATTCAGCAGAGAAAGTGAAGTCTTCAAAAAAAAAAAAAAAAAAAAAAAAAAAAGACATGCTGAAACCATTGGAATACTCTTATACAAAATATATATATATCTATAAACATTGGTCCATACCTCATATCTATGCAAAAATATTAACTAAAAATAAATGATAGGTGTTTGTCTAATACTTAAAGCTGTAAAATGTCTCAAAAAACAAGGAAATAATTCTTGCTATTTGGAGCTGATAATAATTTCTTAAACACAGAAACAAAAGCATGGTCTATAAGAAATGAATATATTTGATTAATATATTAAGAGACGGAAAAGCTAAACCTCAGGCTGGAAAGAAATATTATAAATCACATATCTGATTAAGGACTTATATCTAGACTATATAAAGAACCCCAACACTCAATAACAAGGAAAAGAAAACCTTAAGAAACAAGCAAAACATTTGAACAGATATTTGACCAAAATGGAAAATGAGCACATGAAAAGATTAGGGAAGTTAGTCATTAGGAAAATGAAAATTAGAGCCACAGTGAGATACCACTACACACCTACTTGAATGGATAAAATGTTTTAAAATACTTACCCTAACAATTGCTGACATGGATGCAGAGCAACTGGAACTTTCACACATTACTGGTGGGAATGCAACATGGCCCAGACACTTTAGGAAACAATTTGGCAGTTTCTTATAAAGTTAAAAATACATTTATCATACAACCCTGCAATCCCACTCTTAGCTATTTACTCAAGTGAACTGAAACCTTATGTTCACACAAAAACTTATATGTGAATGTTTATAGTGACTTTATTTGTAATTGCACAAAACTGGAAGCCATCCAAGTGTTTGAACTAGGGACTGGTTAAACAAATTCTGGTACATCTATATAACAAAATACTACCAGAATAAAAAGAAATGAATAAGTAATACACAACAGTGTGGACAGATCTTAAACGCTTTATGTTAAGTGAAAGAAGTCAGTCTCAAAGTCTATATCCTATATTCCATTTATATGACATTGTGGAAAAAGCAAGATTATATGGACATAAAACAGATCAGTGATTTCCACAAGCTACTGGAAAAGAGTCGATTGTAAAGGGCTAAGGCCAATGGCATATTTAGGGAGGGAAGTGGGTGATGGAACTCTTTGCTATCTTGATTATGGTGGTGATTAGAAATTATATGTATTTGTTGAAACCCACAGACTAGTACCATAAAAAATTGTGAATTTTAATGTATGTGTTTTATAGCTTAATAAAATAATAAAAAGTATCCTCTTTCATCTGATTTTAATATAATTAAAATATTAGTTTGCTAGTATGTCTTTTTCTATCCATCTTTCTGTGACCTTATATTTAGAAGAGCACTTACTTTAAATAGGACATAATTTTTTTTCTATTTTAAAGAGTCTTGCTTTCTTCTTTTTTTCCTTTAAGATTTGGTTTATTTTTATTTGAGAGAGAGAGAAAATACAAACATAAACAGGGGGAGGGCAGAGGGACTAGTAGACTCCCTGGTGGACGGGGAGTCCACTATGGGGCCTGATCCCAGGACCCTGAGATCATGACTCAAGCAGAAGGTAGACACTTAACTGACTGAGCCACACAGGTGCCCCTTACAATCTTCACCTTTTAATTTAGCTCCTTCATACTTAATAACATTACCGATCTAGTTTGGTTTGAATTTACCTTTTCATTCATTGTTTTGCATTTGGCCTATGCATTTATTTTTTTTTTATTTCTTCCTTTTTGTATTCCTTTGGAATAATTATCTTTTCCTTTTCTCCATTTTCTATTTTTACTCCTCTGTTCTTCATTTTCAAGGCTGCATCTCCTGATTCTTTGTGGATAATTAGCCCTTGTTACTTGACTATTAGGCCTTTATCCATGTTTACTATCCCAGGTTTCAAGATATTAACAATTCTGACTTCAAATTCTTCTTAGGTTCTGGAAACTGGAAATTTTGTCTTGTTTTTTTGTTTTGTTTTGTTTTGTTTTGTTTTTTTTTTAAAGCCAAGTGTTTATTAAATATGCTTTTAGTTATATTTTAGCCAGCATTTGTATGTGTTTGGAGTGAGAGGGTGCTTGTGAGCTCAGTTTTCCATTATGTAAAATCCAGAAGTGAAAAGGGCTTTAAAACTAAGAATTGGAGGGGCGCCTGGGTGGCTCAGTGGGTTAAGCCGCTGCCTTCGGCTCAGGTCATGATCTCAGGGTCCTGGGATCGAGCCCCACATCGGGTTCTCTGCTCAGCAGGGAGCCTGCCTCCCCCTCTCTCTCTGCCTGCCTCTCTGCCTACTTGTGATCTATCGAATAAATAAAATCTTTAAAAAAAAAAAAAAAAAAAAAACAAACTAAGAATTGGAGAGTATGAAGTAGTTCTTTGTGGCCAGAACCTGAAGTTCTTAGTGAAGGCAGAAGGGTGGGAAATTACCAGTTGGGCAACACTCAGATCATGAAGAGCCTCACATATTGTGCTCAGGATTACAGATATTGTTGCAAAAGTGATACAAAGAGAGAGAGTTTAAACAGGAGGATGGCATGACCTGAATTGTATTTTAGGTAGATTATGTTGGCTGCTCTGGGTGATTGAAGCTAATTATCATTGATTTTTGCATGAAACCTCATCCTTTGTTACTTCCCTTTAGGAAATTCTGATTGGGGGCACCTGGGGGGCTCAGTCGGTTAAGCAAGGACTCTTGATTTCAGTTTAGGTCATGACCTCAGGGTCTTTAGTTCAAGCCCTGCATTGGGCTCTGCACTGGGTATGGAGCCTACTTAAGATTCTCTACTTCTCCCTATACCCCTTCCCCTGCCTCCTCTCTAAAAAAAGAAAGAAAGAAAGAAAGAGAGAGAGAGAGAGAGAGAAAGAAAGAAAGAAAAAGAAAGAAAGAAAGGAAGGAAGGAAGGAAGGAAGAAAGAAAGAAAGAAAGAAAGAAAGAAAGAAAGAAAGAAAGAAAAGAAAAGATAAAGGGAAAAAAAAGAAGAAAGAAATTCTGATTCATGGCAGAAATCTCCAAAGATCTTTACATGTTCCTCAGATGTTCTCTGTTGACTGATTTAATTACAATGAACATGTGCCACTTATACCATCAGGGGGAAAAAACAAAACAAAACTACTTTCAGTAGTTCAGGGGAAAAATATAAATCCAAGATCTCTGGCTTCTAATTGAAAAAAAAAAAATATATATATATATATATACAAGGACATATATATACATATATATATATATATATATATATATATATATTCAGTTGGGGAAAAAAAAAACAAAAAACAAAACCAGGGAACCAAGTGTGAACTACATAACTGAAGCAGATGAAGAGACAAAGGAATGTCTTTGCAGAGGTAATGTTCACAAAACCAATCATTCTTGCTTTGTTGCCCTTTGCCAAAGGAACACAGAGGCCACTGGTAAGGTTCACACCAGCTCTGCCCTGAATATCTGTGCCCCCTTTTAGATTTTTCAGCGAACTGATTTAGCACCTTCTCTTTCACTGGGTATAGGACAGCTGGACATAGGGGGCCATGAGAGTAAACAGAGAAGCTGAACTCTATCAGGACCCCTCAGAGTTTGACAATGATTCAGAATTGCACCTTCTAGATGGAGCCTTCCCTTTTGACTTCCATTCACACTGGCCTGCCCTTTTTCTGAACTCTTACTACACCATATACCTTGGCATTTGTTTTCTCATTACTAAAACATAGTATTTCTAATGGATATGATTTATTAGGCTTTTATGGTATTCTGGGGATACTTTATGTCCCATGTACATAAGCAATTAATTTTTTGTGGTTATTTTTTTAAAACTCTATGAAGTTAAACACTATTTTTCCCATTTTACAGACGAAGCAACAAAAATTTATAAATAAATTGTCCAGGATAAACCAGCTTATTCATTCACCGCCAAATATGTGTCTGGTATCTCTATTTCAGTTTGTAAATGTAAGTGCTTGGCATATATATTTTATTTAATCCTCATAACTCCTCTGGACATAGATATTACAATCACTATTTTACACATGAGGAATCTGAGGAGCAGAGGTCTTAAGTAAGCACGAGTTGTCATCCAGATCAGACCATCTCCAAAACCCATGCTCAAAACAATTTCTTCTTCATCTGACTTATCCATCTATTCCTAGACTACTCAGTATCTGGACCTATATTTTTACGCTACAGGTCCCCATACTGCCCGACAAATACTGAAAAAAGAGAAAACATGTCGACATAAGAGGAGTGCCCAAAATACTTATTAATAATTATCAGAGAAATTTAAGGAGAGATAATATAATTTATCTCATTATCTAACATCACCTGGGAATAAAAGTTTAATATGAATGGGTCTTTTCAGATACCTCAAACAAAAGTGTTTATATATAAATTATTATGTCTTTGTTTGTTTGTTTAAGATTTTATAGTTTGAGAGTGAAAGAGAGATCACAAGCAGGAGTGGGAGAGGAGTATAGGGAGAAGCAGACTCCCCACTGAGCAAGGAGCCCCATGCAGGGCTCAGTCAATCTCAGGACTCCGGAATCATGACCTGAGCCAAAGGCAGATGCTTAACCGACTGAGCCACCCAGGCGCCCACATATAAACTATTGTTAACGAAAACCCTTCTAGCAGAAATATGTCTTGCCTTCTTACACAAGGTGGTCAATATAATTTAATCTACTATTGTGAGTCAAGATCATTGTCAGAAAATCATTTTAAAATTTATTATAATCTAAAGATGCTAATGTAATATGTTTACAATATCTCATCTCTGAATGAAAGACTCTCTTTAACTCTTATCAGCTTTAAGTTGTTTATCTGACAAGATCTGCCCTGTTGATAACATTGTAAAATTTGCTGCTTCTAATTCCTTTGGGTGGAGGGGAAAAGGATTCTAGCCCAAATGAATTATGTGTGCAGTAAGTAGGCTCCCTGTGACAGTCTGATGTTACCAAATAGGCCTAGAGGATAAATGCATGGCACTGTTTTTGCTACTCAAAAGGCCTTTTAAACTGACTTTCGAGGTTTTTTTGTTGGTGGTGGTTTTTGTTTTTGTTTTTGCTTTTTGCTTTTCTGGGGTTTTGCTGAGGGAAAGTAGAACCAGGTTCGAACGATCAGAAGTCTGATTCTTTACCTGAATTTATATTTATGATCTTGGTTACAATGATAATAACAGTGAGTGTTTCCCATCAGGTACCATTCTCCTTTGTTCATCTCTCTGTCTTTTCTAACTCCTTAAACTTGAACTGTTAATAGAATGGGGGCTACTGGGATGGGGTGGGCAAAATGGAGTTAGTATCTAAAAAAGCTCGATGTCAAAGTTAAATATTTTTGGTTATCGTTTAGAAATAATTTCATATTTCAACTGATGATTTTGGAACTCTGAGGTTAAGAGATTTATCAGTTTACAAGGCTCCTTGGAGGTAGGACACCGAACTAGATCTCAAAAAATCCATTCCCATGTTCCTTCACAGTTACTACTATTTGCATAAAGGAGTCATTGCAGATTTCATTTTCCCTTGGAATGGCAGTACAGTAATGATCTATAATTCATTCTCATCGCTTAGTGTCTTTAGGTCAGCCTAATTTTTAGATGTCAAAAGTGAAACAAAACAAAACAAAACAAAACAAAACAAAAACCAAAATCCTGAGTATTGTCGAGCAGAGATTAACAAATACAGTTTGTACAAACTAGTCAGTTTAAAATATTTTCTGCTGGTGTCTTTTGTGAGTTAGGGACACTGGAGGTCTATGAGCTGTGAAAGGCAGACTCAAACTTGGTATTGATCTCTTTAATGAATCACGCCATCCCTCAGAGTGTCGTTCTTGAAGACTACTGTGCTTCCAAGCATTCTTCTACACATGGGAGATCCACCAAGAAATGAGAGGCAAAAACCCCATCCTTGTGGAGGAAAACAATGAGATAATGAATCTAATAATAGGTAAGCAAGTTTTATAGTATGTTAGAAGTGTTATGGGGTCCCAGGGAGAAAAAGCTGAGTGAGGGAAGGTGAATGGACATTCTGAAGGGGAGGGACAGAAGGAGGGATGTGTTTGCTAAGCAGGTTGTGGCCCCCAGAGCTAGTTCTGCTCATCTCCATGTTGAATTGACTCTAACTTTTCCATATATGTAAGTAGTATCCTCTTAGCTATATGTTAAACTCCAGTGGCTTACACTTCTTATAGTCTCCACATTGCCACAGTATGGTAGGAATTCAAAAAGTACTTGATGACTTACCATATATTTGTTCTATTTCCTGGATATCATTCAAGTAAAACTATGTTTTAGATTAAAACTGCACTTTGGAAGTGACAGAGTAAGTGAGCCATAAATGTTCATTTAAAATTTTAGATTTTTTTCTTAATTCGCTAAGACATTTGGGGAGTAAGGTGTACAAAAAAAAATTTTTTTTAAGTCTTATTATTTCCATTAAGCCACAGTCACCCATTAGGTAGGGTTTCCAGTCCTTGACTTTGATGCTAGCTTGAGTGCCAATAGTTCTTCATCACTAGGAACAGGAAATTTAGCCAGAAATCAGAGGAAATGGACGGCATAGTGGATAACTTAGAGTCCAGAAGAGCATGTGAGGCCCAAAGAATGATGGCAATCTCTGTTTCTTGGAAGTCTATGGCTAAATCACCAATCCATGAAAGATGTCCTGGGGGTTTGAGTCAGCAGTAAAAAGGAGCACATGTTCTCTTGCATTGTGAGACTGTTAGGTTTGGGAGAATACAATTAGTTTACATGGTTAATTAGAGGCAGGACTGAAAACTCAGTCTCTAGAAATTCATTCCCCTGTTCCTTCAACATTACTATTATTTGCATAATGGAGTCACTTCAGATTTCATTTCCTTTGGAATTTAGCAAAACCTAAAAATGACTTTAGGCCGCAACTGGAGTTCTATCTGGCAGTGAGCAGGAGAAACTCTTAAGGCATCCTTGCTCAGTTCCAGACAAACAATCTGATTACATCAGCGAAGATGGAAATCCGAAAAAGCCAAAGCACTCTGTATTTCACAACTTTTTAGCTTTATAAAAATGGCAGCAATAATCAAAGCTGACATTTATTGATTTATTTATTATGTGTCAGACTCTCTCCTGCCTGCTCTATGTCCATTAATTCACCAAATCCTCCAAACATTCCTACAAGGCAAAATTCTGATTGTTTCCAGTTTACAAATGAGAAAATCTGGGACAAAGAAAAGATAAGGAACTAGTTCCACAAATACACAGAAAGTGACAGAGCCACAAGGTAAATCCATTCTGGATTCTTAGATTTGGAAAATACCTTGGAATGTTGATGTCTAATGCGCTCTAATGGGCCAGCAGTATTGGCTTCCCTGGGAGCTTTGCTAGATGTGGTAGAAACTCAAGTCTCACCCTAGATCCAGAACCAGAATCTGCATTTTAATATGATCCTCACATGATCCATATGCCCATTAAAGTTTGAGAAGCACTCTCCTACAATGTCCTAGATGATTATTCAAATAGCCTCTTGCTTCCAAGATGACAGCACTTTAAACAATCATTCCTATTTCTTTGTAGAAGGGCTTTCACTGAATTTTTTTCTTTTTTTAGAAAATTTCTTCATATTTCAGTTTTCTTATTTTTACCTTTTGGTCTTCAGGTTTTATTTTCAAACCTTGCATAAGGCTAATCCCTTTTCTTATGCTATCTCTTTAAGCATTTGAGCACAGTTACCAGTTTAGATCTGACTTTACCATTCCCATCTCAGTGCCTGTGTCCTAAGCTCTCACCTACACTGGGACCAAAGCTCGTCATTATCAGACAAAGCATCCATATTTTAAAATTGTTTATTACTTAAGCTCTGCTTTCTGTCCTGGAGGCACTGCAGTATATGCATTCCTTCTTGATGTGAATTGAATTCTAGCTATGGCCAGTCGCCGCCCCCCCCCCCCCATGCTAGGAACATTTCTTTCATCCCAGACCTTCTTACTGGGGCTTTGCCTTTGCTTTTTATATTTGAGAAGTAATTTTATGCTATTTTATTTTATACTTATTTCTAAAATGTTTGCAGCTCCATATACATTGTACACATTCTCCTGTTGCTCATGGTAAGTAAGTAAAAAGTTGTGCTCTATATCATCTGTTGTCTTTTCTTCCTGACCTCTCCAGTAGAGAACTAACAAAAACGTTTCTTTGTTCACTTATTATGAAGCTTACTGATATATATATATATATATATATATATATATATATTTCTTTTTTTTTTTTTTTAATCCCAGATCTTTCTCAAAAGCCAGATATTTGCCTTTGGAAATGGTTCAATTTTCTGCTGAGTTTTTAAGAATTTTACAGGCATTGCTTAAGACTTTAGGTACTTACTGTTATTTTGACCACTTAAATCACGAATTCAGAATCCAATACTGAAAATCATCTTCTCTGTAGTCTTCCTTTCTAGTGATCTAGATGAAAATGCACATGTACGTATTTAGAACTACTCTTCCAAGAATCCAAGATTGAATGGGTAGTGGTTGTCAAATTTTGTAATACAGGAGTATCACCAGAAAAACTGTTAAAAATGAAAATTCCTACACTCAGAGGTTCTAAATCACAGGGTCTTAGGTATGAGATAGGAATTTTTATTTTTGTCAAGAACCCTATAAGACAAGTGGTTCACAGACGGAAGTTGAAAAATCTAGATCTTTCTCAGAATTACACAGTCTCTATCAATTTATCAGCACCTGCTTCATGCAGAATGGTTCATTTTATCTGGCAGGGAGTGATCATCATTAAGCAATATTCACTCAATGCTTTCTTTGTATGAGTCCCCACACTAAATACCTAACCAAGTGTGAAAGCTTTCAAAAATGAGGAATGTCATATTTATTGTCATTGCCACTGAGCTTTCCCAAGAAACAGCTACAAGAAAAATGACATCAGCGGTAGGGAAAGGCCACGGAGTTCTTGGCGTTCCAGCAACTGCTGAGGATATATGTCTCCTTGACACTTTACACGCATGTACAGTGTCATTGTCAGTAGCTGTGTTTTTGAATACAAATAAGGAGATATAATGGTAAAATGGGAGGCTAGAAATCTTATGTACTATCTCCATGCCCATAATTTTCCATTTCCTTTCTAAGACATTTCCCCTGATAAGAAGCTTTATGAAAGAGCTTTACTGTATATATGAATAGTCCAAGTACATAAACTGGACTCAAATTTATTACATATCTTTCCAGACTTAAATGGGTTGAGAAATGGGTCAACCAGTCATAAATACTATTATATATATTTTATTATTACCTGTTTGCAGAGATTGTACTTAAGTCACTTCTGCTTTACCTCAATTCAGTAACACTCTTGATTAAACTAAAAATGAAAAACCTCTCACTGGTAAATTAGTTCCAAGAATTGGTGTACTCTGGGGCTATGAATTTATTCAGGTGTTATCCATTTATTTAATGTTGAGTGAGCACAACAAAATGCACATGTGAAAGTTATGGTTTAATTGAAAAGCATATAGCATAACTTAACTAGACCCTGCTGCATCGTGCTAAAAGTAGCGGTATGTGGGGCTAAGTTTAAAAAAATCTAATTATAAGAAGAAAAATGGTAAAGTTCAGCCAATGCCTCCAAGCCAGTATTTAGTCTTTTCAATAGGTTATGACTATATATTTGGTAATTTACAAAACCTGGCACCGTATGGCATTGATATATACAAGTGAAACACAAAACACACACGTATACACATCAAGAGAAACTCCTTACAAATCAGCAGTCACTTGATTTACAAATTCTTCTGAGTACATATAATCTAGTTCATGTGTCTTTTGGCTCTCATTCAGGATTTTTTTACCCTCAGCCTAGGAGAGATAAATAAGATTTTCACCTGGTAGAAATCACCCGCTATTCATCATTGGAAGTCTAGGTCAAAATGTAAACTCTCTGATATTGAGAGATGGCCTCAGTGTTACCAAGTTGATAGACATAGTAGGTAAAAAACACTCATACTGGGGAATGGTGGTGACATATGCTGGTGGACTTCCATGACTGAATGGATGCTCTGCCCTGCCTGTTTCCTGTAGACCTGTAAGTTAGCGTTAGCTTAGCTAAACGTGGCAATTAGAATTAGGGTCAACTTTCATCAGTCTTCCCAAATGGCCACTTCTCTTTTCTCAACTACACTAGATAGAGGATTGGACTGTTAGAACACAAAACTGGGAAGACTTATGTTGAGCTTGTTTTCTTGTTTTCTGGCAGGTTTACTGATATTTATTTGGTCCAGAAAGGAGCATCAAGAGGTTCAAAGCAGATTAATTCCTTCGAAACTCAGGGATCCTCAAAGAGCATGGGCCTTTGTGGCCCCTCGAAGCTAAGGGGACACTTGATTTGTAAATCAAGTGACTATTGATTTGTAAGGAGGCTCTCCTGGGATGTGTGTGTGTGTGTGTGTGTGTGTGTAATTTGTCTGTATCAATGCTATACCGTGTCCTGTTTAACTTTGGTAGTCTTTGGTCATTCCCTTTGTTCCTTTCCTTTCATAACGAACTCCTTCATCTCGAAAATATGCTAAAGGTAAATGTCTGTAAGAAAATTTGTGAATTTTGATTGTGGAAATCCAGTCTTTTGACTGGCAATGCTAGCCTTGGATTTTCAAAAGTATTTACTAACACTTCACCTCATGAATGAAAAATCCCTAAATTTAGCAAATTTTAGTTTGGTTGATATCCTTTCCATTCAGTTGTCAAATATCTTTTGTTTCATACTGGGACTAAATTCAGCCATGGGTTGGCTACTGAAGTTTTAGATATAAATATAAAATATACAGATCATCATGTAACACACTAGACAATTAATCTTGCTACCATAGTTGAGGAAGATCATTCTTAAACCTGGCGTGACTATGTTCGAATATGAGAGTTGAATTCAAACATACAGGAGTTGGGGAGTAGGATGTAAACCACACATTTTACTTCAATCATTTCCAATATACCTGGCTTGGGGGAAAAGAGAGATTAACCAGTCAACTGCTAAAATCTCTCTTTTGTCTATGTATATTTCCTTACAGTATGTCAGATGAATCATGATTCTTTGTAAACTAGCCCTTAGGGAAAGCTCCAGTTTACTATACTGAAGATGGTTTTAATAACAAGTGAAGTCATTTCTCATTTCTTAGAAATAAGGCATCAAGAAAAAATCTCTAACTAACAGGTCATGTTGATGTAGCCAAAACAGTTATTCAAAACAATGCCTTGTATAAATGGGTTAAGAATTTCACCCAGATTCTCTTGTTAAAACCTTTCCTTTGGTGAGTCTTTGCAGAGTTTTTAGGAGCATATTTAACTAATCATTATAATTAGATGAGAAAAAGAAATTAGAGACAAGAGAAATGGGAAGGAGAAGGTAGAATTATCACTATTTGCAAGTAATATGATTATACACTTGAAAAGTCCAAAAGAACCAACTGGAAAACTACTCCCCATCAGAATGTTATCAATTCTCCTTAAGTTAATGGATAGATTTAGCACAATAAATGTCAACATTTTCAATTAGACAATCTAATTTTTGGAAGATTTTATTTAAAAATGTTTAAAATGCCAGAAAACCTCTGAAAAAGAACAATGAGGGAAAACCAAACCTATAAATTTTAAAACAGATAGTCGAAGTAACTAAATCATGGGAGCATATACATAGACAAACCGATGTAATGGAATAGAAAATTCAAGAAACTGAGCTACTTCAACATGTGAACAGGTAACAGGTCCATCAATAGGGAAATGACAGTCTCTTCATAAATAATGCTGAGACAACTGGATAACCATTGTTTCTCACAGTATGCACCATAGTGAATTACAAATGGATCAAATACTTAATTGCAAAAGTTATATAAGTATAAAATGACAACAAGTAAAGGCTTTCATATATATGACTCAAAATCCAAAAGAAAGTTTGATATAGTGGGCAGAGTGAATATCAAAAAATTTTAATTGCCCCAGGAGTCACCAACAGAGAATCTAAGAGAAGGAATACAGTGAAAGTCTGTCTTTAAGCCCCCATTCACCACTCGTCTAGTTCCATGCATACCCTCACCCTCAGGAAACCATCTGTTCTACCAGAGTCTTCCTTGATTGAAAATGCAAGAAAATATAGATATGGAGATACACACACACACACACACACACACATACACGCACACCCTATTTTATTTTAATTTATTTTCTCACCATACCACACATCTTCTCCAATTTCCATCACCCAGCCACCCAAACCCTGCCACGCCCCTCCCCCCCAGCAACCTTCAGTTTCTTTTCTGAGATTAAGAGTCTGTTATGGTTTGTCTCCCTCTCTGGTTTCTTCTTGTTTCATTTTTCCCTCCCTTCCCCTATGATCCTCTGTCTTGTTTCTCAAATTCCTCATATCAGTGAGATTATATGATAAATCTCTTTCTCTGATTGTTATTTCACTTAGCATAATACCTTCTAGTTCTATCTATGTTGTTGCAGATGGCAAGATTTCAGTTTTTAATGGCTGCATAGTATTCCATTGTATATAAACCACATCTTCTTTATTGATTCATCTGTTGATGGACATCTAGGTTCTTTCCATAGCTTGGCTATTGTGGACATTGCTGCTATAAACATTCAGGTGCACGTGCCCCTTAGGATCACTACCTTTGAATCTTTAGGGTAAATACCCAATAGTGCGACTGCTGAGTTGTAGGGTAGCTCTATTTTTAACTTTTCGAGGAATCTCAATACTGTTTTCCAGAGTGGCTACACCAACTTGCATTCCCACCAACAGTATAGGAGGGTTCCCCTTTTTCTGCATCCTCGCCAACACTTGTCATTTCCTGACTGGTTAATTTTAGCCATTCTCACTGTGTGAGGTGGTATCTCACTGTGGTTTTGATTTGTATTTCCCTGATGCTGATGCTGAGTGGTTGAGCACACACCCTACTTTATATTAAAAAAATATGTTCTATATTCACTATTTTGTACCTTGCTGTTTTCATGCCAGAGTATATCTTGGTAATCTGTCTGAATCAGTACACAGCATTTCCTCATTTTTTTGGTAAATATCTGATATTCTATTACAGAGACATGCCATTATTAATTTAATAAGTACCTCCTTGTTGAAATTTCAGGTTGTTTTCAATAATTTTTCTCATAAATATATTAGACATGCAGGTAACTATTTAAAACAGTATCTTGACACAGCTCTTAGAAATATAGCAATCTCATTCAGAAAACAGGCTTTACAAGAAGGTGTTATAAAAATCCTGAAGGCATATCATAATTAAGTCACTAAAGACATTGTTGATAAGATATAATAGTTTCCCCCAAAAGAATCTTACAAGCAAATTTACTATGATGTGACAGGCAGTGTTAAGAGACTATCTCATATAAAGTGAATATGAAATTATAATCATTATAATGATCAAATTACTGTAATTAGTACATAGAGCAGAGAATTTATCTGTGCCAATTCCACATACTAAAATAGTTTAGGCAATAGTTATCTTATCAGTCACAATCCTTCCCAGAGAAGAAATAATGACAACTCTATAACATTCTATTTTCAACTTCGGGGCACAGAACTTGTTAAATGTTATTTTTATTTTAAAATGATGGTAGCAGAGATAGGATTGTGACATAATGTATTGTAACGGATTCATTTACTCATTTTGGCAAATCCACCTATTAATTATCTCAACCTCATTCTACCAATAGGGTTAACCTGATTACTCACCAGAAATAAGAATCAATATTTCATGTGTCTATTTCCCAAATTTTTGTCCAAATATTCTCTAAGATGTAAAAGAATTGCATGGTATGTTAAAAAAAAATGAGATTTTCATCATCTTTGACTCAGAAATCTAGCAGTTATAAGAAATGTTATCCTTCTAAAGGATTCTTGATGGAGGATCATAGTGGTAATAATTAATTGTAATTTGTTCTGATTCTGACTTTTGATTTTGAGGCAATAGAGACATACCAGTCCTGAAACGCATCTGGTATTAGGAGAGCTGTCTGGTTGGTGTCTTGTTTTAACTTTTCACAGCTTCTAAGAAAACCATTGTCCTATATTTTCATACGGCATCTCAGACAGGTGTATACTATTCTTTATATATATATATATATATATATTTTAAGGCTTTTTTAAAAATTTATTTATTTTGACAGACCACAAGTAAGCAGAAAGGCAGGCAGAGAGAGAGGAAGGGAAGCAGGCTCCCCGCTGTGCAGAGAGCCCAATGTGGGGTTCCATCCTAGGACCCTGGATCATGACCTGAGCAGAAGGCAGAGGCTTTAAACCACTGAGCCACCCAGGCGCCCCAGGTGTATACTGTTTTTAGGAGTGATTACTCATCCTTTGGAATTTTAGTGCTCTGTCCCTGTGGATTTGCCTGTAACCACTTCTCATCTTCCAAAGCATGAAACACCATAGCTTATTTTGGATGTTTAATTGATTCAACATTAATGCTGCTAGGACATTTCATAATTCCTTCACATTGATAAGTTAAATTATGAAAGGTCTATTACATCTAGAGAATATGTTTCCATAAACATACTTGGTAATAATCAGACTTGAACAATGGATAACAGTACATTTGCGACCAGAGGAGAATGGTTCATTGGCTCTCCAGAAAAAGCATATCAGTAAGTATCCAGCTGATACACTCATGTGTGGAATTGGTAGGAAGTTACACAGAGGACAACACTTCCCAGCTCGGGCTGATGCCCACATGTATATTATATGAGCCTTGAATGATTGAGATGCATTTCTTTTTGACTATCTTTTGACTATTTTCTTACATTAAAACCAGTCAAATTTTGGGAAGACGAACTTATTCATTCTTTTAACCATTTCTGTGAGCACTAGATTTGCGTCATATGTCAAGTTTTATCAGAATAATAAAGCCGTCATATATATTCATATATTACATGAACGGAATATAGCAAAAATGAGACTGCTTACTTTTAGGGGAATGACAGTGGAAAATAAAGAAATTTCTTAGATACACTGCTTCAAGAACTTCAGATTGGAGCTAATGATGTTGAAGTGTTTGTTATTGATACAGTAAGAACTAAAATGGTCTTGTTGTCATTCAAGGTACACATCGGACATTTGGAAAACAGCAATGGCAACAGCTGAATGACACATTTAATGCCTGGAAACAAAATTTGAAGAAAGTGAAAAAGAGCCTTTTGAGTCTTTCTGAAATTTTACACTATGTATGAAGTTTATACATAAATTATAAAATAGTTGTTCTGTTTTATATATATATAATAGCATATATATATATATATACACACACACATATGGCATAAAATAGTTCTTTGAGAAAATCTAAATCATAACAAAACATTATAAACTGAAAAGAAAAAGAAACCTGAACAGGAAGATTCAGGCGGTCAGAACTCAGGGGAAGAAACTTAGCCTTGCTTTGGCCAAAATGAAAAAGGATATTCTTTATTTTAAATAATATGTATACATGCATAATGAAGATGCCATCTTGAAACTGATGAGTTGTTGAATATTCAGGGCTAAAATGATTTCAAAATGGTAACTAACTTATAACATGGAATTGCACAGATAGCAGTGATCAAATCCTGTGTAATTTCTCCAGAACAAGAAGGAATTAACTGAATAAAAAACAAGCAAACAAACAAAACCAATCACAAGAGATCAATGTGGAAAAAATAAAGTCTCTGAGGGGTGAGCTCAGCTAAAACCCTGGCTGTGGGATTCTGGACCAGTTACCTTCTACGTCCTATGGTTCCCCATCTGTAAAATGAGGATACTGGAAACTCCTTCAGGGAAGTTGGTATAAAGATTAAATGAGGTTATTGCCAAGCATGAGACTAGCATATAGTAGGCATCTAACATTTTTTGTTTCATCTTTTCTTTCCCTTGCTTTTATTTTCCATAAACACAGAAAATCAGCAGCAGCATCCATTTGTTCCCGGCCTATATTGCTTATATTGATATATGATAATAAGTGCCCTGATTAAATTTCTCCCTCTATCCTTATTGAGAGCCAAATCACTTCCAAATCCTTCCTCATAATTTTATATGTATTTCTTATCATCATGATACAAAAGATGTCTGGGAAAGCAAATTCTACAATAATTATCAGCTGTGCACAGTATTTTACTTCCTCCCCATCGTTAATATTTTTAATATTACAAGACAGAAATCCTTTGCCTTCACTTAATCACATTTTTCCTCCTGTCATCGATATAGATGCTGGTCAATGGATCCTCAAACCACATAATCTTTCTTTATTTCTTCTGCAACAATGTTCAGATGAAAACGACACAGGTCACCTCATTTGTTCATACAGAGGGCATAAGAGTAGTTGTGGCAGATTTCAGGTACTTACTTGATAGGCATCTAGTTTAAGAAATATGTGGCCTCAATCCAACATAGTTTCCATAAGGAATTAAAGTGAAAATCTAACTATAGGAATAGTAGTTTCAGTGTTTTTGTGAATTCGGATGTGTAAGTCTATTCTCAAGTATATGAAAACCATATATTTTCAACTATATTAGCTACTGTGGAAAAGCACTGGAAACAGACAAAAAAAATCAGTTTGATTCAAAACTAGAAAAATATACTGGGGTCAAGGAGCCCAATGAAGATTCTTTAGTAGGGAGATGAATTACCAGGACCTGGGTTTCAGGAGACGATTCTGGAAAAGGGTTTAAATTCCTTAGGTAAGGCAGAACCTGATGCATTACAAAGGGTAGCCAAAATGTCAGATATTAGAATCTATCTAAAATTAATATTCTTGAAAATTATTTATTTATTTATTTTAGAAAGAGAGTGAGAGCATGTGAGCTGGGAGAGGGGCAGAGGCAGAGGGAAGAAAATCTCAAGCCGACTCTACACTGAGTGCAGAGCCTGACGGAGCTCCGTCTCATGACCCTGAGATCAGGACCTGAGCCCAAACCAAGAGTAGGACACTTAACAGACAGAACCACCCATGTGCCTCTACATTTAATTTTTTAATGTTGAAATGTAGTTTGATCAAAAAGCGGACCAATACATCCTTAAAAGACAACACTGTCATCTGTCATATATGTGATGGAAGGAAGTATGGAAGGAGTCCGTTCTTCTCTGGATTCCTTCCCTTATAGTTTAGCTTCCTCTCCTCTCTTCTCTTAGTCCCTCCCATGAACTCCTCTCTTTCTCATAAAAACTACTTATTTAAAATGTCACTCAAGGGGCACCTGGGTACCTCAGTTGGTTAAACGTCTCCCTTAGGCTCATGATCCTGGGTCTTAGGACGAGCCTGGCGTGGGGTCCCCAGCTGAGCAGGGAGCCTGCTTTTCCCTTTCCCTCTTCCCTTACTCCACCCCCAACTCCCGCTCCTGCTCTCTCTCTCATTCTCTCTCTCCAATAAATAAATAAAATCTTTAAACATTAATAAACAATGTCATTCAATTGCTATTGCAGAGATTTTGAAAACTTGGAGAAATCAAACGCCATGGGCTGCTGTTTCATGGGTGCCTCTGATGGCTGGTCCGACTCCAAGTCCACCAAATTTAGCAACAATCAGAGGCCTTGCAGCCTCACTAAGGGAGATAGTACTTTTGCGGGGGTGCTGGAATGCAGACAACACCTGATGTCTGGGAAGGGAAAATAAACAGAGGTAAATGACCATGCTGATCTTGGCAGGACTGCGAAAACACAGCCTAAAATGCCCAGCCAATCTGATAGGGCTGGAAGTCCTACACACACAGTGACCAAAAAGGAAGTAGAAATCTGACATGTAGGAAGCAGGAGAGCAAAGGAAGGGCAGGAAGCTTAGCAAAACATGGAATACCCAGCCGTCCGAAATATCTCTGTATGTGTACACACAGGGCTCAACTTGACTGACCAAAAGGCTCCAGTTAGAAAGCTCACCCTTTTATGTGGCACTCTGGTGGCAGTTCAATCCTACTGAAGGAAGCTACAAACCATTCACAGGGTTGGTAGGCAAAATTTCACTTTCAACAATTACTGTTTTCAGGAATAAACGTGACCATCAGACTCAGGGAATAACTCTGAAAGCTAATCAATTCAATACATTTCACAGATGAGAACATCAAAGCTCAGAGGAGGGAAATGATTTTCCCAGTCCAGCTTTGCTGACTGGAGCAGAAGGAGGTAGAGAACTCAGGAATCCTGGTTGCTGAATTAGGGTATATCCGCCTTCACATAGCTTGTACTCCTACTCTACCCACAGTCACTTCTTGTCCCCTCTCCAGCCCTCTCCCCCCCACCACGTTGTCCTCCCCCCATCACTTTGCTGAAGTAGAAATTTAAGAGAATTACCTGGGAACCTCCAATTATGAATTGTGGAAGTTGCTCATCATCCTTTATATTCCATCATTCCTAACAAGTGAGACCAACCCAAGTGGAATATATATAAATGGTGTTGACTGAACATTTTGTAATCATGCCCCACCTTGTGCTCCAGAACAGGTGGTAAGGAAAAGTTAGATTGGAGTGGAATGTATCATTGCTTCACATTTTCCTATGTGTACGTGTTATTCTGGTTGCCCAGTTTACCCCTGCGATGGGATAAAAAAAACAGTATCACAATCACAGCAACAAATAATCTTCCTATGACTCTTCCTCGACTCCCAATTTTAGGACTCCAGTCCTTTTTTAAATTTCTTCCCCACTGCTGGGTATTTCTGGAATTCTCCAAAAAGCACGTGTATGCTGATGTACAGAGCTGACATTTCCCACATCCCTCACTGATCCTATACCGGAGAAATTGCCAGTCAGCCACTCTGAGTCCGTCTCAGAGCCTCCAACTTCTGCAGCTGGTCTGGAGTGAAACTTCTTGGGCTGCTAGAGCCAACTAGCAGAGGTCACCTACAGTCACCACACACTCCCCTCTGTCATCTAGCTCTATGACAGACATCATGTTGCCTTTGGATCCTCTCAGACTATTCACCGGTGGTGTGTTGCCCTTGTATTAAACTTGTCTGCTTCTGATTTCTCTTCCCAGAGGATGATTTATTTACCAGAAAGATTTTCATGGGGCCTTATGAAACGAAGATTTCTGACAGACATATCCCACAACTCCATTAAGTTATCATGCTCCATATCCGTAAGATATGATGGACTCCAAAGCACACAAAGATGTATGGGTTAAAAATGTAAAACACTGGTGAGGGTTGAAATGTAACCCACACTCCACTAGCAAACCATGCAACCGGGACTATGTCTGGTGAGACAGTATCTTTTTCTCATTTACAGTTGGGCTGTGGCCTTGCCTGAACCCTTAAATTGAGGCTTCAAACAGGAATCCCTGCTATATGGAGAACACAGACCATAAATCACATTTCCTCTGTAGTAGACTTTGTCATATGGCCTGGCAGTGGGCATAGAAACTGTATCACTAGGTAAGATCTGTGAGGTGGCACGTAGTTCCTATCTAGGGAAAATCTCTGGTCTTGTAAAAACAACATGAAGACAAAAACAGTTAAGGACTTTCTAAAGGGCCAAACGCTGGCTTTCTCTCAACTTCTAAATCTAAACTCAATTAAAGCCCATGACACGTCTTTCATGTTCATCTGTTGAGTCACCGAAACATTGTCATGCTCAGGACCATATTCTGGTCTCAGACAACCTTCCTACTCCAGGCTTTGGGTGTTCCTGGTTCAGTACCATGTAACGTCATATTCTTCCTTTCTTGGCACGTAATACTTTCATAAAATAAGGAAATTTGATCCATAATTTTAGTATCATTGCAATTGTTGCTATGAAGACTTTGGGATGGGAAGTGGTCTAATGACCATTAACGAAGGCCAGATTTCAGAACACCAAGTGGCCTGGCTTCTATTCCCCTTCCTCCTGAGGGGTTATGCCCACTAACCAGCGAGGACTGCCAGAATTCCATCTTCAGTCGTTGTTTGATTCCAAACAGTATCTTACTGTGTGTAGTCAGCTAAACTTCTTGCTTTTTGCAAATCTATACTTCCCAAAAAGTTTCTCAGTGTATCGTTAAAGTTCACCGATTCAGCCCTTGCCCTTTACAAAAGTCTTGGAACCTACATACAAAGATTAAACCCGGCTGCATAAAAAGTCAGACAATCCAGCCAAGGAGCTGAAGTGGTTCCCACCCTTCACACTCGCCACACCCCGTCAGCCAACAATAAATCCCCTCCCGACATAAAAGTCCCTCTCCCCCACTCACCCGAGAGTAATCCCCTATTGGCAGGAAGCCAGAATGAACAGATGTGTCTGCCCCCACTTCCTGGGGTGGGGTCAGGCAGCATCAGCTTTGATCAACCAAAAGGAGGAATTTCCAGTGTCAACGGCCCTCTGCTGAGAATGCCCCAGGGTCTACTCCAAGAAGTAAAGGGACCAGGGATTAAAAAACAAGTAGGAGCATCCCAACTGGGCAGAATAGCACAAAAGACCTGTGCATCACAAGAGGTGATGGCGTGATCGTTCCCTTTTCTTGCACAGTAGTGTGAACACAAGTAAATCCACCTTTCATGGCCAGAAGCTCTTTCTGAGGAAAGGAAAAGCCTTAGTGGTGTTGAGTTTAGTCCTCCCTGTTATTCAGTCATTCTTGCCAGTAAACTAAACACACAAAAAAGAGTATTAACCCTTATGCAACTCAAAGATGTGTTACAGTAACGTTAATTAGTGTTTGCATTGGACCAGACCGGGAATAGTTCCATGCACCACTCCGCTGACTCCCATAAGGCATCACCACTGTTTCCACTTGTGAATTTCCACTGGAACCACATATCACCATCTCCAGATGAGCCACTGAAGTTGGACATATCTGAGAGCCTTGTTTGGAACTTTGGTCGTATGATGAGAGCCTTAAAAAGTATTGCAATATCCCTCATAGAAACTAAGGAAATTTCCATGGTGAAGTAAGAGAAAGTGTCTTGCTCAGTCAGCCAACTTTTGCTGTACACAGCCACTCGGGAAAACTATCCATCAGCAAATGTCTGTGATCTAATCTTAGTAGGAACCCATAGGACACTTTGGTGAATTTGTTAGAGCAGGCTAAGAATCTTCACAAATAATACTAAATCTCAACCACGAAGGTCCATTGCTCCTACACTTCTCAGTCCTGTGCAGGTTGGGAAGGGATAGGGTAGGAAGAGGAGGGCCTCTGTTCCAAGCAGGAACCAGATTCTTTCCCTTCAGGGGCTCTGCCACCAGACCTCGGAGTCCTATACTGCAGCTCCGCATCTGGCCAGCATGTGAGGGAAGACAGAGAACAGGGAGCATGTGCCAAGACTTTCACAAGTTCAGCTTGGAGGTAGTCGGTGTGCCTCACTCTCCTCACCATATTCCTTAGGAGCTGCAAGGGAGCCTGGAAAAAGTTTTCAAGTTCTACATTTGCCCAGCAAAGAACAAAAAATTGTAGGTTAATAGTTGCTGCAGAGTTAAAGCACGTCATGGGTCAAAGATTTGGATAAGAGTTTATGCATTGGAGGAGGGGACATTTTTGTTCTCAAGAAAAAAACTAGAATATGCCTATTCTAGTTTAGAAAACAAAATGGATAGCCTTTTCTGGATAGCATGGTTTTCTAACATTGATCTTTCCAAAACGTTCAGATGGTAGAAGATGCAGACAGAAGAAAAACAAAGCAATCATGGACACACGCACTCATGTCCTGTGACTTTGTCTGACGTGTGAACAAGAAAGACTGCATTTTGCTTCATACACTTATGTTTCCCTGGCAGCTAAAGAGCTTTGCAGGCAAAGTCAAATTTTTCTAGCATAATATTATTTTTTGTATTTTTTTAAAGGAAGTCTTGGGGCACCTGGGTGGTGCAGTCAGTTAGGTGTCCAACTCCTGAAATTGAACTCAGGGTCATGAGTTCAAGCCCTGTGATGGGTTCCATGCTGGGTGTGGAGACTACTTAAAAAAAAAAAAAATTCTTGCTCAGTTGTTTATTATTATTATATTTGATTTAAAATGCAACATGTTTAGGGGATCATGGAGGATGGGGATAGGTGCATCCTGGGATTAAGATTTTTTATTTTAATTTTGAAAAGTACAACTGTCTTGAATGACTTCAAGTTTGCAAAGTATGCAAGAAAATTCATATTAATGAATTAAGTTAAAACTGTGCTCTGAATCAGTTTGGGATGTCACTCATATAGACAAGGTGCAGTGCGTGGGAAAAAGGAATAAGTGTCAATTTCCTGATTTGGGGTGTCATTTGCTGGTGATTTAAGAGCATATTCTTGTTTGGGGAACACATTCTCAAGTGTTTCAGGGTGAACAGGAGGGCATCTTCGCTTTCCCAAAGTTCAAGAACAAAGCTAAGGATGATGGGCATGCAGGTGAATGAGTGTGGAAATGTGATAGCAAGTTGACATTCGGGGAAGACGAGTAAAGAGGTTACCGAAGTTTTCTGTACTATTCTGACAAATTTTTGTAAGTCTGAAATCTTTTCAAAAGAAATAAGTAACCCCAAAAAGAAACTTCATCCTTTAATGTGAAGTGTCTCTGGTTTTCAAATTGCACACATTTTGATATTTTTTAGTAACTCCAATTCAAATTTAAATTGCTTTTAATTATTTCTGTGGCCAAACCACATTTTCTTATGAAATTTCATCTCAAGAGTGGACTTGGGGAATCCCAAGTTTCATTCAGGTTAAACATCTAACTTTTATTAGGTGCAAACTAGGTTTTTATTTAGTGAAAATATCTAAATTTATTAAACATACAGAAATTCATCACCCATATTATTTCATTATATAACTTAACAATAACTTAGGGTTTAGGTATTATTATTGTCCTTCTCCTTTCTTAGATAAATTATCAGGATTAGGATTGGCTGCATATTATAGAAAAAGATCAAAATGACAGTAACTTACATCAATTTGAAGTTTATTTGTTTCCTAGCTACATCTGAAATATGGGCTTCTTTCTTTCTGCTTCCTGCTTTCTGCTTTGCAATCTTCCATAAGTGACTTCAGTTCCAAAAATCCACTTAGGTGGCAGCCTAAGGTGGCTGTCCAAGCTTTGGACTCACATTTACATTTCCAGGTAGCAGGAATGAAATAAAGCAGAAACCAAGGGCACTCGTCTCTTTCTCTTCAGGTAGCCTTGTCCCAAAGTCCCAAACATTACTTCTATCATGTCTCACATTACCTGATGCCCACACTCAGCAGCCTAGGAGGTGAAGGTCATGTTTTTGCTAGGCGCATTGCTCTGAATTCTGCTGATGAAAAGTTCTATCAGTAGTAGGAGGCAGCCAGCAGAGTCTACCAAAGAGACCCAGCTAGTAAATTGAGGAGCCTTGGTTGTCTAAGTCCAGAGCTTGGGCAGTCAACATGATGAGAAAACAGCCAGTGCTTCAGGAGCTAGCTCCCCCGGTGCAGGCATCAGTGGCCTTTGCATGGTGAGAGGCCATGCAAAGTTGCTGAATTGATACCCGCACTCAGTATGGCTTCAAGGTCACCAAGGACATCAAAACCAAACATCACCATAGGAGCCAAAATTAGGAAAAAATTATGAGCACCATAGACTATATACCTGAGTACACATGGGACGTTCTTAGTAATAATCAGTCAGGAGAGACCCCAGTAGAGAATGGGGAGCTGCATTGTGTGGCTATTGTGGCCCCTGCTCTTCCCTGTGTCCTGGGGAGTGATCTGGGATACATGGGAACTCTGTAGATATAGTAGAAACCTTCAAATATTTTCTCAGAGTCTGAGGGCTGTAGGGGGCTCTAGAGATGGGTGGAAATGATTTGGACTCATTCTTCCTTCTTACCCTCTTCCTGAGCATACTTAAAAGCTTTTGCCATAGCTACAATATTCTTACTTCATGGAATAAGAAAAAACATTTGTACCTACTCCTGATCTTCTCCAGAAGTCAAGTTCTTTACATCTCTTTCAAAATCCTCCAAAAGCATTTGAGGGCATCTCCATGGGAGGCCACCAGACGCTAGATGCCTACAGCTAGTCACCAAGCCTCATCCTAACAAACTGTCCGGAGGACAGTGAAGGGCCTGCCTGCGACTCCAGTCCACACATCAGAACACCTCCAAGGAAACAGGAGAGAGCCGACAAGTTGCCAGTAATGGCAATGGTTGATTTTTTACCACTCAAGCTTGTGAAACAAGCAAGTTTGACACACACTTTATTCACTGTTGGTATAAGCTCATGTTCTCATGTTCGTAATGAAATCTTCTTAAGCCAGAGGAGGAAAAAATAAAGTCTCCCCAAATAGTCCAAAGTAAAATTGCTTCTGGCTATTTCCAAACCTAAAGGAATGAGCCAAACCAATTTCAATCAAATCTTTTTGAATGTACAACAACAGCAACAACAACAAATTTCCCCTGAGTCTAGGGTTGCGAAGGTCAAGGTCTAACCTGATGTAAACAAAAATGTCTCAGTAGAGCAGAGTTAGAGGTTAAATAAATGTTTCTAACAGCAGGGATTTAAAACGGAACCATTAAAAATAGATTTCGCTGCCTGTGTAAAAAGAAAAGAAGGTAATGACTATCTTTAATCTTTTTCTGAGTTCCGAGTGAGAAATACAGGTTCATGAACACATTCTGGAAACAAAAGAAAAAAAAGTAGATTTAGGACTAGAAATATGAATAACAAGGATGGAAAATAACAAGGAAGGAACATACTCCATCTCAAGTGTGGTACAGCTGAGTAATTCTGATAGAGTAATAAAGTCTTTGAATTTTATTTTTAAAATATATTCATCTCTTCCCAAGTCATATAGGGCCGTTGACAAAAAAAATATATAAACAAAAACCAAAAATTACTGCTAAATCCCAATACCCATTAAAAGTTCATTGTTATTAATATTTTGGAGTAGTTTCTTTTCTGTGTGCCTTCACACCTGTATCTGTAACTTCCTCCAATCAGCATCACACTGCAGCAAGTCAAAGTCAGCATTATAATGTATCACTAAATATTGTTCTAAAGTCTGGTTTTAAATTGCATCAGACCCACTCTCCTTGTGTACACACGTGATTTCCTTCACAACGCCTTTCCTTTCATCCGAACACATATTATTTAAAAATTTTCCCTATTAAATTAGGTCTACAACTTATGTTTTCCTGCCTGAATCTCTGTGAATCCCAGATTCATGATAGTTTGTTTCTTTTTTTTTTAAACGGAATTACTGGACCAAGTGGCAAGAACATATTTAGCAATTTACAAACCCATTTTCAAATGGAATCCAGAAAATCTGTACCCATATCATTCTCACCCATGTTTCTCCATCGTCACAGATAAATATGTGTCTATATGTAAATTGGCCTCTATTTTAATAAGTGAGATATTTTCATTTCCCTGACTTCTGATAGAATAAAACATTGGTCACATATTCAGTATATTAAAATTCCTTTTGTGGTCCCTTGCCTCTTCATGTTCTTTACTCTCTCACAGCCCATTTGTATTTTTCTCATTAATTTATTAGAACTCATGTATGCAAAGTGGCAAATATTTTTGTCAGTTTTTCATTTGCCTAATTATTTTCTTGACCATTATGTTGTCACCACTGTTACAGAGAATGCTGGTGTTTAGGTAGTCGAATCTATGAATTTTTTCATTAGTTTGCTTCTTTATGAAGACCTTCCTTGTCCCCAACTAGATAAATATGCAGTTTTGTTCAGTTGTGTCTCTTATATTTCGATTACATTAAAGCTGAAAGAATTATGACACGGACTAGCTTAGGGAGTTTTGTGGGATGATACAGCGCACTCACTAGGGGCATGGCCAAGGAGAATAGCCAGCATGTCCCAGGCTTCTGTGAATAGAGGGAATTCCTGACACTGTAATACAGGAACTAGAATGAAGGAAAAGATTTATGAACAGTGAGGGAAACTGTCCCTGTCAGCTGAAAGTCAGAGTGGTCTTTACGATTGCCGTCATAGCCAGCTCATGAGATCCGAGAAACAAAGCATTTTCATATAGCAAGCGACTGCAGTAGGCATTACAAAAAAGGGAGCCTCACACATATGGCAAAGCCCAGTAGAAACAATTAATACTGTGTAAAAGAATTCTTGAGGCAACTATATTTAAAGGCTGAGCTTTGATTAATCACTTTTAAGCAGGCACAGGATTGGCTTTTAGAAGTCCTGATGGAAGAACAGGACATTTGGATCGGGGTTGTTGTCACACAACAAGATAAATAGAAAACAAAGAAGGACACAAACACCAGAGGAAGTTATTTTTTTTTTTAATTGAAGACCAAAGAGAGTGCCACATTTTTGCTAGCAATTTTCCCAGCTCCATGTATATTTTCTTCATGTTGCCATTTCTGCCTGATTTGCGAAAATTTTGCTCCAGTTTAAACTTTAAACTGTAGCGTGGGTTCATCCTCAAATATTTTTCTTCTGTTGTTTTACAATAACTATGGTCCAAAGATCTCATTTGAGTATTCAAGGCAAGATTCCAAGGTGCACGTTCTCATGGGACAGCTGTCATCTGGATCTGGGTGCCCAGAGCAAAAACACTAGGTGAACAGGCTTTTTTTTTTTCCCCTTTTTTAAAGATTTCATTTATATGAGAGAGAGAGCGAGCACAAGATGGGGGAGGGTCAGAGGAAGAAGCAGACTCCCCTGCCATGCAAGGAGCCCAATGTGCAAGTTGATTCTGGGACTCCAGGATCATGACCTGAGCCGAAGGCAGTCACTTAACCAACTGAGCCACCCAGGGGCCCAGTAAGGAGGTCTTTCAGGGATGTACAGAAGCAAAGCTGAAGACCATCTGGGGGTGCCCCACCACTCAGGGAGTCTGCTGGGCTGGGTAAGGCGAATCACTGGTTCTGAGGAGAGAGACAATTGTCAGAGGAAGTTATCAAGAGAGCGTTAAGCAAAAAAAAAAAAAAAAAGAAGAAGAAAGAAAGAAGCTAGCGTTAAGTGATACACTATATAGTGTTGTCAAAAGTATAAACATAGATATCTGAATTGGCTTCAGATAAAGCTCTCCCAACTTCTGGTTGCTAAAACATATGCAAGCTATTTAATTTCAGTAAGCCTCCTATTCCCAATCTGTAAAATAAGGTGAATGTTCTCAACACCATCCAGTTGAAGTGAGGATTAAATGAGATAATGTATATTAGGCATTTAATCTTCCAGCCACATAGTCACAATTATTTATTGGCTCAATAAATGGGGACTATTCCTGTCATTATAAATAACAAATGAGGAGAATTAATCATGTGTTCCCAGAACAGACCCTCCATAAAAATTCAAGCAAAATGATCATAACCTAATATCTGCCTATGAAATATAATTGATTAGGATCCCATCAAATAATATTGTTATTGAAATTCCTAAAAAAAATCATGTAAAAATTAAAGCTCTAATACAAAATGGCATTACCAAATTAGGGAGAAAGTGAAAATAACAGTCAATATTACAAGTCATTCGCGACCTCATTTAAAGTTGGGTTGCTCATAGGTTGGTAATAACTTATCATGATACAGCAAAACCAAATATCAATTCACTGTTCAATATTTTCGACTCCTTACCACATCCTGGACATTATGCTAACTATTCCCATTTAAATGATCTCATTTAACCTTAATAACCACAGGATGAGCACCAGTAGTCACATTTTACAGAAAAAGAAACCCACTCTATTAAGGATTTAAGAAAAACATGTGGTATCAAACAGCAATAGTTAAGCTGCATTTTCACCCAGGTCTTCGCATTTCAAGCTTGATCCTCTGTCTGTACACCATGAAACAAACAGAAATTAATCTACTGTAAACTGTCCAAACTCACCAATGGCTTCCCTTGCAAATGTAACCAGAAGAAGGAAAACATACAACCATACCCGTCCAATCTGAAACTAGGAAAGTAATTTCAAAGCTTTGGCTGAGGCTTTCTACAGCTAGAGGAAGAGCCATGAAGAAGTGTTTGGAATTTTTAGTTTTTTTTTTGTTTTGTGTTTGCAGGAAACTTGGAGAGTTGGAAGGCATCAAAAGAGTAGACTGAGTTATAATATGGTGACGTGCGGTTAAAGGACAAGTCAAAAAATTCTCTCTACGGATGAAGATTGAAACATCTGAAAATTCATGTTGGTCTTTGGGGGAAATGGGAGTTTGACCCAAGAATTCCTGTTGGACATTTAGAAGAATAAAAGACGCATCTCAAACCTTCACTGGTAGAAAGATACCTAAGCGGCTTGGTCTTGGGGGTTGGGGCACAGCCACTTTGGCCTATTCCTTGGGAGTTTGGGAAGGCAGAGTCCACTGGGTGCTTAACCCGGATGTGGGGAAATGTGCCATGGGAGGAATGAGACTGATGGAGGCCTAGACCAAGACTGTATGCGGAGGTGGGAGCTTCCTTAAGCTAGATAAGGAGGTCACAGACGGAAAGATTTCAGTGCACCCAGAAGATGCCAACAGACTGCAAAGGCTTTAAACTGTGTAACTTTTAGTTCTTGAACTACAGGGATAACCATATGTCGTGTACAGTTTTTAAATACCATCACTCACGGTGTATCATCTAAAATAATCTTGTGGTGAAAGAGGCAGGGACGTGAGTGGAAGAGATCTACCCACCCGTGTTCACACACTTGTCCCGAGCTCTCCTTTAGCTAGCAGCAGTGCTCCCCCTGGGAAAGCCTGGCCCAGTGCCCCTCCACTGAGGTCGGGACACGGAGAACATCGAGAGGCTGGCAGAAAGCAGGCAAACTCCTTTTCCCCAAATATTTTTCCGAGACTGGTCACCATTTTGGGGGAAGAACAAACTGAGAACTGATTTATACTTAAAAGAAAACTGTCCACAACTGACCACAAATAATTCTGCCTCCTTCTAAATATGCGAAATGCCATCTACCAACCCAGCAGGGTTGAGTTTTTACAGCAATTAACGTTAGTGGGAAATAAACTTCATTGTCCAAACTGCAAACTAAAAGGAGCAGTTTAAAGTTGGATCCTGGTTCTCCTGAACTATAGTGTTTTTCTTCAATGTGAAAGACAACAAAGTTGACCTTCTGGTTACTCCCACTGAACCTAAAGGGCCATCTAAGGGAAAACAGGATGTGGCTAAGAACAATGACACCTCTGCAAACCACAAACAGAGCCAGGAGATGAATAAAGCCCTGGTGTTTTTCAGAAAAGTCTGAAGAAAAGCATGGATTCAAAAGGAGAACAATGATTGTGAAAGTACTATTGTTGATTTTGCCTGCAAACCAAAATTTTCACCTTCCTTCTCTTGCTAGTCTGTTTTTATGGGTATATAATGCCTAGAAACCATCTGTGCATCCACTGCCCTCTTGAAGCCCACTGTGTGGTTTTTAATGCCCATTGTCTTTATTGTGATCTTTTAAATAACAAGTTTGTTCAATTATTCTCAACAGGAATCCCTGGTCATATGAAACACAGAACATATATTTCATATATATATGATTTATGTATATATATATATAATTTATATATATAATTTTATTTATATATTTATATATATTACATATATATATAGATCATACATATATATATGCTATATATATATTTATATATATATATATTTATATATATATAAATTTTTTCAACCAAAGCATTTAAATTCCTTAAGCTATGAAGAATGTTTGGGAGGCAAAGGAATTATTGCCAACTCTCCCAAAATAATTCATATTTGGTCTAAAACACTTTATAGTAAGACTTAAGATTTCTGTTAAAACAGAGGTCTGTGACTAGGAGATATTTAGCACTTTTTACAATTGCTGTCACCATGGGAGCACCTGTGAAAATGAGTAAGAAGAGAAAAGATCCACTCCAATCAATAAAGCAATAACAATGCATTAAGATATTACTCCCTGTAACACTCAGCCCGTTCCTCCTGCTACATTTCCTTTCAATGTCCTTAATCTAGGTACAAGGATTTTTAGAATTTGAGGCAGTTGTAGAGGAAGACATAATCATTTCAACCTAACTAATTTAGAAGAACATTAGCTCAAGAGCAAAATATTAAGCACAATCTATTAAATTTACTATTTCTGCTATTCAGCAATGTAACTGATCGTTACAAATAAGTACGATATAAAGGCAATAACCAAGGCACTTAAATTAAATGAAAGAGCAATGTGAAACTATGTCATTTTTCAGGAGTTGATTTTACAAATTCTTTTCCTTTCTCACTCGCTCCCCCACCTTTGTATCACTTGTAAAAAATAATTAGAAATGGTAAAAGTCAATATAAATGTCCAGATCCTTGTGTGTGAATAGCCTATTCATGAAAAAGTTGGCTCGCCCATTTAAGGGTCACCAAGTGCAACACAGAAGCTCCTGTTAGCTTGGAGAGGAAAATGGAGGCACAAATATTTCTTCTTGGAGACAGAGGGTTAGGCTGGTGGTCCCATAGTTTCCTAATGACCTAATCTATATCCTCGTTTGCATCTCAACTTTAAAAAAGTCGTCTTACTGTTTCTAATCGCGAAACCTACTAAGGTATAAGCTCCTTGAGGGCAGGAACGAAGATTATTTGTCTTGTTTTTCTCCCCTCAAGATTCACAAAGTGTTTGGCCCATATCTTTGCAACAGCTTAATAATTGCCTGATGAAAGATACAACATTTGCTCAAAACATACTTTAAAAAAACCTGATCCTTGATTTTAAACTTGGCACCTTTTCCTTTATCTTTCCAGCTTACCCAGCTTTCACTTAGGTAACAACTGCAGCTTATTAAACCAGAATGACATCTCCCACGAATTAGTCTGATTATCCACGAACATCCCTTCTTTGAATTCTGTTTTGCTATTTACCTTATTTTATTTTATTTTTCCATCTTGGCACTTGAATACCGTCTGTGTTTTGCTAAAATGATATTGCTGACGTAGGTAGAAAACACTTGAAATTTATGTGTTCTGCAATTTCTTACATTTTGTTGCTGGAACACTTTGAAATCCTTCAATTTTGTACAGAAACTGTCAACATAAAGGACAAACTGGTGATTTATAGATAGAAATGTGAGTCTAAATTTCTGTGTTGCCAAGCTGCTCATTTTAAAAGCACAGTGAATTACAGGAGAAGTAAATCCACAGAACTGGAATGCTTTACTTCATTTCTCAAAGTATGAGTGATAAGCAATGTTCTTCTTCAGTGAATGATTTTTGTTTATTTCATTGATCATTTGCACTGATAAATGTCTCATCCAAGTTCCTAGTCATATCTTTTTTTTTTTAAAGAAATAATTACAGTAATCTTTTGGGGGTATTGAATATTAAATATCTTATCCTTTCTTTTGCATTTCATGGCAGGCTCTAAAATTATATGCCAATTGGTACTGCAAGTTATGGTTTTGGAAAATGGTAGCTCAAAGACAATATGAATTTGATCCAAATTGAAATTATTTCAAAAGCTACATTATATAATAATGCTAGTGATATAAATACCAAATACAGAAAGAGTCATGCCTACTATCTTGGGGGGAAAAAAAGTAAAATTTAACTTAAGATAATGAACAAAAGATTTATACTTAAAGAACTGCAATGACATGATAATACCTCACCCACCCAAGAGTAGACTACAGCCAATTTTCCAATCAGAATGTAATTACACAGACCTCCAAAAAAGTAGAAACAGAAATTACAACATCCTCAATATATCCTCTTACACTGCTGTTACCCCTGGCTCTCTGTGTGTCCTCCTTCCAAAAGTAATATAACAACAAAATAATAAAATCAGAATCTCTCTGTTATCTCTCTGCTATCCACGGCTCAAATCTGTTCTTCCCTCTTCTGCACTGTCTTGATTTGGGTGATGGGCTTTCTCGTTTTCAGCTCCTCTCTCACACTTTAGCCTGTGGCTTGGCTGTAACTACTACGTTACTTTGTTTCTTGTACCTGAATTGTAAATGTTCTGATATTAACAGCTGATGCCAAGTGCCTGTACTCTTTTCGGCCTCTGTGCCTCAGTAGTTCTTATGCGTCAACTCTTTTCATCCTCACACAGCTCTGTTAGTGTCCCTATCTTAGAGACGGAAGCCAGGCTTGGAGAGGCTAAGTGGCTTTTTCATACCGCTAGCAAGAAGTAAAACTAGGATTTGGGTACGGAGTGTATGACTTTAATCAAAATGCTGTACTCTCTCACAAACATCACTACCTAGAAGCAATTTATCTCTTCCTTGAAACCTATTTGTGTGCTCTGTGGTACAAGCAGGGTTCCAGGTATTTAGAGCCTGATAAAGAGGAACTGATTCATTAGATTTAATCATAGACACTTAATGTATGTGTCCCTCTGACTTAACTTTGGAAGAAGAGCAGTTTATTGGAAAATATGCTGTCATTCTCTGGGATCCTTCAGTTGATCTATGAAGAGCTTGGTCTGGCCAAATGGGGGTCAGGCGTAGGGACTGAGAAAGATAATGGGCTATAGAGGGCAGAGATACCTAACTACAGACCTGTCATGGTGCACCTGCAGTCTGTGGCCAACTCTTTGGGACCAGACATTATAGAACCTGAACTGAGACATAGTTATAACTTAAAATGGCTGTGATCCTGCCTATTATTACAAATGAGAAGTTACCAGGCTGTGGAAGTAGTCAATCCACAACCAGAAAAGGATAATCTTCACTAAATAAAGCATAAGGCGGTAGGTCAGGAATCAAAATACAGTTTTATATTTATCATAATCTACACAGCTAAACGTACTAGCTACTCTTATTTAAGTAAATGATTATGGCTTTATTTTATTGTGCTTAACCCTATTAACTTCCTCTGGAATTAATGCTTTATGGAACATGTTTCAAAAAATGCTGTTAAATTTGTAAATGAGAGAGATGTTATGAGGGTAAGATGAAATAATATGCCAAGAATGAAAATGAAATTTATTGAGTGCCTTCTGAGAAGACTCTTTGCTAGGTGATTTATATGACTTGTTCTGATGTAAAACCCAAGGGGGAAAAAAAGCCTATAAAATAGATATTATTCCCATGTTACAGGTAAGGACACTGAGGAGGACATTTCACTCTCAAAAATGACACTGTGCTCACCACTATATTTCCTTTAATTTTCTCTTCAATTACTTTGGCATTATCACCACTGTTTTTATAGTTGATGAAAATTAAGACTTCAAGAGGTTACATATCTGATTCAACATCAGAGATCAACCGAAGAGCCAGAACTGAAACCTAGCTCTAATCCCCACATCTATAATTCTTAACCGACTGATTTAAATCCTTGAAATTAATTTAACACTAAGAACGTAAATCGTTCCGTGAACATTCCTAATGTAACAAAAGGTGCGATCATGGCCCAGGGGCTATATAGAAAAGAATGAAAATTAGCTCTGTGGTAATATCCAACTGCCTACTCGACATCTCTATTTATGTCTAAGTAACATGTCCTAAGTTGGATTTTTGATATTTCCCTCCAAACCCCCTCTGCCTACAGCTTTCTTCACCTTGGTTGATGGCAAATCCATTCTTCTTGTGGGGGGACAGAGGGGGATACTTGGATCACACCAGTTCTGGTAAAAGGGAGAATTTAATATAGATAATTGTTAACTGGATATAAAGTTATTAACTGAATAGCTGAAAAGGCAAAAAAGGGTATGAGGGAGGTAGAAAGAGCAGGGAGCAGCTACCATGGGTGTGGGGAGGGGAGGTGGGTAGAGGAAAGAAATGAGGCTGAAAATGTGACTATTTCGTAGCTCAGGCCCCTAAGGAAGGGCGTGACCAGCATGTGCTGGTGAAGCTGAGACTGTGAGATGGGCTAGTTCCTCAGGAGCTAGAAGCTTCAGGTGACTGCCGAGGGAGGGATCAGGAAGCAAATAGGAAGCAGGAAGTCCCTTCCTCTCCCTCAGCTGGAGCACCCCCCTCTTACTGCCCTTTGGCAGAATCGCACAGGGAGCCACCAACAAAGCAGATAGGTGGTTTGCAAAGTCTCAGCCCCGGCATGAGGAGGCCAAGTTTGAGATGGATGCGTTGGGAGCTGAGAGACAATAGCTTCATTACTGGCACACCTACTTAAACAAGTTAACCAGATCATGCCTTCCGTCGCTGGAAATCCTGCCAAGGCTTGCCCTGTTCCTAGAGGGAAAGGCAGAGTGCTTACAGGGACCTACAGGGCCCAAAGTGAACTGGATCCCAGGTCTCTGACCCCACCTCCAACCGCCTTTCTCCTCACTCTGCTCCAGCTGCTGCACTCTGACCCCCTTGCTCCCCCTCAGACATGCTTGGCATGCTACTACCCGACAGCCTTGCTCAAGCTGTTCCCTCAACCCCTCCGGAATGTTCCTCCCCCAGATATCTGGATGGCTAACTCTCCCACTTCCCTCCAGCCTTTGATCACATGTTACCTTTTTAAGACTTGTCCTCACAAGCCTATTGAATATAGCACTCTGCCCCACCCATACCCCCTCACCCCTGCCCTGCACTCCAGATTCTCTGAGCCTGCTCTGTGTTTTCTTTTTTCAACAGCATTCATCCCTTTCTATCATATTGTATAATTTATTTATATATTATGTTTATTACGATATTAGCCTTTGTCTTGCCTGCTATCAGGTAAGCTCCATAAGAGCAAGGATCTTTGTCTCTTTGCTCATCCAGCTCAGTTATCTAGAACAATGCATAGCACAGTGGGCACACATTAAATACCTACTGATGTGCGAAGATTTCACTTTAATGGGCTCTCATAGGAATGGTTAACTCCAAATGCTCCAAAAGTTATTCACATGGATTATCTTGTAGAATCACTGGGACATTTTGCAATTGTTTTACTTTGAAAGTACAAAGAACTGTGCTTTCCCCACCCTACTACGCAGATTAGTTGGCTTTTCCTAGGGGAAGTCTTGCAGAAGAAGGAGAAAGTCCTGAGCTAGAGCAGTTCAATAAAGGAAGAAAACTTTTGTCTCATATAACTGACTGACGAGGCTGATCCACAGGCAAGTAACTGCGTTGATTGGTCAGCAGAATGCACATACATAAAATAACAACCACACCACTGAGATATTAAAGACCAAATCAATATTTTCACTTATATATTCCTAATTATTTTCTCTAAGTTGAAAAGACTCTGGTCTTAAAGGACTATTTTTCTGCCTGGAAATAGTCGCATTTTAAATAATAAAAGTGATAGGTAGGTAGCTGTTTGCTTTCCAATATTTCACTAACTTGAACCAATATGCTTTATGTACCTTTTCTAAGTGCCTATGGTATTTCACAATAGAGGAATGAAAAAAAAAATGTTTTTAAAATCCTGTACAGCAAGACTTGGGTCAACACAGAGAGACGGAAAACAAACTGAGGGAATCCCATAACACTATTGTACTTTGAGACCACCTGCTACATTTACTTTAAAATTGCAAGTCCCCTCGCCCTTCCACCTCTGGGAGCTCCCGGTGTGAGGTTTTTGCTCCACCCCGGGGAGGGTGAGCCAAGGAATGCTGGGAAGTCCCAGCGGGGGTGGGATGGGGGTACAGGGCTGTGTGGGTAGGCAGGCAGCAGGGAGACAAAGGCTCCGCAGTGTTCTCTCTCAGACAGGACAGGATCAAACTCCCTCTGAGTGATTGGCCTCTGGGGTACCCAACAATAACAGACTCATGCCGGTTCTTAAAACAAAGTAACAGCTTTCACTAAGCCAATAACTTCTGGCCTGCATGAGCCCTTGGGAACCAGTTTCTCCCTCTCAGAGGCCTCTGAAAACCCCCTTTCCCCACGACTGAAAGAAAAGTGAAAAAGTCGTCCTCCAGCCTGCAGAATAGGCAACAGATGATTCCAGAGGGCAGATGGGCTGCTGCTGGACAACCCTGGGTGTGTATTGGGAAGCCGGGTGGGGGTGGGGGTGAGGAGAGGAGCTGTGAGAAGAGAGCTGATAACTTGTGGAGGGAGCTGTGACAAAGCACCAACGGGAAGAGAGCCGTCCTGTTCAGCCTGAAGGCAAAATAAACTGACGGTGGGGGCCTGGAAGACAGGACCCTGGAAGTCCGAATAGGCATACCAGACGCTGTCCCAGCGGGCCCACGCCCAGGAAAACCCTGCCTTGCCACAGAGTCACGGGCGATACAGACCCTCCTAGTTAACAGGAAGAAAGCATGAGAGTCATAAGAGCGCTTCCCATAATCCGATCTGGGTCACCAACTATGGTAACAGAGCCTGTAAACATCGCAGGAGGATGTCAGCCTTGGGGAAAAAAAAAAAAAGGAAATTCTACAGAGCATTCTCTTCTCCCCACCACTGGAACTCGCTGGTTTTCTGGAGCATTCGCCCATACTAAAGTTAATAATTTCCTCCCTGTCTCCCTAGAATCTGGAACTCATGCCATCTTTTCTTGCCCCATATCTAAGACACGTCAGGAGAAGGTCTCATAGAACGAATGACCCCAGGAGGTGAAATGATAAAGAAAAGCCGGCCTTCCCTGGCCTCCTTCCTTCCCTGCCCTGTCCTCCCCTAGTGTAGTTACACACACACACACACACACACACACACACACACACAGCCCTCCTCTCTTTGGCTCAGGTTGCCCTCCTTCCTCCTTGCTTCCAAGAAAAAGTTACTTCCTTGGAAATGAGGGAGGAAGGGTTTTTTTTTGTTTTTGGGGTTTTTTTTTTTTTTTTTTTTTTTTTTTTTTTTTTTTTTTTCTGAGACGTTAAACACAGTAGAGGTTAAGTTCAGATTTGTTCTATTTCAAGTTGGAAAACCATGTTCGAAGAAAAATCTCCTGAGAGAATGAGTAGGCCAGTAGCTTCTCCCCCTCTAACAGGCTGTAGCCATAACTTCCCACAGGTAAGTATATACTGCAAGCTTGACAGCTTTCAGCAAAGAGCTTTTTCCCAACAGAAATGTTCATTGGCAGCTGAGAAAGTGGTCCTGGGAGCAATTCTACCTGTGATTTTGGTTGCAAAACTGCTTCAGGCTCTACCTCAAGAGCTAATGGGCTGTAAACCATTAGCATATCCATAATCCTCAAAATACACTGCGCAATGTGTAATGTCCATTTGGGATACTTTTGTTTTTGAAACATCTCCTACCGAGAATGCTGTCTTCTCAACTCTTGATTTAAGTAATAGTCCTTTCTTCAAATTTAAATCCAAACTTGATTTCTTGATGAAGTGTGATCACCATACCTGCATAGTTAACAGTTCTGAGGGGAAAACTAACGACCCAACGTGTCCTTCACTGGGAACTACACACCTCTGTCCCACACTGAGGGGATAAGTCAGGTTTGTTCCACATGACTCTTCTTTGCAGTCACAGTGGACTAGACCCGAGGTAGACCACCCACCCCGACACCAGTCTCACTCCACTAGTTGGAAAAAATCAGTCAGGATTCTCTTGAATAAGAGCTAAAAGACACAAAAACAGAGTCTTCAGTGAAGTATATCCCCCCTTTTTTTTCACTTCTCAGTAAAGTTTTCTAGTGTTTTAGTTTCTGTGATTTGCAAAATGGAACAATGGTTATGTTTTAACTTTTCCAAATATGAAGTTTGTATTAAAATGTGAAGGTTAAACTGCTCATACCCTCCTCTCCATAACTAAAGATTCAGATGTGCATGCTCCGTCTGAGGTAGACATCTTTCCCAGTTGACAATGAGGGTTGCAGTTGGCAGATGGGACTATTGGACCCATACGATTAAATAAACTTGGGTTCATCCTATTGGATCATGCCTAAGCAACAGAAGCCAGTCCAGGGAAAGATGAGACAGATAGTATGAAGGTAACTAGAGCTGAAATTAGGCATGAAGACCCTGAAAGATGGAGTAATGACATTTGTGACCTTTGGGAGACCCGGAACTGATTCTGTTTCTTGTGTTCACGTAGCTCCAGTTCACAGTCGAACAAACTATAGTTTAATTCCTCTGTTTGGAAGTTTGCCTTCTCATAGACACCCCTTCTAATGTGGTGTGGAACCAAAAGCTTTTTGTTTCTTAAAGTCAAACCAGATTTGATTTAAGATACCAATATAGGGGGGCGCCTGGGTGGCTCAGTGGGTTGAAGCCTCTGCCTTCGGCTCAGGTCATGATCCCAGGGTCCTGGGATCGAGCCCCGCATCGGGCTCTCTGCTCCGCAGGGGGCCTGCTTCCTCCCCTCTCTCTCTGCCTGCCTCTCTGCCTGCTTGTGATCTCTGTCTGTCAAATAAATAAATAAAATCTTAAAAAAAAAAAAAAAAGATACCAATATAGGGGGCGCCTGGGTGGCTCAGTGGGTTAAAGCATTTGCCTTCCGCTCAGGTCATGATCCCGGGGTCCTGGGATCGAGCCCCACATCGGGCTCTCTGCTCGGCGGAGAGCGTGCTTCCTCCTCTCTCTCTGCCTGCCTCTCTGCCTACTTGTGATCTCTGTCTGTCAAATAAATAAATAAAATATTAAAAAAAAAAGATACCAATATAGGTGATCTGGCCTTCAAATTATTACAGCAACAGATCTGAAATCCACTGTCCTTTGAATAGAGTAATTTTGGATTTTTGTATATGTATAGATTTTGTATATGTTATGTATAGACATTGCATAGATTTTAACTATGCATAGATATTGTCCAAAAATATTGTAATTTGAAGTATTAGATTTTCAAATGCTATGACATATTTAATGAATGATAGTTTTGTTGGATGGTATTTATTTTCCCTTCTTTCTTACGTCCTACAAATATTTAGTATACTTAAGGCAGATAATGTGGTATTAGAAGTTTGTGAGCTTGAACTGCACACTCATTGTATGTATAATAGCATGCTTGAATGAGAGAAAAAAAGATTATGATTTACTTCTTCAACATTTAGTAAATGGAGGCAAATGATAATTTCACTGATTTGCCATGCTCACACTAAATGTGTGGAACAATAATGAAAACTAATTATTCATTACAATTTTTTAAAAAATACTCTAGTGGGACACCTGGGTGGCTCAGTCAGTTAAGCATCTGCCTTTGGCTCTAGTCATGATCCCAGGGTCCTAGGATTGAGTGCCACATTGGGCTCTCTGCTCAGCGGGGAGTCTGCTTCTCCCTCTGCCTTTCCCGTGGCTTGTGCTCTTTCTCTCTCTCTCTCTCTCTCAAATAAATAAATAAAATCTTTAAAGAAAAAGTACTCTGGAATGAAACCTAGAGAAAGGTTTGGGGATCTTTCAGAAAATTGAATATATAATCAGTAGAAAGGCCAAAATTTAAATTCAACTACCCTTAAAATATATCTAATAATGTTTGCAACAGGACACAATCTTTATTTTAAACCAGGGCAAACTTGGTCCAAAGATGTTGTCTTATCTATTTTATACTATAATATCTGTAATAGCCATTTACAAACTATTCTTCTAAGAGACAGGTATCCAGTATTAAATGCTAAGAGGCCAAGGGTTGATCTACAAATATCAAAGCAATGTCACTATAGATGTTTCACTGGGCTTCTGACCTGGGAAGAAAAGTCACCAAGCCAGTCATCAAGATTTAGAACAAATGGGCATAATTCACCCCCCCCCTTAACTTGTGTCCTTTTTTCTGTTTCTTCGAGCTCTCTTCTGAGGATAATAGACTTTCTGTATAATTCTAGCTGACTAGAAAGAGGCAGTTTCTTTCTTTCTATATTTTTGTATGTCTGTCTTACCTCCATCACCAAACACCCCACACCCTGACACACTTTTTTCATCCCTTATTCTCTTCTAAATGTTTCAATATCCATATCATGTAGTAACTATTTCCCTTTTTTGCAATCTACTAAAATATAAAAATTAATAAGCATTTTTCTGAATAAATATATATTTTTTTGGTAAACCAAAGTTTTGCTAAACCAAAGTTTTGCTATTGGACTGTCTGAGGATTACTTTATCAGGACACGAGTGTTAAACTAAGTGCAGGACAGGGTGCCTACTTTCAAATCCCAATGATGACCTTGCACAGTTTATCAACTTGAACCTCTGGTTGCCCTGTCTTTCACAGACAGGGGATCACAATGGTACTTGCCTCATAGGATTACTGTGAAGATCAAATAAATGTATAACTATAAATAATGCAGAATTATGTTTGGCAAACAGTAGGAATACACATAATGTTTCACTGTTATTATGCTGCTAGAACTGAACTGAAAGTCTTCTAAAATTGAAACAAATAAACAAAAAGAGATACAAATTTAATACTCTTAGTTTGGTTCCCCTTTCTTTAAGTCTTACCCTAATAATTTGATTTGACTTTCGGATGAGCTAAGTGAATAGCTTCCTACTATTTAGAAGCAACATGATTAGAATTCCTCCCTATGCGAGGGCATGTTTTTGTTGCTATGCACTACGTGTAGCCTTACTAGACAAAATAGGTTCTGCTATCTAATTATTAGCGGAAAGAATAACTTAAAATTAAGTATACTAAAACCAAAATTACCAGCTTTAAAGATATTCTCTGGCATTTAATTGGCTTTTATCCAAAAATTTTATATGGGGTCAAATCATTCAATTATCCAAAGGTATGGTTTTCAATTAGTGAATCATTGAGGCCTCACAAATATCTAAATTGATTAAAATTTGACATGTGCATATGTGTCACAGAATTTTTTTTTCCCATTAGTGGTAACTGGTAATTATACCCATTTTGAATTTTCTGCATCTAAAATGTATTGTGATAAAATGATACGGCATATAACCAGCCTCAATTGCTATCCTTTCATTAAAATGTTGGGTCTTCCTATAGTTACTCCTTTGCTGTGGAGTGGTAATCCACTCTGGCCTGTTTTGGGGGTAAGCTCATTATTTTCCTTATCTGTGTCCCTCCCCAGCTGACTGTCAAATCATGTTTCTCCTCCCAATTGTCACCACAGAATATTCTGGCCAAAGATGACAGCCCTGTATTTTCTGCAGGTCCATTTGAAAGAAATAATAATACTCTAAAGGTTCTAAATATTATTCTTAGATCTCGCCAGATTATCCAAACTGCTTTTTCATTGCTGGGAGACTTATATGGCGGAAGGGAGGTTTTGAATTACACTCTTTGGAGGCAATAACGCTATTTGCGTATCAGTGAGGATCTTGTCTTTTATATCCATTATATCCATGAGACGACAAAGAGAAAGAGAGAGAGAGAAGAAGCATTTCTTGTTATAATGTAATTATGTCCTCTGTGTCCCCTCTGAAGTCACCAATTCCGTGTAGACAAGTTAATCATTTAGAGTCCGTCAAAAATCTGGATTTAGGGCTGCAGGTAAGGACACAAGTAAAAATCCTTCCCTATAATACATATGTTTTTTCTGTCAATCACCATTTAATTTATCTAAAACATTTCTTAAAGCTCAGCAGTCTTGCAAGTACCATCTAATGGCTTTTTCTGTTTGGTTTCTTTGGCTTATCACAAGTGCTGATAACTTCTTGTGTACATTAACTAATAGGCCTCTTTCAAAGTATGCTGACATTTAGCTTAGTGTTAAATGGTTTTTAATGAGCTCTCCACCAACCCCCTCCATCCCACTTTTCTGCAAATGAAGCCCATTTTCTCTATAATATGGAGAACTAATGGTACTGTGCATTCCAATGAATGTGAACCAAATCTGGATCTTAAGGGGATAACTTCAAACCAAATTAGTGTCACAAAGACAAAACATTTTCATGGTTGACTACATTATTTTTACTTTTTAGCCAAACATTTAGCAACCTATGGACATAGCCTCTGTGTCAAAGTATTCAGCCCAAATGCTAAGAAGAGTTTAACCACTATTTGAGAAATTTGATCTTTGAGATAATTGAATCATAAATTCTGTTTAGTTGGAGTCTTGTGTAAGTTTTATTAAAGATTTGGAGATGGTGATGGTGTTTATCATCCCACATTTTCTCAACAAATGTCTCAATTCTCCCATTCATGTTTTCGGCTTCATCTCAGGGAAAATGCCTCCGGACCTAAGTAAGCGAGGTAAGAGTTTAGCAGCCACTGGGTCATTTTGGAGAGTAAGAAGCCTAAATGATACTCGATACTCTAGGCAATCAAACTAGATGATTTATTCATGTTTGTAATGTCTTGGGGATGATGTGTATATGTGTGTGTGTCGGTGAGGGGGTGTACATGTCATCCTTCCTTTCTTCAAAATTTGGCCAGGTGTATATTCTTTCTTTCTTTCTTTCTTCTAAAGATTTCATTTATTTGAAAGAAGGCATGAGAGAGAGAGAGACAGCAGGGGGAGGGGTAAAGGGAGAGGCCGACTCCCTGCTGAGCAGAGAGCCCGATGCAAGACCTGATTCCAGGACACCAGGATCATGACCTGAGCTGAAGGCATATGCTTAACCCACTGAGCCACCCAAGCGCCCCTATTCAGAGTAACTCTTCATGTGGAACAAAAGCCCTTGATACCTGGTAGTCCTCTATTGCCCTTGGTCCGTTGGTTTCTCAGCCAACACAGGCCTACAGCCAACAGGCAGGGGAGAGCCAGACCATCAAAACCAAAGATGCCATCTCTTTTCTGTGTTCCATTGTGTCTCCTTCTCTACTGCCACTTTTTTCTGGATTTCAAAACATGTCCTAGTTCACTGCATGCCTGGGAACAAAGGAAATAAAAATAATGCATCCTATATAGGATCTTTAGAGAAAATCACATAAATATTTTATAGACCGTATGGTAAATAATGTATATGTTTAGAAAGGCAATGTAAATATTTTATAGACTGCAGAGTAACTGTTAAGGTCGAAATGAAATCACTATGTTTGGAGAAATACAGTATGCCCTAAATTGTACCACACAATTATTCTGCAGCTCAGTACAGTACACTTCATAAATCACTGCGTTACCTGGGAGTTCGAGAATCCCAGCTGCCAAATGGGCTCCTCCCGTCTTTCCCCACTGCTTTGAAAGACCCCACTCCCACCTCACCACTCAAGGCGCTGCTTTCAACTGTGGCAGTGATCAATACATGCTCCTTGCGAAATGGAAGCCGGGCATGCAAATGAACTCACCCAGATCGCCTAATTTTCATGGGGAGGATGGTGAGAAAACTGATCAGGAACGGACGGACAAAACCCCGAATGAATTCCAGATGTAACCTGAGTCTCCGTGTATTTTTTCAGGTGGCTGAGGACACATCATCTTGGTTTCCTGAAACTCATTCCTTGTGAGTCTAGATTGGCCAGCCCAGGGTTCAGTTATGCATCAATACCCCCGTGATGCTTAAATATTATAATATTTACCAGATTGTGTGAAAAAGACACAGGTGCGTTCTGAAAGACGGATAATATAAATATAAAAATAGTCAGAGGAAGGGCAACACAGCGTCAGGCAGCGCCTCTCCCAGCTAATTGAAACAAAACTGAAGTCAAGAATAATGTGGTAATCTAAGTACATATAATATAAATGTTTCTATAATTAGTTACCTGAAGAGCAGAAGAGGAGGCTCGCACCCTTTATGTTTTTTAAATGGCTGCAGTAATAATGTCTTTGAGAGCGGAACACTCCAGATATCAAGTAGGAACAGAAACAAATAAACCAAAAGGAAACCTGTAGGCTTAAGAATTATATTTAGAGTGCTTTGATTAAGTCAGTCAAACAACAAGAAGCAAAGGAGACCTGAAATGACAGAACACAGAGAAGAAGCCAGGGCAGGAGGAAGGGCACAGACACGCAATAGAAACCACAGCACATTAAAACTGTTCGACAATATGAAAAGGGCTGCAGTGAAATGCCATTATGGGGAGGAGCTAAAAGCAAAAGACAGTACAATGTCCCTAAAGGTAGGAATGCAAGCATAAGATCACCTAGGAGCTTGATTTAAATACAGATTACTGAGCCTTTCTCTCCAGAATTCCAATTCATGGGGTTTATGAAGAAGCCGGGGAAGCTTTTGGGTAAGCTTTATAGATAATTTTGAAGCAAGTAGATTGTGAGCCACACTGTTAGATGCCCTTGATAACCATAGCAGAGTGTGAGGGCAAAGAGTGATGGATGGAAGGGAAGGGAGCGTGTGCGAATCCGAGTGGGACCAGCTAAACATTCCCCCCCACCCCGCATTTCAACTGTTGCAAATATATGGTGCCAAAAATCACTACTGTTTCTATAATGAACACCATGCATCTTTAAAAAAATTTTTTTTTTAATTTATTCATTTGAGAAAGACAGAGCGCGCCCAAGCAGGAGGAACAGCAGAGGGAGAGGGAGAAAGCAGGCACCCCGTTGAGCAGGGAGCCTGATGTGGGGCTTGGTCCCAAGACCCCAGGATCATGACCTGCCCGAAGGCAGATGCTTAAACCCACTGAGCCACCCAGGTGCCCCAGGACCTTAGTGACTTAAAACCACAACCATTTAATTACATTTGACAATTGCGTGGGTCAGGAATTTGGATTATTCTTTTGTTCCCCCACGGGACCAGTAGTAGTCCATGTGTTCAGCTGAGGATATAGGCTGGTGGAATGAGTCCAAGACGGCTTTATTCTCAAATCTGGTTCTTTAGAGGGAAGAATGGGAAGGCTGGATCCAGGAACAGCAACCGGAGCATCTACTCATAGACCCTCCAGTACGGCAGGCCAAGGGTATCTGAACTTCCCAGTGGCAGCTCAGGGTTTCCAGAGAGGGTTTCAAGAAACATGAAGAAGAAACTGCCTATTCCTTAAGCCCTGGGACTGGAAATTGACACAGTTTCTCTTCTATTCTGTTCTATTGTTCGAAGTGGTCACAACGCCTGACAGATTCAAGTGGAGAGGACAGACCCTACTTCTCAAGGAGAGGAGTGTCAAGGAATTGTCACCTAGACATCTTAAATCTACCACAGAGAATATTGCAGACATGCATGTAAATATTTCTTTCTCTGCTAGCACATCAAGGGTGACGGAACACATGATCATTAATTTCTTTACTCCTACTCCCCAAGGTGAAAAAGTCTTCAAAAAATAAACTAACATTCAGGATGCATAGGACTCACTCTCTGGCCTTGCTGATACAGTATGGAGTTCTCTAAAGCAAAGACATGAAATCTGGCTTGGCATAGTAACCGACTGGTATACATTAATGTGTTTTGTAGTATAACACAAAATGCTATGCTGCTGAGAGTAAGTAAAAGTGACTTTCAAATAATTTGTTGATGTTTAAAAACAGAGTTGAGTTCAGTGTCACTCTCACTCACATGTGAAGTTACATGTAGTTCCTAGAAATCTCCTCCAGTATGGGATAAGCCTGTGGGAATGTTCCGAGCAGGTAGAAATCACTAGGCATTACGGGTGATAAGGAAAAATTCCTTGAAGATGTAACTTTGTGCCTGAGACCTGACAGATGAGAGGGAATTAACTGTGCTGAGTGGAAAGAGTATTTCATGCAGAGGGGCCATGTGTAAAGGTCTTAAGACTGAAACAGGATTGTCTTAAACATCATGGAAGAAGATCAAGACCAAGGAGAACTAGGGGCACTTGGCTGGTTCAGTCAGTGGAGCATGTGACTTTTGATCACAAGGTTGTGAGTTCATGCCTCATGCTCGGTGTGGATCCTACTTAAAATAATAACAATAACAATAATAATAATAAAAAAATTTTAAACATTAAAAAAAAATAAATAAAAGACCAGGGGGAGGTAAATCAAGTTAGGCAGTGACTTAGAGCCACTTAGAATTACTGGGGTAGGGGGCGCCTGGGTGGCTCAGTGGGTTAAGCCGCTGCCTTCAGCTCAGGTCATGATCTCAGGGTCCTGGGATCTAGCCCCACATCGGGCTCTCTGCTCAGCGGGGGGCCTGCTTCCCTTCCTCTCTATCTGCCTGCCTCTGTCTACTTGTGTTCTCTGTCAAATAAATAAATAAAATCTTTAAAAAAAAAAAAGAATTATTGGGGTAGGGACTTCATACTCAAAACCAAAACATAACAAAAACACAAGAAATTGACTTCGGTAATAACTAACAACAACCCTCTCCAATTAAATCTTATCATATTTGCAAACAATTGGCAGAACTGGCTAGGTTTAGTCTAATTTTCCTTCCTGTCTCCTGCGTACCTTTTGAAGACCTGCATGAACACCCAGGAAGAGCTAACGCCTGGGAGTGGACAGGGGAAGACAAGATCTTGAGACCATTAACAAAAAGATAAGCTGGTTTTCAGTTCCTTTTAATTTCTAGTGAGTTTTATCATAGAGTTGTAATTTTTTTCCTCTAGGATATCCCATTTGATTAAATTTTTCCTTACTTTATAGAAGATCAAACAGAGAACCCCAAAGAAGTTAAGTGATTGTGACCCATGCCAGTTAAGAAGCAGAAGCTAGAAGCGACTCATTATGGCCTATTTTAGACCATCACGACCCACCACAGATCATTGGATGAGAGGATGAAATTCCTGAAGTACGACTTTCAATTTTAGACAGATGAAAAAAGAAATCAACTTCTGTTGCAAAGCATTGTAGATTGGGTTCTTCAGGAAACAGTCTGAGACAGAAATAGCATGTATTAGAGAGTGCTTTTAGGATCAATGCCTAAAAGGGGAATGGGAGAGAAGCAGATCCACAGAGAGAGAAGTTGCCAGGCAGTCACGAGGCCTTAGCCAAACTTGCAGGGAGCGATGAGACTGGAATGACCCCTCAGAGTTGTCCTGTGTTGAGTTCAGAGAGCCAGGCCTTTATACCCTTGCATCAAAGTATCATTGGTTTGGGCTGTCCTGCAAAAAGGAGCAAGTGGCTTTCTTTAGAAGATGCAATTCCCAAAGATGGCTGAGTGCTGGCAACCAAACTCTCCCTGCAGTGAGGGGTATAGATCCTTTCCCGGGGTGGGGGGCAGTGAGAGGTGGAAGGATGCAGGTGTATCAGAGGTAAGACATCACATGGCCTGGGCAGAAGCAGCACAACTTCTCACCACATCTACTATTATCACCTCCACCAAGTCAACATAAGTTGGGTCATTCCTTTACTGTGACAATCGCCCCCTGGGTGATCTCTCTGTCAAGTTCTGTCCAGCTACAATACATTGGCCTTATCTCAGACCAAGTCCACCTCAAAAAACAGAACTGAGATCACGTCACTCCATTGTTAGAAAATCTTCAATGAATGTGCTTTTCAGATACGGTGAACTCCAAATTCTTTGCTACAGCCTACGAGGTCCTACTTGACTTGGTCCCTCATGCTTACTTGTTCTCTCTTTTAAAAACACAATTTACAGTTAGAAACCTAACGAAGACAGAAATTTTTCATCACAGCAGAAACTCTCTTGCCTACTTTTGCAGAGGCCTGTCACCCACCTGTCATTGGCAGAGGTAACCACCATGTTCTTATTTTAAAAGTCTTGCAGTGATTTGGGGCACCTGGGTGGCTCAGACGGTGAAGCCTCTGCCTTCGACTCAGGTCATGATCTCAGGGTCCTGGGATCGAGCCCCACGTTGGGCTCTCTGCTCAGCGGGGACCCTGCCTCCCCCTCTCTCTCTGCCTGACTCTTTACCTACTTGTGATAGCTGTCTGCCAAATAAATAAATAAAATCTTAAAAAAAAAAAAGTCTTGCAGCGACTTAAAACAACAATAAATAGAATTGTTTAAGGATATCTAATATTCCTAGTAACAGACTGGATGGTTGACCTCTCTGAGAAGGGTGTGAGGGAGGCCAAGTCACCAATACTCCGAACCACTTCACAAAGAACACATGTTAAACCTCTGTCACCCCTCAAGCCAGTATTTCACATAAGGTGGCATAATAGTCACAATTAGCATTTTGCAATGGTTACTAGAGATTCGGGTTTCATTCCCTGATGTGAGCATGTATGCTTACATTTGTGCCTAATAAGCATCTTCTGGTTTGAGTTTGCTTTGCTCGTTGGAATGTAAATGCAAAAGCATTGAATGTATTCCTTTAATGAGGATCACGCGGCTGCCAGTAAACAAAATGGATGCCACCGCCCTTAATTTTGAGCAAAAAGAATAACTTTAGAGTGAATTACACCCCTGCTAGTCCAAAAATAATGGTTTTAAATAGGTGCAGATGTTTAAGGGGCTTGTTGCTGGAGTTCTTGTTGGTGATTCCTCAGCATCTTTCATAAGACTCGTTTTGGCAAAGGTATTTCCCTTTAGCTTTTGAGACTTTTTTTTATTGTTGTTTTATGGGATAGGTTACAACTTAAAGCCAAGGGATTTCAAATGCTTCAACCTCTGGATGTTTTTCTACCTAGCAAATCTTCTTAAAATAACTCTGATTGCAAACTAAGGGTATGGATTAGCCAAGTTTACTGGCACTCATCCAAATAGTCCCAAAGCAGCGTGGACAGGATGGGGAGAAGAACCGAGAAGGGGAGGATGATAGGGCCCCTGGGGGTGCTGCTGAATCCTTGGTGCTCCCGCACTGTGTTTGGGAACTCACTGAGCTTGTAGTAGGGGAGCAGTTGGGTTGCCAACTCTCTGTGAAATGGAGGCTTGTAGATGGATCCTCCTGGCAGATAGTACATGCACCTACTCCTTCTTCCATCTCTTTCCGATGACTGCTCCGTTTTGATGGACTCTTCCATGGGGAATTCTGGGACATTAAATAGCATCTTATTATTGATAAGCAAAGTTGTACCAAATCCACAGAGGAAACAAATCACGTTTACTTATTTCAAATGCAAACTCTTGTGAAAAATTAAATTTGTTGTATTTGAATATTCAAACAGTTCCCACACATACACAGTTCAAACCCACACTTGATAGAAACATGCTTGCAATGATCAAAGCTGCTAATGAACTCCTGAAGCCATCACTCAGAGGAGAATTACATACTCAGTTTTTTCTTGGGAGCATAATGGAACTCAGGCATGTTTCTCAGTATTGTCCAATGGTATGGTCCTGAAAACAAAAATGCCTAATGTAATGCATATGCTAATATTTAAATGTAGTTACTGTACAAGTTGAGTGCACAGCCATTAACCTAGTGACACTGAGGTCACATGTCCAATTTGTATTCAACTAGAGAATGTTCAGATAGAGTTTGGGTACGAGTGTCTGAAAGATAATACTAGAAACAAACCCTCCAGTTTTAACATGATTGAGCTTTACATTGTTTTTGTTTTTATTTCATAAAATTCATGACACAGTATTTAAATTTTCAGCATTAGGAAGTTTCAGAATCTCCCCAGAAAATATAGAAGAAAAACTATACATATTATTTTGAGATATACTTCATGCTGTATAGAGTGTCATATAGCATTTGCTGCAGAGTCAACCCAAACATAGTGGCTTGGACATTTTTTTTTAGTGGACAGTTCTGGGTGGATCTTTTTCTGGTTTAGGCCAGATTCCTGATCTCATCTTTATTTAGTCATGTGTCTGTGATCATTTGGCAGGTTGTCTGGGGCCAGATGGTATCAGATGACCTCGCTCACAGGTCTGGTACTTATGTTGCAATGTGTCAGATGGAACAATGGAAGATCTTGGCTCTCTGATTCTGTTCTCAGGATAAGCTAGGCCAGGTCTATTCATATGATGACACTGACTGGGGCTCCAAAATCGAGTATAAAAAGAAACTTTAAGACCCATTGTCAAGTTCCGTTGGTCAAAATATTTGTGGCAAAGCTTAAAGTAATTCTAGGTGAGGCCATACAAGTATATGGATATAAGAACAAGACAAGGGGCGCCTGGATGGTACAGTAAGTTAAGCGTCCACCTCTTGGTCCTGATCTCAGTGTCCCAGGATCCAGCCCTGCAACGGGCTCTGCACTCCATGGAGTCGGCTTAGGATTCTCTCTCCCCTCTCCTCACATCCCTCCTCCAAAATAAATAGATAAATCTAAAAAAAAAAAAAAAGTAAAAAACTGAGGACCAATTATTTTATTAATCTACCACACATAAAAAGTATGAATTCAATGTTGATAAAATATTGGGAATCATAGAATTTAAAAACTGAAGCATTAATTAGAAGAGCTAATGCCATTGAATGACGGAGCTGCCTCTAAGGGGGCACATTCTTTGAATAATGCCCTAGTATTTTCTCACATCCTCCTATATCATTAGGAGTTCAATCTTTCTCTATTCCAAGATGTTTCTTCCTCTGTGGAAAAAATTCCACTAGGATAACCCTCTTGGCCTCTCTACAGACTCTCACTTACTGCTCCTCACGGAAGGTGGAACATATTCTCTTCGGTGTGTTCAAGAGGCATATACTGGTTAGCTCTATTTCTGTCACCATGAAGGTGAAAGTGGTTGAAGACAGCACCTGTTCTTTGCCACAAGGTAAAAAGCAGAGACCTGTTCAGTGTGACTGGGTATGTGAGTCTGTTGAAATTTGTGACTTAATATCACGAAAATCAGCTACGGACAGATATAAGCCACACCTTCCTGAATCGGCTTTATTAAGTATGTATATGTAATTATAGGGTACTGTTGTCTCCCATTTGCATTAGTCTTTGATCTTATATCTCATTTGGATCAGAACTTGGGGCCTTTAAATCCTAACACTGATTGAGGGATGGATGTATGAAATTAACCTTTTCCAGTGAAGAAAAGTAAGTAATACATGGAACACAACTTAAAAACTTTTTATTAGCTTTTGTTTTCCCTTTTTTAAAATTGGACTTATTTGTCAGAGAGAGAGAGAGAGAGAATAATGAGGCGGAGTGGTAGGCAGAGCAGACAGCGGGAGAAGCAGGCTTCCCCACCAAGTGAGGAGCCCGATATGGGACTCAACCCCAAGACCTTGGGATGATGACCTGAGCTGAAGGCAGCTGTCTAATTGACTGGGCCACCCAGGCATCCCTTAGCTTTTATTTTCTTGGGTGCAATGTCTGATGGGCTGTATTAGACACCTCCAGAGCACTTATTACAAATTCTTATTTCTGGGTCTGTTCCAGACCTACTGAATTTCTGACAGTAAAAAAGAATGGACCATCTTCAGCAAGCATACAAGATGGTTCTTTAATTTAAATTGCTTTTAAATTATAAAAGGACTAAAAATATATTATTTCCAAAGTAATGCTGCTCTCTTCTGCTCTCCATATATCCACGTATCACATTTTCCACCTTGTCTGCTAACCAAGGTAACCATCATTTTTGCTTTAATATAACTCTATATAGACCTTTTTCTTTGATATCAACATACCATGTGTGTGACCTAGATAGTATTTGCCAGATTGTTCTACCATAAATTTCTATCATTCCCTGCTTTCCATAGTCTATTCTTTTGAAGCAAGTCTCTAGGTCCAAGCCACATAGAGGCTGGGGAAGGAGAGCAGCAAAGCTCCACATCCTGGGGGAGAGGTACTATTTACATCAAGCAGAATTCTTCTGCCAGGAAGGTTCGTCTCTTCTCTCCTAAGTGTTTATTTATTCCATCATTTACATCAGCATGGGCTCCTGTATATTTATTTTATGCTTTGGATTATAATCCAATAATATTTTATTGTTTAAAACATACTGTTAAAATGTGTTTATTTTATTACTCAAATTGTTCCAGCTTTGCCACTGGAAGTTCTTTTATGTTGGTTGCTCTGGCCCTTTAACAATACCATTGTCGTTTGTTTTCTGATAGGTTCCTTATTTTGAGACACCATAAGATGCTCCAGACTCACTTTGTGTTTTCCCTCTTTTGCTCTTATAGTCGATCAATTTCTTTGTATATTTCAGATGATTTTTCTTTATATATTTTAGATGGGTGCTGTGTGAACATTCACAAGTATTTTTTTTTCCAGTCTCTTGCTTGTCATATAATTTGATATCGAGATAATAGTGCGTATCAGTTTTTAGTTTTTTGGTGTGTTTTAAGATTTTTTTACTCTTTCATAAAAACATGCTCATATTTTCTTCCAGGAAGTTTATAGTCGTGTTTTTACTTCTGCATTTTTAATCCATTTGGAATTTATTCCTGTGCATGATAGAGAAAAAGATATGACTTTATATTTTCTCCACGTAGATAACTACCTTCAGATCATTCCTCCTTATGTGGAATTTTTGCTTCTATCATCTGACACATTAACAAAAAAGTGCTTCTGTCTTAGGGTTCCCTCTTCTGCTCCATCGATCTATTTGTCTATTCCTTCACCAATACCACAGAGTTTCCATTACCAGAGCTTTAAAATATATCTTAATTTGTCTGGGCATGGACTTTCTTATGGATACCAGTTTTGAGAAACCCAGTAATCCAATGCAGGGTTTCTCAATCTCAGCACTAGTGCCATTTGGACCAGTTAATTCCTTGTTGTGGGGACTGTCCTGTGCCTTATAAGGTGTTTGGCAGCATTCTTGGCCTCTAACCACTAAATGACAGTATCACCCCTCCACGGTGTGACAACCTAAACTGTCTCCAGATGTTGCCAAATGTTTTCTGGTGGACAAAGTGGCCCAGGTTGAGAGCCGCTGGCCTATGTGATGAATAGGACTTTTGAAAATCTTCATGTAGATTATTATATTCCTGGATATGGTGATGCTGGATCCATGGGGGAACTGCACTTCCCTGTCCCCTTGAAATTAGGCTTAGATATATGCCTTACTAGGACAACGACAAAGAAGCGGATGTTTTATGTGTCCCCACTAAGTGGAAGCATTTAAAAGTCAGTGTTGACATTTCCACGTTCCCCTTTCTCCTGTCACGGAGAGTTTGAAAGCAAGCGTTAAGTGTAAATGTGTCTTCCAGTGACTTGGTTGAACAGAGCCCCTACTAAGCCATGTTGAATATACAGGGTAAGCTTGAGATAAAATTAACATTTTAAGCCAATGGGATTTATGAATTTTTGTTATCATAGCATAATTCAGACTATGCTGACTGATACACTGAAGTCTGCAGGATAAAAGAAATAATGGCGTCCCTCGGTGCTGGGACTTAATTGGAAAATTATTGATCTCCTCTCTTTGCCTTCTGTGCCTCCATGCTAGAGGGGAAATGTGAGCAAACAAGCTATCTAGGAAAGTGAGGTTGGCAGAAACTTTTGTTCCTTATTAGTGCTTCCAGATACCAATTAAAGAAGAGGGAACTAGACGTTCTGGTGACGCGAAGAGCGGGTTCTATTCCAACCTCCATCCGAAGCAAGAGCATGGGTTTTCCTGTATCTGTTTGATGGTTTCACTTCTGCTAAGATGCTTCATATTATTGGATATTCTTTTAAACACCATATCCCTAGGAAAACCCCCCAAATAACAAAACTGGGTGAAAGAAAAATAGATAAACGCCTTCATAATTTTAGGGAAAAAAATCAACAGAGAACAGCATTTAAACTTGAAATTCAGTCTAGTCTTGGGCTTGATTTTACCTGTACTTGCTTTTATCAGTACTTCTAAAGACACTTGGTGATTTAGTCATTAGATGCATCAAATTTGAGGCCTTGCTTAGTGACCATTAGTCTCGAACTCAAGGAAATAAATCACATTCAACAAAATAGTGCAATGACCTCTTCAGGTTATTTATGGTAGAGGCTCCCAGTATTTTACCATAGTCTCTGCAGAGTACTTCTTTCATACAGTCATCAAAGGCTTGTATAATACAGTGTCTATATTTAAATGTCCTGTGCTCTCTGCAAATCACTCCCAACGCCAGTGAAACAAATTCTAAGGAGTTGCTCTGTGGAGAGTTTGGATTATTTAAAGAGCCTCCAGCTCTCCACACACCCTTTGGAGCCATTTCCCTGGAACGGAAACTCTCTCTTCTAATTTTCTAAATTGGTAGGTGTGCACCATTACTCACCAAGCAAATTTATTGCCTAAGAAAGTGGAAACAAATGTCATTGGCTCATGCCAGGTATAATTCCAACAGGTGTACAGCTGTCCTGCCCAGCTACACCAACCCATTTCCCCTCTCTTTGGCACCCATTTGCCAGAGACTACTTATTTATGTTACAATTGTTTGCACCCTGGTTCCAGGGGATCCTGCCAAGCAATGTCATTCTCGCTTTAAGTGACTTCTGTAAACAAATGAAGTCAATTCTCTAATGGGAGGGATAATGGTACTGAAATTCAGTTGCTTGAATGTCAACATGGGTACTTTTGATCACCAATATTGAATGGGTCCTTCCTGGATGAAAACATTGGGAGCATTTACACTCAGGAGCAAATCGTTTCTTTGAAGTTGTTCTGCAAACAAGATGAGAACAAAAATGATGTTAATAATGGGAAAAATCTTTCCAGACTCCTCCCAGTGCAAGAGTGTCTGGCGCCTCGTTGGCTCTCAGTAAACTCAGTGAAAACACGGAAAATGCCCCATCATCATTGATTACCAAAACGAAGACTTGATGGTTTTATAGAAGTATCTGCACCGAGAAAGTGAGTGGTCAAATTTCTCAACTGTGCTTGTCTGGAGAGTGTCATACCATTGTTTAAAATAACCCTTCTGCTGTTCTTCTAGATGACAGCATGGAATATCTTCTGTACAAAGTGTGGAAATGCAACTCTGCATAATTTTATTACAGTAATTATGATGAGAGTAGCAAGTTTATGGTCTGTTTACTATGTGCCAAGCACTGTAAGCTCAATGCTTTCCTGGATTGATCCATATGGAGGCTCCATGAAAGCAAGATACCAGCACTGTATCCCCGATAGCTAGAGGCACCCACAGTGCCTGGTACGTGGAATGGTTTCCTGAGCACTTGTTGAATGAATGAATGATTACAGGATTCCATTCAATCTTCATTATTATCACTAATTCGCCAATGAGGAAATGAAGCTCAAAGTTCACCAGTCTCCAATAGATGGAGGGGCAGGATTCGAACCCAGGTTATCTGTCCATAAAGCTTATGCCACGACCCCTCTGGTGTCCGTTTACTCTTTCAGTATCAAACAGCCTGAGAACAGAAGATTCAAGGAGAGCAGTTTCACAAGGATTCACTGTTTCCTAGTTGCCCCCGACTTATTACAGTAATCACAGAGGGGCCAGTACAAGTCTCATTTCCCTGCCCGTTATGGAAAGAAGTATAAGTGCAGGGTAAACAAAGGGTGTCATGTCGGAGGAACTAGGACGTGAGAGATGAGAAAATTATAGACATCTTGTGCAACTTCGATGCGATTTTACTGGTAGTATCATACCAATTATACAGGTCTTTCTGTTCACATAAAGCGCTCATGTAATCACTGACACCTACAACTGACCTCTTCTTGGAAGATGACAAAGAGTCCATTGTGCTGGGCTTTATTAGACAATTACAACAGGTGAAAACTTCTGCATTCCTTTTTCATTATGCCTTTGGCACTTCTGGGAACAGGAAAGGCACTGGGTTGCTTACATACCTGACCAGGGCCATGCAATTTTGAGCGGGCCAGGGTAGCTACTCTTGGGTGAAGCAGTGGAGAATAATGCCTTCATTGTCAAGTGAGCGGGAAAGCCTGCAGCTGCCTTGCTGAAAGGTAAATAGGAGGGGAGATTCTCTTCACATAAAAACCAATTCCAATTCTAATGCACCCTACATTCCTTGGACCATCACATCAAACCACACGTGGCATGAAAAAGTGCAGATTTCAATTTAGGTAATGTACACGCCGTTGAAGGTTAGCAGAGGACCATGACCAGGCCAATTCATCTTCAGTAGATTAATGTCTGGGTTAGGCAGGTATGTCATAAAACATGGCCAATGCAGGGAGACGCTCAGAGCTGGCCGCCCTTTTCTCTAATGTACTGCAATGCTTGCCTGTAAGAGAGCTTTGGTACTGGTAGGGCTATTGCTTTTAAACGTTGCCTCTGACCCAGATAATGTCAAAATGTCTGAATGCATGTGATCCTCTTTTTCCAAAAGAGCATCTCTAATGTAATGCAAATGCACATTGTAGGGGAAATTCCAGCTGAGAAAATGAGGCCTTATATTTCTAAAACCATATACATGTCAATAGCCCATTATTCTCCTGTTTTAAATGTAATTGCAGCCCCGCTTTGAATGAATTCCTGAAATAATAAAATACATTGAGCAGCAGTCACTGACTCTTGCAGTTATTTTATGCCTGCTCTTCCTCCCCTCTGTCCCTCCCCAGCCACAAAAAACAAGAGGTGGTGGGGAAGGAAGGGGAGGAAAGAGAAAAGTGAAAGTCGGATTCCTTGTCTCCAGCGTGTTACCAGAACACTCTGTGCGGAGAAACTCCACGGCATTACAACATCAGTGCCTCTGAGCCATTCATGTAAATGTATTGTGCATGGTCTGGTTTCTCATGACAAATTATTTCCAGGTAATTAAGAATACTTCTAATTGTTTTCTTGGGAAGGTACTTCCTTCAATTTCCAATTTTCCTTTAAAGCTAACGTTTCCTCTAAAGCCATGACACCCATCATTTTGAAAGAGCACTTCAAAATGGCTTTCTTTCTTAGTCTTGGGAGCTGTCCTGCCTCTTCTTGATAAATTTCACAGGTGTGTCGTACAAACGTTATCGCCAGAACCGGTAAAGCTAAAGGGACCAGCAGTTCATCCGAACACCTTCTGATCTTCTCTCCGCTCTTCGCACCCTCTTCTTTGCGCACAGATTGTCTAAGAAATACTTCCGTGGTTCAAGGTAGCATGAATTAATTCTACATCTGGGAGACTCACAGATGTTCATGGTTTTCTCTCTTCAGAAGGAATTGAGACCATGTCTCATTTTAATAAGTAAAGTTCAGATGTCTTAACTTCCTGGAATACAGGTGTGAAACTTACCAAAGACATCTCTAAAAATAGCAGGCGAGACCATTTTCGGAAAGTAAATAGAATGTTAATGCAGCACATCTTAAACGTTTGCAGGAATTCTGACTTCTCAGTGACTTTTCCCTTCCAAGTTATCAGAGTGAAATATGATTCTCTTATCTGAAAAAGTTCTTGAACTCAACTGTTCCTTTACCTGCAAGTGGGTTAATTTTTATGAGGGGAAGATTGTTCTGGTTCAAATTCTTCCCATAACTGCCTGTAGGGAAACTCCTTGGGGTGATTGCTGTGATCTTTTGGCCCCATCAAATCTGTTTTCTAATCTTTGATTTCTGAGTTCCATGATGAAGGGTGGTGTCACCGGAAAGAAGAGAGTCTATTAACTTTATCATCTAGAATGTTTTTTGCTGAATTTAGTGAAATACACAACCAAAAGTTGCTTAAAATAGAAAACATTTCTTGTTCCCAGAATAAGAAGGCCAAAGGAGTGATTCCTGGATTGCATTTGGGACTTACTGATTGCTGAGGGCCCTTCTCTTTCTAAGCTTCTGCTCTGAGTATCCTCAGTCCTGCGAGGAGGTCTCCCCCAATGGTGCAGAATGGCCACCGAGGTCCCAATTATCACATCACTACTTTCTGGAACCTCATCCTAAACAGAAGGGGAGCAAGGAGTGATGACAGCAAAAAAGTCTTCTTTGTAGTTTTTATATCATCCCATTGACTAGAGCTGGCTCTTATACCCACCCCATAACAATAACTGTCAGAGAGGAAAAAGGTTATCTATGACTCACTTATTACAACAGGGGGCCCCTCCTGGGACCTCCCACATGACTACCCAACAAAACTGGGGTTTTCTTAAATAGGGAAGAAAGGTAGAATAGTGGACAAACAACTCATAACATTTGTCCCATTAAGGTATAAAAAAGTTAAGTGCTATCATCTTCCAACTAGCCATTCGATTCTTACCATTAAATTTACTGCACTTTCAGTTAACTCTAACAACTCAGTCAGATTGAGAAAACTTGACATTGCCTTGGTTAACCAGTATTTCTGTCTTCAGTCAGAATCAACTTTCCAGTCCAGTGAAATAAAATTGTATCCTATATTTGCATCAACTAAGACACTGGTTTGTTTCTTCCAGACAAGTTTGGTATTGCAAAACAGATTACTCCAAAAACCTAGTTTTTAAGTTGGCTGTATAGTACTGTGATTATATGTTTCAATAGAAATTATCAAAAACTGTGGTTGGTCTTCCAGCAAGCCCCCCAAACTCTATACCTCCCAGAAGCTCCCGGAGTATACTGCTGACTTGTATCCCGCCACTTACATCTTAATTGTTTCCTGAACAATAGTTACAAGTTAAGCAGCTGTAAGTCTTGGGTCACCTGTATAAGTACTTGGAATTTACCCCCAAACTCTGGTGTTATGCCAAACAATTTGTGTCCTAAAGCAATCAAATCAATCCTTAGCTATAGCTACAACCTATTTCTTTGATGTCTCAATGAGATCATCCTTAAATATTTGAAAGAGATGCAGTGCCCTTCCTGCAATTGTCACTTGGCTTGGAGCCATATGGATTTGCTGCTTCTGATCGTGTAATCCAAATAATCAAAAGTTTTTCCACCTTGAGAGTCAATCCCTTCCATCTTATTATTCTATGCTGATTGCATCAGCCTAGGAACAATCGATGCCATGTGGCACCCCTTGCTTCGGTAGCAGCCTTTAGGTGGTCAAAACAAGAACTTTACGTCTTTGGGGGCCTTATGTATTTTAAATAGTTTTAAAGATAAGGGTTAAAAGGTTTCAGAATATTTACAATGTCCATTCTATCATTAAAGAATCTTGAATGTATAATGGGATGCCTGGATAATCAGTTAAAAATTGGATTGGCTACCAGTAATAGGCACCTGAAAACCAGTGGCTTCAACATCTTGTTCTCTGTCATCAATGAGGTCTGACAAAAGAATCCAAGGCAAATATCACAGGTATCCAGTGCACACAATTTTCTTCTCTTTCTTGCTTTTGCTTCAGTTATCACCAATTCTGTCCTCTGGTGCAGTGTTAGAGGTGGGAATACGACAACAGTGAAGGATGAAGAGGTGCCAGGAAAAGGGTGAAGGAGTCAAAGAAGAGGAAAATCCTCCTGGGGACAGAAAATAGGAATGGAGAGACATTAGCTCCTAGAGTTAGCTAGAGGATGTAAAAATAGATTAACAAGTATGGTGGGAACTGCCTATAGCAAAATCCCCAAGCATTACTTACCAAGGTGTTACCAAGAACCTCAGAGCTTTCATCTTTCTTTAATTTATGTTACAGATTGGATTCATATAAATTCCACCTCTTATCTGTTTCTCATCAAGCTGAATTTCTACCAATGTTTGTAACCCTGAGGATAGACAAAACTAAAATCAGCTCCACTTCTGTCTGAAAGGGGAATTTTTTGCAGATAGAAACAGTCTCTTTAGGTCTTTAAGTCTATAGTAGTTGATTAGTCCCTGCAGTAGGGAAAATTAAATTTTGTGGTTGAGACCCAGCGTGCTTGGATGGTTTAATAATATGATGGCCATCATCCAATGGCTAACAACCAAGAACTAAGGTACGCTCTGTACTTTACTCCCTCATGCAACACCTGAAAATCCTGGGGCGAATCAAACAGCAAATTAAAGCTCAGACAACCCTCACCTGCAAACCATGCATGGTATAAGGAACTCATTTTAATGTTTTTTGGCTGAAGTCATAGGGGATAGGAATACAAAAGAATGGCCACAAAAGAATCCTGGTAAGTTCTTAAAGCACATTGGTTTGTGATATTTTTTCCCCTTTCCAGTTTCTTGTTCCTTTACGCTTAAAAGTTAGTGATTTTTTTCCCTCCAAATTCCAGCAAGTACAAAGTACAAGGGCCAAATTGAACACTGGGTAGAAAAAAAAAGTCTTCTGAATAGCTGTATATGTGAATGGTTGGGATCATTTGGAAAGAGCAGTTATTGAAATTTAACTTTTTGTCTGTGGAGCCCCTCAGTCCTAAGCTGAAACTCCTTGCTATGGACAATTCAGGGACTCCCTTGATTCCAAATGGTGTCAAATTGATGAGAAAAACCAAACAGGCAAAAGAACCACTCACAAATGGATCTCAGATTTTTTTTTTTTTTTTTTTTTTTTGGTAAGATGAACTCTAAACCTCCTTATAGGTACTACTATGTTAATTACACATTTATATTCTCAAAGAAATCACAGGAGAAAAATTTGGGTATTTTAATATATATAAAATGAGTGTGGGTAATGGCTTAGGGACAGAGATTGAAAATAAGCTAAAAATAATAGTGATGGAGGACACATGTTAGTTTCCTATCATCGCTGTAACAAATTACCGCAAACTGAGTGGCTTACAACAATACAAACCTATTACCTGACAGTTCTGGAAGTCAGAAGTCCTAAGATCAAGGTATTGGCAAGCCTGCATTTCTGTTGGAGACTCTAGGATAAATAATGTCCTTCTTCAGCTTCCAGAAGCTACATTCCTTGACTGGTGGCCCCTTCCTCCATCTTCAAAGTGTTTCACTCCAATTTCCGTGGCATACCTCTCTTCTCTCTTGATTTCGACACTCCTGTCTTTTTCTTAAGGCTCTTGTGATTACACTGGGCCCACCTGGATAATCTAGGACTCTAGTCCCATCTCAAGATCTTTAATCGCACCTGCAAAAATCTTCTTTTTCCACATGAGGTAACATATTCACAATTTGGGGGGATTAAAATGTGAACACCATGGCGGGGGGGTGGGGGTTGATATTCAAGACTCCCACAGAATATTTTAAGTCAACCTCCAATTCAATTGTTAACGTTGGGATGTGTGCTCTAAATTCCTTCTCAGCAGGGGAGGGACAGGGTGCAGTGTCTATAGCAGTAACAGAATTCTTTTCTAAGACTCCATTCTGAGAGGAGAGAGAGGAGTCCTTTTGCTTACAATTCAAAACCCCTCAAGAGCTTCCCTGGATGTAAAATGTAAATACTTGCTTAGCAAACCATCCACCCAGTTTTTCTCATATAGTCCCAACCCACTTCTCACGATTATTTCCACTGAAACTCACTCACTCCATGGTGCATTTTGTTTCCTGCAAAACTTTGCTTAAGATACTCCCTCAGCCATTCTTATAATATGTGATCAACATCCAATCCATTCTCCAACAGCTATTTCATATCCCACTACCTCCATAAAGTGTTTCCAGCTAGTTAAGTTTGGAATTATCATAATTGAAATAACTAACAAATGCAAAGGATGGTAGAGCTTAAAGAGATTTCATATACATGATGTCATTTGTTTCAAAACTCTATTAATACTAATTGACTTTCTTCATTTTTAGATGAAGAAATTTAGTCCCAAAGAAGTCAGGTGACTCGTGAAACCCAGAATCTCTGAATCCAGATCCAAATTCCTGTTCTCTATTTTATATGCCCTCTCTAGACCCTCTCTCTTATCTCTCCTTGATCTTCCCTTTCAAACTTTGTTTCTCTTTTACAGTATTTGTCACAGATTTTGTATCATAGCTACTTGTGTTTTCCTCTTATATCTGCCATTCTGTAGGCTCTGAGAGCAGGGACCCTGTCCTGCAATTTTGTATTCCATCTAGACCTCAAGAAAAAGAACTAGCATTTATTGAGTGCTTATTGTCTACCAAGAGCTTCTTATTTTTTATATTGCTTATACTTCACAGTTTGTGAGAAATGTATATTATTATTTTCATTTAATAAATGAGGGCATTGGGATTTAGAGAGATTACACACATTTTTTTCTTGAATACACAGCAGGTTAGCATGATTCTCAAGCCATATTCTTTCCATACGCCCAGCTACAAACACACTCAATAAATTTTTGTTGAAACGAAGCAAATACCACTGTAGTATAACTATTGTGAAATGGTTTTCCTCGGGGAAACAGTAAGGTTAAGTGTGGAGTTTGCCTTGAGGTGAAGCTCCAGGATTACATTATGAATGCCAAAAACCATGGGAAGAAGGAAAAGGGAGAGAGAGCTTTGCGAGTCCACCTTACATTTTGAGGCCATTGAAATTACCTATCAGAAAACTGACACTTGAAACCAAAGCTTGCTTGAAAGACATGATTTCACCCTTCAGTAAATAAAAAGTACCTTACACTCAGTTAGCCAGGAGAAGTGATTTAAGTTTTATTTCTGGATAATAATTGAGTAACACTTTGGTATGTGATTCACTGCCAAGTGGACGCCGTTGGTTTCACACAGCTGTAGTTATGGATGACAAGAGCTATTTACTGGGAAAATGATAATGCAATTGGATGTTGTACTGAACCCAAGGGCAAGATAATTTCTGTTATGCTGTATCACAGCCCTGCAGTTAGAGTCTGTTTGGTCAGCCGGTTAGTAGAGCCTATGTGGTTGATGTTAATTCATAGGATTCAGTTATAGAAAAAGAAAGCTTACCTTTATTTCAAATTAAATCAAATGGGGCAAAGATTCAGACCCAGCCAATTGGTATTTTTCAGATTCATAGTTTACTTTTCAAGCATATAGAATGTGTTTTTCCCTTTGGACGTGTTTAACTAAAATGTTTACACTTTTGACTCAGTAATCTCACTCTTGGGAATGTACACTAAGGAAATGATTTAAAGTAAGAAAAGAAGCAATAGGCATATTTTTGCAACATTATTTGTAATCATGAAACATTGGAAAAAACCTAAATGTCCAGCAATCAATGAATGCCTCACAAATTATGGCACATCCTCTTAAGGGAAACATTATGCTGCAATCAAATCGTAATTATGAAGGCCATTCCCTAAACAAATATACAAAACCATGTTGCAATATGGGAAATGTTTATGATGTACAAGTAAGTGAAAAAGTGGAATGCAAGCCTTGTTAAGGTATCCCATTGTATGATTTGGGATGCAATTCACATAACCTGTCAGGTCCCTCTAGTCAATAATGTTGTAAAGTTCAGGCTAGTCTACAGAGTCCTCAGCCCCTCCCCATCATAGGACCAGAGACTTTCAAATGCTTTTCAGTGGCTGAAAGATGGGAGAAGTCTTGTCTATTTCATTCTTCTCTCCATGTGCTGCCTGTGGCTGAACATTGCTGGCTATAGAATATAATATTGTCTTTTCTGGGCATGTCCAAAGGAAAGTAATGAGGAGGAAGTCTCCTGTTCCAGCAGGTGTCAGAGGGGCTAAGGTAATGTTTGCTCTCCAGTAACACTTAACAATGGGGATTTCCCCAGCAAAATGGAGAGAGTCCTTGGTCTTCATGTTCTGTTCATTACCTCACCTACCTATCCCAGTGGGACACAAAGATGCCCATAATAGTGGTATTGTAACATTTATAGTTTCTCATGAGCCAGTGTTGGTGGAGAATAGGGCTATAGTAGAATTATAACAATGCCCATTGGAAACTATGTAGCCAAATTGTCCCCAGTAGAAAATTCAGGCTATAGGAACCAGTGTTACTTCTGAGCAGAGATGATGGGAAATTGCCAAATACCAAAGGAACTTAAGGGGCATCTAGGTGGAGGGAGGTGAACATTGTTCTCAGGACTTGGCTGCATTTCCCCTGCTCTCTTCCTGGCCATGAAGGTCACATCACAGCCTTCTTCTAATCACAACAAGTTCTTCAAGGAAAGACAAATACCTGACATCATGCTCATTTAAGAGAACACATTCATTAGTAGCCTGAGTCCCATGTATACAAGTCCATGGTACACTTAGATCTTTGTTTGCCCAACACACGTGTCTCTACTATAGAGCAGGACTAGGACAGAACGAGGTCCTCGCTGGTATAGAACCAACATACCCTCTTCTGTCTCCGTCTTTGCTTAGGCCAGGCATAGTCTCTTGGTTTCAGCTCTCTGACACTTTAATCTGTTTTTACCCTCACAGAAATGAGATTTTAGGAATTTACAGCCTTTAGGCTTTGGTTGTGCCCGACTTGACCCACCTAATATAACTTCTTTCTTCCAAATCTCAGGAGACACTTGTCAATTTATCTGTTTCTCCTATGCCCCAAATCCCTGATCATCATAGGCAGATTTGTACGAGAAAGGATCAATTTTGATTAGTTGAAAAGTTCCTCTTACTCTCTTTATTCAAGAAGAAGAGAAACCTAGAAGACAGAAAAACCTTGGTTGTTTCAAAATAATCCCTTGTCTGCATGGTGTTCTTTCAACTGAGTCTTGAGTGAATGGGGAGGAAGAAAAAAAAAAAAAAAAAAAGATGGGAAAAAAGAAAGAAGAGAAAGAAATGGGAGATGAAAAGAACAAGAAGGAAGTGAAAAGACAAGGTCTCTCTTGCAGAACTTGTAACTATAAAAAAAGTACAATGTGCATGAAAGAAGAGAGGATATAGAAAAAGGAAGGTAGTAGACGTGTTAGAACTTTGGAATGCATCTTATTTTTCCTTTTAATGGTTCTTTTACTTGGGTACTATTTGTCTAATGGGGTAGAAAAGCAATGTTGGTGAAAGAAATTTAAATTCATTTGGTGAAATAAATTTAAAGTGCTTAAAATGGAATGCTGGAGAACTTTGACTAAGAGAATGAAGACCCTGTATTCCAGCCCAGGTCTACCATGTAATTATGTGGCAGAAAGTTCGTTTAATCTCTCTGTGTCCAAACTCATTACAAAATTTTATTATCTCTGAGAGAAATTGTTAGAACATTTTCATCAGTAACTGCTATGATATTCATGATGTCTGTTTATGATTCAAAGTGAATAGAATATGCAGTAAACTTGATTAGCAATCGCATTAGATTTGTTGACATGAAGTTCTAACAAAAACCAAAAATTTAGTTATTCTGAGATACCAAAAACAACAGAGAGATTTCCAAAGAGATGCAGAGTAGGGGTTTGGTACATAAAGAATAAAAGACCAAGAAGAGATAATAAATAGCGCACAACCAAAACCTGAAGAAATGAAGAACTTACCAGTTGCAACGCCCCATCCAATGTTTCAGTGGCTTCTGTAGGACCTTTATCATGTAGTCACTTTGATCAGCAATTTATAAATACTGCTCTGTGGAGAATTAAGTTCCCTTTAACTCACTCCAGAAGCCACTGTAGGGGAGCAGGAGTAGAGGAGAAAAATAAGAAATAAGAGAAAAAGTAAAATGGGCCCCTGCTACCCAAATTATGAACTACTCAAAAGAAGGAAAAAGTAAATCCACCAACCAGAATTCCATATACAGTAGCCTTATTACATGTAGAAATTCTATCTCCCCATCCCAACCCCCGACCAAAACCCCCAAAAAAATCTGGAACAAAAAGAGAGTTCCATTTCTTTAAAAGAGATTTGAAAATCCCTGGTCTGTATTATGCTGTGTATCTTCACTACTTGTTTATGCTTCATATTAAATTATGGTATCATAAAACAGAAGACTCCTACAGTGTGACCCATTAGAAGACAACAGAAGCCCTATAGATAACACCCTTCAGTGTTTCGCTCAAAATGAGTGTTTGCTTTTTTCCTTTTTGTTAGTATGCTTGTTTGTTTGGTAGTCACAAAACTACAAACCAGTTACTGAATTAAACTGCACCTTGGAAAGAGGTATAAACTGGGGAAAAGTAGTTCCTTTTAGGCTACAGGAAGCCTGAGAAGAGCCTCAGCTGTGACCCTTCAGCAAGAATGCTACTAGTGGCTAGAGAATGGGAATCTTATTCCTGAAAGGGGCTATGCCACGCAACATGGATGATAGCCTACCCCTTGTATCATGTAGTTCCCTCTGGTTCGGAGAACAAATTCACTCCATCTGGGATTAGCTCTTCCAGGATTCCAGTTGGTCTCATCTCCTGGGGAAATTTACAAGAAAAAGGACAGTGAACTAACTGGTCCTAATCCTCAGCTTTTCCGTTTTCCAGCTGTAGGAGGCGAGAGCCTCTTTGTATGGTTTTCACATTTAGCCTTAAAATGGTGATGAACCATTCCCAGGCATTTCTCATACTGTCCCCACTGGATTGACTGTCCCAAGAAATAGCTATCTAATTTCTCAGTTCTTGTAAGAACTACCTCTCTCCATCCCATCTCCACATATTCAGTGTTAAATGCCAGTAATATTGCACCAGCCCTACATTTCCCTTCACAGTATCCCTCCCAGTTCAGCACTGGTGAAAGCTTTTTAAATTCTACTGGACCATATCCCAGGGGCTACTAAGACTGCCCTGTGGTCAGTGATGGCATCCTCATTGTCAGCCAGAGAATTATGCATCCAACTACAAAATCTCATTCAGATTATGCTTTGAAAAACCAGGCCTGATACCAATTGTGAGAGAATAGGAGCCCTAGGAGACAGACTCTATGATGGAGATTCACATATAAGAATTTTATTGAGAGGGGCACCTGGGTGGCTCCATTGGTCAAGCCCCTGCCTTCAGCTTAGGGCACGATCTTGGGGTCCTGGGATTGCCTGGAGTCAAGCTCCCTGCTCAGAGGGGAGTCTGCTTCTCCCTCTCCCTCTGCACCTCTCCCACTTGTGCTTTCACTCTCTGTTTCTCTCTCTCTTAAATAAATAAATTAAATCTTTTTTTTTTTTTTAAAGACATTTTTTGAAGAAATAATGCTTTTGGTAACAACCATAAAAAAGTCAGGGAAACAGGACTGGGCACAGGGACATGTTGAACCACAATGCAGTTTCAAATAAGATTTTAGCCATTTCCATAGGGAATGCTGAAGTGCGGTTGGTCCTTCAGAGAGGTCCCAAATGAGACCCTCATATGAGCAGTCATTGGATGTGGGCGTCCCTGTCAGCGAGAGAGCATAACTTTTAGCAGCCCTCCCTCAGCAGAGAGCAAAGCTTAGGGAATTGCCCAGCTGTGAGACCCTGGCTACCACTTCTGAAGCTGGGGGAAGGAGTGACTCCATCCTCACTGGGGAAATCTAAATAGAACACGGCAGCAGCTACTACAGCACTCTTGTCATATATACATGTTTCTACAGGGCTACCACGAGTGACTTAAGTCACTGGGAATCTCCTCCAGTTGAAAAGTCAGAGCTGTAAACTTTTCTGATCACATGCAACCTGATTTCCACCTCCAGTAAATGTTTGGTAAATTCCTATTGTTGTTCTGCAAAATAGGTTTTCGTCTTAAAATGTCCTTTCTCTCTCCTCTTTTGTAAGTGCTTCAAACTTTCTTATTTTCTATTTCCATTTTGCTGCAGAAATACTCTCTCTAATATCTCTACTAATGAAAATAATTAAAATAATCACGTTAATAAGGTACAAAATTCAAGAATTTCCTGTGGTTACCTTCAAGTTGAGAGGAAGTCTAAATTTCTCCTCCAATATTTAATGAAACACATGTGCGTGTGCAAACATATGCATGCAAAGATTTTTCCCCCAGTGTTCTTAATGATATGCTATAATTATTGAAATAAATCAACTGTCTTGAAAGAGAGATCCAGTTGTGAACTGAAATTCTCAGAAAAGAACTGCAAAATTATAATTTCAACAATTGTCACGGTATGAAGGCTAATTTACTAAATTATGTGTAGGAAATAATTGGCAAGTTGAAAGTTAAAATACTAAAATTTCACGAAACAACCAATATCTTTGTTGAATACCTTTTTTTTCTCGTTCTCTGTATAAAGAAAATACTGAAAACAAATAAAAATGCAGTAAGATGCTTAATAAGTGGAAGTAGTAAAGTTTAAAAGTTGAAAGACCGTAAAACTATAATAGACATCTATTTTATCTAACAACCGAAAGCTCCCTGGTGGGATAATTTGCCTCCTTTCTCAGTCCACATAGTTCTGGGGGGAGTTGAATCTGTATTGTGGCTCTAGAAGTGGCCAAAGTATTCATTCAGCTTAATCATAGTGACAGGTTCAAGGATGGACACTTGACTCTAGCCAGACCATTGAAACACTCATTCTAGGGCTAATTCCTGACTTTCTTTAGACATCTGAGCCTAACTATGCCTGATGTCAGGCTAATGAGAAGTCAGTGAGTAAGGGTCCTCCTGACGACTATCCCACAATTGCTTTGTGAACACCATAGATTTGCTTCTTTTCTCTTCTAGATTATGACCAAAAAGAATAATAATTTCTACGCTTGACTTTGCATGCATTTCTCAAGCTCTCAGCCACGTCTGGAGGCTTCTCCACAAAGGTAGTTTGCATATTGGTTGGAATGATGTCTACTACTACATGACTCCAACTTAAGATGTGCTTGTTCTGAATAAAGAATCTTCTCAGCCTCTTAAGAACTTATCCAGAGTAATTAGATACACCCTGATTCATCCAAATGTTATCCGAAGGCTAAATATCTGTGGCTTTAATTGTAAAAGCTCATTAACTTTAAATACAGCTGAAGTTATTGAGGGGGAAAAATCTCAGTAGAAATACTCTAATAAATGGTCTAGTAAGACTAAAAAGGGAAGGTTTGTATATCCTATACCAATTAATCTGGACGTTGTCTACATCATTCCACTTACTTTGGAACTGAATCTAAGTACTACAGAACGAAAACATATGCAGGTATGCTGGCGGGATTCTACTCTCTTGCAATATATTCAACAGACTTTAATACTTTCAATCGTTTCTCTGAGTGACCAAATAGTGGATGAGGGGAAATTCCTCTTTATAGAATTTTTCCAGCCAATAAATGAAGAAGAAATTATACAGTTAGAATACGACCATTTTTCGCACATTGAGGTACTTCATCCATTTTGAGTCTATTTTCGTGTGTGGTGTAAGGAAATGGTCCAATTTCATTTTTCTGCATGTGGCTGTCCAATTTTCCCAGCACCATTTATTGAAGAGGCTGTCTTTTTTCCATTGGACATTCTTTCCTGCTTTGTCGAAGATTAGTTGACCATAGAGTTGAGAGTCTATTTCTGGGCTCTCTATTCTGTTCCATTGATCTATGGGTCTGTTTTTGTGCCAGTACCATGCTGTCTTGATGATGACAGCTTTGTAATAGAGCTTGAAGTCCGGGATTGTGATGCCACCAACGTTGGCTTTCTTTTTCAATATCCCTTTAGCTATTTGAGGTCTTTTCTGGTTCCATATACATTTTAGAATTATTTGTTCCATTTCTTTGAAAAAGATGGATGGTACTTTGATAGGAATTGCATTAAATGTGTAGATTGCTTTAGGTAGCATAGACATTTTCACAATATTTATTCTTCTAATCCAGGAGCATGGAACATTTTTCCATTTCTTTGTGTCTTCCTCAATTTCTTTCATGAGTACTTTATAGTTTTCTGAGTATAGATTCTGTGTCTCTTTGGTTAGGTTTATTCCTAGGTATCTTATGGTTTTGGGTGCAATTGTAAATGGGATTGACTCCTTAATTTCCCTTTCTTCTGTCTTGCTGTTGGTGTAGAGAAATGCAACTGATTTCTGTGCATTGATTTTATATCCTGACACTTTACTGAATTCCTGTATAAGTTCTAGCAGTTTTGGAGTGGAGTCTTTTGGGTTTTCCACATATAGTATCATATCATCTGCGAAGAGTGATAATTTGACTTCTTCTTTGCCGATTTGGATGCCTTTAATTTCCTTTTGTTGTCTGATTACTGAGGCTAGGACCTCTAGTACTATGTTGAATAGCAGTGGTGATAATGGACATCCCTGCCGTGTTCCTGGCCTTAGCGGAAAAGCTTTCAGTTTTTCTCCATTGAGAATGATATTTGCGGTGGGTTTTTCATAGATGGCTTTGATGATATTGAGGTATGTGCCCTCTATCCCTACACTTTGAAGAGTTTTGATCAGGAAGGGATGCTGTACTTTGTCAAATGCTTTTTCAGCATCTATTGAGAGTATCATATGGTTCTTGTTCTTTCTTTTATTGATGTGTTGTATCACATTGACTGATTTGCGGATGTTGAACCAACCTTGCAGCCCTGGAATAAATCCCACTTGGTCGTGGTGAATAATCTTTTTAATGTACTGTTGAATCCTATTGGCTAGTATTTTGTTGAGTATTTTCGCATCTGTGTTCATCAAGGATATTGGTCTATGGCTCTCTTTTTTGGTGGGATCCTTGTCTGGTTTTGGGATCAAGGTGATGCTGGCCTCATAAAATGAGTTTGGAAGTTTTCCTTCCATTTCTATTTTTTGGAACAGTTTCAGGAGAATAGGAATTAGAGGAGAACACAGGCAGCAACCACTTCGACCTCAGCCGCAGCAACATCTTCCTAGGAACAACGCAAAAGGCAAGGGAAGCAAGGGAAAAAATTAACTATTGGGATTTCATCAAGATCAAAAGCTTTTGCACAGCAGAGGAAACAGTTAACAAAATCAAAAGACAACTGACAGAATGGGAGAAGATATTTGCAAACGACATATCAGATAAAGGACTAGTGTCCAGAATCTATAAAGAACTTAGCAAACTCAACACCCAAAGAACAAATAATCCAATCAAGAAATGGGCAGAGGACATGAACAGACATTTCTGCAAAGAAGACATCCAGATGGCCAACAGACACATGAAAAAGTGCTCCATATCACTCGGCATCAGGGAAATACAAATCAAAACCACAATGAGATATCACCTCACACCAGTCAGAATGGCTAAAATCAACAAGTCAGGAAATGACAGATGCTGGCGAGGATGCGGAGAAAGGGGAACCCTCCTACACTGTTGGTGGGAATGCAAGCTGGTGCAACCTCTCTGGAAAACAGCATGGAGGTTCCTCTAAATGTTGAAAATAGAACTGCCCTATGACCCAGCAATTGCACTATTGGGTATTTACCCTAAAGATACAAACGTAGTGATCCAAAGGGGCACGTGTACTCGAATTTTTATAGCAGCAATGTCCACAATAGCCAAACTATGGAAAGAACCTAGATGTCCATCAACAGATGAATGGATCAAGAAGATATGGTATATATACACAATGGAATACTATGCAGCCATCAAAAGAAATGAAATCTTGCCATTTGCGACAACATGGATGGAACTAGAGCGTATCATGCTTAGCGAAATAAGTCAAGCGGAGAAAGACAACTATCATATGATCTCCCTGATATGAGGAAGTGGTGATGCAACATGGGGGCTTAAGTGGGTACGAGAAGAATAAATGAAAGAAGATGGGATTGGGAGGGAGACAAACCATAAGTGACTCTTAATCTCACAAAACAAACTGAGGGTTGCTGGGGGGAGGGGGTTTGGGGGAAGGGGGTGGTATTATGGACATTGGGGAGGGTATGTGTTTTGGTGAGTGCTGTGAAGTGTGTAAACCTGGTGATTCACAGACCTGTACCCCTGGGGATAAAAATATATGTTTATAAAAAATAAAAAATTATATTAAAAAGAAGAATACGACCATTTTGCAACCCTTAATGAATTCATGCTTCTAAATTAGCGCTTCTGTTTGTTAATTATCAATAGATCCTTGCATCACTAACAACCAGAAGGAAGACTCGACACTGCTAGAGTAGCCTCGCTGGAAAAATGTGAACCTGAATCTGACCAAGCCTGTAGATCAGGGTTTCTCAACCTCTATATGACATTTTGGGCCAGATCATTCCTTGTTGTGTATGTGTGTGAGGGGGCGGGGGAGGGGGGTTCCCCACGACATTCGCCTGCATTCTCGGATGTTTAACATCATCTCTGGTTTCTATTTATTAGATGCCAGAATCATCCTTGCATTATGAAACCCAAAAATCTCTGAAGACACTGCCAAAAGTCCCCTGGAGAGGGGAACAAAATCACCCCCTGTTGAGAATCACTGTTCTAGAGTCAACTACCAATTTACAGGAAATGTGTAAGATAACCAGACACTGAAGACATATAAAAGACAAATAGCTTTTATGGTTGTTTGTAAGGGAAAGAAAGAAAGAAAGAAAGAAAGAAAGAAAGAAAGCGAAAGAGAGAGAGAGAAAGAAAGAGAGAAAGGAAGGAAGAGGGAGAGAGAGAGAAAGAAAGGAGGGAGGGAGGAGGAAGAAGGAAGGAAAAAGAAATGGAAGGAAATCCCACAGATTTAAAAGTGATTTAAGAGATCTATTAAGTAGCTGCAATGTGTGGACCTTATTTGGATTTGACTGAAAAAGTAAAACAATACATTGAAACAGTAAAAACAAATAAATAATATGAATATTTGCTATTTTTAAGAATTATTGTTAATATTTAGGTGTAGAGATGCTGCAGTTATTTTGTTTAAAGAGTTCCTAGCTTTTAGAGAAACATATACAAATATCAGGAAATATCAGGAAGATCAGAAGATGATCTCTAGAGTTTGCTTCAAAATAATATATTAGTGGGATAAAGTAGAACATAGGGGAGTCAGTGATACAGATTGGCCGCTAATAGATAATTTTTTACAAAAACCTGGGTGGTAGACAATTGAGAAATATTTAGATAACTCTGCTTGTATTTGCACAAATTTTTAAAAACTCTGTAATAAAAGTTAAAGCGAAATATTTCTAGGAAAGATACTTTTTTTGGAGAAAAGATGACACAAAACATTATAAGGATCAGAAAATACATATATGTGTAATATTCATAGACCTTGGGGGGTGGAAACAAGTCTAGAATTTTTTTTTAAATCTTTAAGACCAAGTTTTTTGGTTTTTTGGGGGGGGTATTGGTTGTTTTTTGGTTGGGTTTTTTTTTTTTTTTTTAGGTTTTATTTATTTATTTGATAGAGATCACAAGTAGGCAGAGAGGCAGAGAGAGAGAGAGAGGAGGAAGCAGGCTCCCTGCTGAGCAGAGAGCACGATGCGGTACTAGATCCCAGGACCCTGAGATCATGAACTGAGCCGGAGGCAGAGGCTTTAACCCACTGAGCCACCCAGGTGTCTCAGTATTGGGTTTTTTATTTGTTTTAGTTCTTGTTTTGTTTTTCAGAATGCCTTCCTTGTAATGACCCCTTTCATAAAAATATCAAAAATTATAAACTAGTTTAACCAGATATGCATTAGGGCCAAATGCATTTTCACTTCCTCCCAATGAGGTTGTGTTAAGACCACTGTCTAATGAATTTAGCTAAAAATGTTTGCTAATGAACTTTCCATCTCTCCTGCCCAAATTCACAAGACAATTTTTAAGTTTTCTCATTTTCTTCTCTTTGTTGATTCCCATGCTGGCCCTTGCACCTGTCATAGCAGTAAGTCATCATCAGATGAATGGCTGCCTTAAGCTCTTACTGGTTCTTTTTGCTTGCAGATTCTTCCCTTACCAATTCAACATGCACACGGTTATCTTTATAAAGCACAGACACGATTCTATCATCTCCTTACCTAAGCACCTCAATGTTATCCAAATTCACCCGCATTACTTCTTAAATCCTCAGTCCGTCAGTCACAACTATCTATGAGCTAGATGTTGGATCTTTCTCATCATTACTCACTATATTAAGTCTGACCACCTCACAGCACATTCACACATGAACTCCAGGCTCCAAGAGTTCCCTTTCCTTGAATTCACTCTGTAATTTCTTCTCTACTTACATTTATTCATTCTATACCTACATTGCACATCTCTTCCACTTTTATCTTTTGTATTCATACACATATTGCAATGCTTGACCAATCACCATCTACTTCACAAATCATTACCCTTTTTGACTACTTGGGGTTATTCCTCTCCCACCTTCCCATTCCTCTGTATTTGTTACACTACTAGCTAGTGCTTCAGTCATTTTGGATTAAAGTGTATCTGTCCAGAGGCACCTGGGTGTCTCAGTCAGTTAAGTGTCTGACTCCTGATTTCAGCAGGTCATGATCTCAGGGTTGCAAGATTGAGCCCACTCTCAAGCTCCATGCTCAGTGAGGAGTCTGCTTGAGATTTTCTCTCTCTCTCTCTCTCCCTCTCTCTCTCTTGAAAATAAATAAATAAATAACTCTTTTTGAATAGATGTATCTGTCCAGTTTTACCACTGTACTGGAGTTCCCAGCAAGACAGAAACCTTATTTTACCTAACCTTTATGGCTATGATACCTGTTTGCATAAAAGTTGCGCAAACTGTTTGCTGAATTAAGTGTGGTGATTTTTTTTTTGACTCCATAAAATCACTAAATCAATCACCCAAAGTAGAAATGCATGTAAAAAGGTCACATAATTCACAACTATCATATAGAAGCAAATAGAACAGAGATCCCTGTAAGATGATCCAGTCACCAGAGGAGAGAGAAAGCATTCATGATAAGTTAGAAGTTCAGGATGAGATTTCATTCCTAAATCCTGCCATTCTCAACTCTCAAAGAAAACTCACCAACAAACAACTAAAACAGAACTGCCCTTAGAATATTCCCTTATCAATGGATAAGCACTGACCATCTTCATCTTAGCCCAGTTTCTCTAGAAAACAGACGTTGAAGCAAGACCTAAGCATTAATGCCTTATTGACAGTTAAAATATTGAGGGCAGGGGAGGAAGTGAGGAAAAAGAAGCAAGGCAGAGAAGCATGAGGAGTAAATACAAGATAAAGGTGCCCCACAAAGATTTCCAGTTGGCCACCTGGCTGGAAATCTCTGGATAGCCTATTGAGCTTCAGAACAGTGTGTGGAATGAGATGGAAAGGGGGTATTTCTACCTTTCCCTCCCATATGCTGTTCCCACTGATCAAACTTTGCTCCAGGTTATGTCACCTGGCTCCTTCCACAGCTTCTGGGAAAGCCATATTCAATTAAAAATAATAACAATGATAATATACATACCCTCTGTAGTTGTGACTCTTCCATTTGTGTCTAGAAGTGGTGAGATGAGCTAATATTTAAACTTTCTTGATTCTGTCTGTAACAAGTGGCTCCATGATATCCTCAGACTGACCGATACCATGAGCAACTACTTCTACACTCTTTAAGATAGCTGAGAGGGCTAAGGGTCAGGAAAATATGAGGGGGCAGTCCTCGATTCTAACAGAAATTCCCCTCAAAGTTTTTAGAGGTAGTGAGAACAGCATCCTCTCTGTTTGGGATCTGCAATTTATAACCAACTTCAACAAATTCTCCAAACTCCTCTCCTAGACAGGGCAACCATTAGTCTACCTTCTGTTTAGGTAGGGTTTGCCTATTCTGGACATTTCATGTAAATGGAATTATATGGTGTTTGGTGAGTGGTATATTTTATGAAGCATAATGTTTTCAACGTTCACCCATGTTGTGCCACATGTTAGAACTTTCTTTCCCTTACCTGCTGAGTAATATTCCATTATATCAGTGTACCACATTTCATTTACCCACCAGTTTGTTGGTACTCGGTGGTTTCTACTTTTGGCTATTTTGAATAGAGCTGCTATAAACATTCATGTACAAGTTCTTCTGTGAACGTATGTTTGCATATGTATATACTAAGTAGTAAATTGCTTGGCCTTACAGTAACTTAACTTATTATTGAAGAATAGCCACGCTGTTTTTCAAAGTCGCTACACCATTTCATGTTTCAGCATCTATGTATAAGATTCCAGTTTCTTGTTACTTGTTATTATCTGTCTTTTCTTTTATTAGAGCCAGTCTAGTGAATTTCATAAAGTGAAATTTTATTATGGTTTTGGTTTACATTTCCCTAATTGCTAAAGATGTTAAACATCTTTTCATGTGCATGTTGGCTATTTGTATATTTTCTTTGGAGAAATCTCTTTCAGATTCTCTGCCCATTTTTTTCTAATTCGGTGAGAGTTCCTCATATATTCTATATTCATGTCTCTTACCAAATATATAAGTTTCAAATATTTTCTCCCATTTTGTGAAATTGGGAAATGTGAGTCCTCCAACCTCACTCTTTTTCTTTTCCTTTCAATATTGTATGGCCATTGTGGTCCCTTCCCATATCAATATGAATTTTAAAATCAGTTTCCTAGTTTCTGCAAAAAAGACAGCAAGGATTTTCATAGAGATTTCATTAAACTTGCAGATCAATTTGGAGAGTATTGTCATCTTAACAATTTAAGTCTTTCAATCCGTGAACATGGGATTCCTTGTCATTTATTTGGGTCTTCTTAAAATTTTTAAAGAAGATTTTATAATTTCTAGAGTATAACTTTCTTTCTAATTCTCTCATTATTTTGAATTCCAAATTATTTTTATTAAAACCAAACCTCCAAACATCCACTTTCTAGTTTGTTTTTGTTTTTGTTTTTCCCTTATAATATCTGCATATTGGTAGAGCAATGTGTAAAGTAATTGAACCACTTGTAACATATGTAATCCTCCCTAAAACCCATGAAGGCTAGAGTGGTGAACTGGTATGGTAGAAAAAGCCTGAGCTTTCAAGTTCTATTTCCTATTTTTCTCCCATTCTTAACTAAGCTTGGGTTAGTTATTTAAAATTTGGGCCTTGGTTTTCTTATCAGCAAAATAATAATAGCTAACATTTATAATGTTTTCGTTATTTTAAGCACCCTTCCGAGGGTCTTACGCATAGTAGGTAATTTAATTTTTCACAACTCAATGAAGTAGGCGCTAAAATTGATCTGCATTTCATAGTTGAGGACACTGACATTCCAATTGGCTAAGTGATTTGTGCAGTCACATGGTAGATTAGCAAAACCACATGTCTGACTAAGATGGTTTAGCCTCTGAGGAAATGCTTTTAACCACAATAATAGATTAATACCTTCCTTATTGGTAGCAAAGGAAATTAAATGAGAAAAATGCTTAATATCTCTGACACATGGTAGACATTGTATAAAAATTGTTCTTTATTAGATAACATTTTCTCCAACTAATCATGGAAACTCATTGATCTTTTCATTGGATAAAAATGATTTATATGAGTAAATTCCCTCTACTTGTATTAAAATAGTCAATACAAAAGTGGACTAATAATGATACTAATAAAATATAGAGTTCAGATTCCCCAATTTGCACTAGCACCTGCCAAGTTCCTCGTAGCTCATTTGTAAGCTTACAATCTTTGAAAGAAAACTTTCCTCAACCTATATAAGCTCTAGATCTCACAAAAGCTAGATCTGCTCCTGAATGTATATTATCAAGAAGATTAGAGAATAACCCAGAGATATTTAGTTTGGCAAAGTGAAGGTGATGTGTCACTTATAACTAAGATGACAAAGAAGAAGGAGGAAGAGGTGGAGGTGGGGATGAAGATAAGAGGGAGATTTGGGGAAGGAAAAAAGTTCAGGTTCAGATAGGCTCAATTATAGCTGTGAAAGGAACATTCAGATGGAGATGTCCTATTGGAGGAGTGCTGGGACAAAGATACAGATATGGGAACCATCGGCAAAGATGATAGTTAAAGCCGCTGTTATGAATTCTATCACCTCAGGAAGGTGTGTAGCATTAAGCCACCAGTTCTCAACTAGAGGAAATTTTGCCCCCCAGATACCTGGGGATGCTACTGGCATCTAGTGGGCAGAGGCCAGAGATGTTGCTAAACACCCTGCAATGAACAGAACTGTCCTCCACAACAAAGCATTACCTGTTTCAAAATGTCAATAAAGCCAATGTTGAAAACCATATGTATTAGATGAAGACCAAGGAGGAGAATGAAGAAAACCTTGTTGAAAAATGGATGAGAAGAACTAGAGTTTCTGAGACAGAAGGAGGTCAGATGGATTCTGAAGAAACTATACAGACACACAAGAAATACAAAATGCCTCTTATTATTTCCCCTGTTTAGGTCACCCCCCAAAAGCCATCATGCTATTGTCGATGGTATCTACCATCTTCCCTCTGTAACTGCCTTGTCAGGGTGATGATTCTCAGATGAACTGGTGCAACTTAATTATGTCCAGGATAATAAGGGTGTGAATAGCACGCAGATGCTCAACATCTGCTAATCCCAAATTGAATAACTCTTCAAGTTAATGCCTTTTTGTGGGGCCTGGAAGAGTTGCTGACATATAGAGTCCCAAATGTCTACTCTGCAACTTCAGTTTTGCCTCTAGTATTAGGGTGTGTCTTTATTGGTATCATTCCACAGTACTTATGGTTTATATTAGTTGTTTAGTTAAGGAAAAACAAAATAAATGATCACGGTGCTAATATGCACAGATAATAGCAGTGACTATTCACGTGACTTTTGTGAATGAATAATTTCTGGGGAAAGATGCATATGCTTACAAAAAGTAAATCATATATCACTTTCTGTCTACCCCTGTATTAAGCCTCCAATGGTCTGCATTAAGTACTGTCCAAGAGTTGATTTATGGGGTAGAAGAGGAGTAGGGGTAGAGAGGTGGACATATTCTCTCTGTACATAATCCTAGTCATGATGATACCTTACAATCCTTTTCAACTCTCTCCTTTTCTCAAATCAGTTTGTTAACATCTTGTCTGCATAATTTGACTCATACTATTGGTCTTGGATATTCTCAACCATATCTCTGATTCCCCACCATATAGAGATATCTAGTTGTTTTTATTTGTTTTGTTTTTTGTTTGATTGGTTGTTTGGTTAGGTGTTTGGTTTTGTTTTCTGCCCATCATGCATCACCTTTATTCTGTTAACACCACCTTGATTTTCTTTTGAGGAATGACCTGTTCAATCTATATGATTTAGCTAGGGCAGTGCATACTCTACATTCCAGAAGTGGACCTTGGACCTTGCATAGTGAGTTTGTATATTTCTCTGGTCATGGTGATTCTTCTGGTCATGGCTGAGTTTGTGATCCAGGATAGCCCAGAAAGATTCAATTCCAGGGCATTTCCTGAACATTTGAGGAGATGTTTTCTTTCTTCTAGACTTGCTCAACTATAAGGATTTCAGCAGCTATTTTTCCTGGAGAAATTCTGGTAAGAAATGAAGCTGCCAAAGGAGAGAAGATCCATAGGATGATGGGAAGGTTAGAGGGAAGAGTGAGAGGAAGTAACAGAGAAAAAGACAATGACAAAATGATAGAGTAATATGGAATTCTTATAACATAAATTGAGCTCCAAGATCTAGATGGACCCGACAATCCATCTCCAGATTTTTTTGTTTCTGCATAAATGGTTGAGTTTCTACTAATTGCATACAAAACCAATTGAACTGAAGTCTACTTATTTAATTAATAATTATTTTTTTAAAGATCTTACTTATTTGACAGAGAGAGACAGTGAGAGAGGGAACACAAGCAGGAGGAGTGGGAGAGGAAGAAGCAGGCTTCCAGCTGAGCAGGGAGCCCAATGTAGGGCTCGATTCCAGGACCCTGGGATCATGACCTGAACCAAAGGCAGAGGCTTAAAGCCTAAGTCACCCAGGCACCGCTTTAGTTAATAATTTTTTAGAGGCACTGGGAATAGAGCATAAGAAGGAGGGTAGTGGTCCTCATAGAGCTTGTAGTCGAGTTAGGAAGGCAAATTTTAAACAGCAGAACACAAAGATAGTAAATGCTAAGGAAGATGTACAGGATGCCCTAGGTGCATTAAACACGAGTACTTAGTCTGGTAAAAAGATGAGAGAAAGAGTCTCTCAACTACAGCCCTAATAGCACTGATTTACGCCATTGTCTCAGATTGTGTACTAGTTATCTATCACTGCATAAAAATTATCCTAAGACTTAACAGCTGAAAATATATATTCTTTCTTATCTCACTGTTGACCCTGTGTGGGTCAGGAATCCACAAGCATCTTAGCTGCATCGTCTCCGGCTCAGGTTCTGTCATGAGGCTGCAAGCAATGTTTGTTTGGGTGCAGTGCGGGGTGCAGTGCAGGGTGCAGCCATCTCAAGGCCCAGCTGGGGAAGGGTCTGCTTGCAAGCAACTTCACAAGATTTGCTTCCAAACTCACTCATCTGAACTTCTCCACAGAGCTGCCTCCCAACAAAGCAGTCAGTTTCCCCTGGTGTGAGCAATCCAAAAAAGAATGAAAGAGAGCTCCCAAGACAAAACCCACAGTCTTTTTATAATCTAAGCTCAGGAGTGACATGTCTTTACTTCCACCATATTTTATTCATTGGAAGCTAACTACTAAGTCACGTTTACAGTCAAGGGGAAGGGTGACACAAGAACACTAGTACCAGGAAACCGGGATCATTGAGACCATCTTAGAGGTAGCCTACCACAGTTTGGGTTCTTCTAAAGGCAGATCCTGAGACAAGGATTTAGGCACAAACCGCTTATTGATCCCCAAAAATACTTTGGAGAAATGTAAATGTAAAACAGGAAAGGGAAGACAACCAGTAAATGGTTGCCATTGACTGAATCTTTGTGTCTCTCCAAAATTCATATGTTGGAATCTAATCTCTAATGTGATGATATTTGGAGGTAGGGCCCTTGGGAGCTGATTAGGTAATGAGGGCTTTGTTGTCATGAATGGGGTTAGTGTTCTTCTAGAAGAGGCCCAAGAAAGATCCCTTGTCGCTTCTACCATTTGAGGAAGCAGTAATAAAAAGGTTGTCTGTGAAACAGGAAGTGAGTCCTCACCAGACACTGAATCTGCCTAAACCTTGATCTTGGACTTCCCAGCCTCTAGAACTATGAAAAGTAATTATTTATTGTTTATATGTCCCCTAATCTATAACATTTTCCTATCTATAGTGGCCCAAAAGGACTAAGATAATGATCTTTCATGAGTGCATGACACGGGGCTCCATCCCACTAGGATCCCTCTGAGAGACTGGGTGGAACACTGCCCAGAATTATCCCACTAGAAGTAAGAAAGCCGGGGTATTTATTCACCATCTGTCTCACCTTGCTTTAAGGTTACCTGAAATTGTCTGCAAGGATATGGGCAAACACCAGCAGCGCCTGCTACAGCACCTTAGTGACTACCCTTGCCCATTTGACCTAGCTCCTGGGACTTTCTCTCCTTGACGCTTTCACCTCATTCACATGAGGTTGGTTGAGATATAGTCAGTTTTGACATACAAAGAATTATATTCAATTCATAAATATCTACAGTGCATCACCTACATGTATTTAGTTCATTTGAAATTACAAAATGGATCGAAATACAACCTGAGCTCTTAACACATGTCTACTCTATTGGAGGAGATAAGGTAGGTACAGAGTAGCCAATATGTAAGAAAGTTTATGGGCACCTGGGTGCTCAGTGGTTAGTATCTGCCTTCGGCTCAGGTCATGATACCAGGTTCCTGGGACTGAGCCTGGCATCTGGCTCCCTGCTCAGCTGGAAGCCTGCTTCTCCCTCTGCCTCTGTCCCTACCCCCACTCATCCTCTTCCCCTCTCTCTATCCTTCCCTTCCTCAGAAAAACAAACAAAAAAATTTTTTTTAAAGATTTTATTTATTTATTTGGCAGACAGAGATCACAAGTGGGCAGAGAGGCAGGCAGAGAGAGAGAGAGAGAGAGAGAGGAGGAAGCAAGCTCCTCGCAGAGCAGAGAGCCTGATGCGGGACTCGATCCCAGAACCCTGAGATCATGACCTGAGCCGAAGGCAGTGGCTTAACCCACTGAGCCACCCAGGTGCCCCCCCCTCCTTTTTTAAAGAAAGTTTGATACTAATGGTATACATTAAGTATCATGGAAGAGATGCAAAGTCTGGATTTTAAACAGCAAAAAAGATGGTGATGTTTAGATGTCAGAAGCAGCTAGAAATGTGGTTTGACAAGAGGCCTTGGTGTGTCAGAGAAGTTAATGGGAGAAGACGTTGGAAGTTGGGTCCAGATACTGGAAAGTTCTAAATACCATGTTATGAATTAGATTTCATTGGCAGTGGAGGATTGATTAGGGTGTTTGAAATAGACATGACTGAGTCATATATTGTAAAATAATATCTCATCCCAATGAGCATTCACATCACACATTTACAATGAACAGAATGGAAAATGGGATTATTAAGGTTTAAAAAAGTTATGGCTGAAGTGACTTGCTATTTCAATAATTATTGTATATTGCGTACTATTACTGGTAAGCTCTTTCTTAAGCACACCATGTGCTCTAGAACAGAGGTCAATAAACTGATTCTGTAAAGGGTCAGATAGTGAGTATTTTAGGGTTTGTAGGCCATATGGTCTCTGCTGTAATTACTCATCTCTTCTGCTGAAGCATGAAAGCAGCCACAGACAATGTATAAATAAATGGATGTGACTTTGTTCCAATTAAACCTTATTTACAAAAACAGGCAGGATTTGGACTTCTGACCATAATTGCAACTAAAAATATTGTTTCTATATTTGACTCTTGGTATATCTTCTCCAACTTACTCCTAAGAATTTATACCTCCTATAGAGTAACAATAGATTAAGCCAGCTACTCCCCAAACTTGCCCAATTCTGAGAGTCACTTAGGATACTTGCTATCTGTACAGATTCTCTGACCTCTCTCCTTGGAGCTCCTAACTCATCTAGGAGTCTGGGAGGGGGTTCCAGAGTCTGTGCTTTAAAAGCCCCAGATTGTTTTATCATCATGCAAGTTTGGGAAGCCCTGGATTGATCATCCCAGAGTTGTTCCCCACATCCCACAGATTTTCATAATTCTCAGGAGGGGCTAAGAGTATTAAGGTCCTGCCATGCATAAGATACAGTGAGAAACAATGGAAGGAGATATAAGATGCTGTCTCTGGCCTAAAGGATCTTTGGTCTAAGGCAACAGGCTTTAGGCAGTACTTGCCCTTAGAGAATTCAAAGGACCAAACCCTTAAAGCATGCATTATTTATGGAAACATAGTCACTCAACCTCCTCTCCAGTGAATGTTGCTTTACTTTCTTCTTCAATTAAAGCCAGTCTAGAAAGAATTGGGAGAGATATTTACACTCCCCTTAGGAAAATGGGGGTAAACACACCTAATACTTTTGGCTTAAGGAAAACATTTAACTAATAGAGCCAGGAATTACAGTACACCCTTGGTACTTGGGGCAAGAGACTCCATGACCCATGTCCAGAAAAAAAGCTTTCTTAAGAAAATGCTTCCTTCAAACAAAGAAGTTCGTTTTCAGACAAGTCAAAAATTGAATGAAAAAAAAAAATACACAGCTTTTCTTTAAAAAAAAAAATTTAAATCCAAAATGTTAGGGCCTTAAAGAAAAAGAAGTGTATTTATTTAAGTTATCTGAAAAGGGGAAAAAAATGGAATTTAAAAAATCGATCAATGGTATTTTTCAAACACTATTGGCTCAAAGAAAGCCTAGGAAAAGAAGCACTATTGCTGGAGTGGTTCTGAGCTTTTTGACCTATAATGTTCTCAATTCCTGGGGAAAGGGAATCCTCTGTTTTTGTTCACGATGCCTCTTCAAGGGTCCCTGGTCACTATAGCTTCACCTACTAACAGCTTATTCACCTACTCAAAAGTACAGCTCAGAAGTCCACGACTGCCCTCGGAAGACGTTCTTTGACCTTCAGTTCTTGTAGTTCTCCTCTACACAACCACCCAGTGAGTCGCAGTCATCCACCTGATAAAATCGAAACTCCATAGAAAAAAGCACAAACTCCTTAATGACCACACCCTCCCCAGCTCTTCCAGCCTCATCCATAGCTAACCTCCCTGCCCTAACCACCACTAGTCCTTGACTACAGAGCAATACTAACTTCTTGGATCATTCCTCAGCCCTTGTGGGTCTCCCTGCTTGGGAAACCTGGTCCTATACCACTCCTCTCCCCTCTGTCTATAAACTTTGAGTATACTTCAAAGTCAGGTCAAGATGACCTTCTCAGGGACACCATCTCTGACTTAGGAGCATGGTAACTCTACTCATACCTGCTTCCATCAAGGTTTTATCATATAATGTCATTTCTCTTCCCTATTTGCTTTAAATCTGCTTCCAAACAACACTAAACTAAATACTTCTTGAGAACGAAGACTATGCCAATTCACCTTTCTAACTCCAGTTTTGCTTCAAAATAGAGTACTCAATGCAGAACAAATGCTCAATGCATGTCTGAACATGCCAATGACAGTGAAAGAATGAATGAATCAACAGGGTGAAGATATTTACAAAGAGCTGTGAGAGCTGACCTTAGTTAATGGGATGATGAACATGTAAGCAATTAGCCTATAGTTCCTATAATACCCCTACTTAGGAACAAGATCTTGTTTCCAGGCTTTTAATCCATTAAATCTATCCTTGTACCAAACAGCTGGCATCACATAAAAACAGGTTTCCAATACCCTCTGATCAGCCACAATCTTAGTCCTGAGCCACTAGTCCTAATCTACTTCATACACTAAACCCCATGTGTTTCTGATCCTTCTGGCTTATGACCTCATTACACAATCTCTTGTTTACAACCTTATTACATTCTTTAGTCCTGAACTTGGTTTTGATTTTCTGGCTATGGCCTGAGTTCTTTTCTTTGACTGGAACTTAAATTCTGTCTTTGCATTCATGGTTCCCTATGAGTAGGTACATCTTGGTATCCAGACTGTCCTGAGAAATCCTTTGGTTAGAGCTCTTGCTGGACTCACTGCAGCCTTCTGAGTGGAAAACAAACACAAGGAGTAACCTTGAACCACGAGTTGAGGGAAACTGACCCCTACTGCCAACTATTAGGAACAAAGTGGAGGCAAAACCAATCTATACATCATGTCATTTGGGACATATTATTCCAGTGTAGAGTCATTCGAATTCATCTCATCAAAGATTTAATCTCTGATAGTCTAAAAAAAGATGCATTGACATGAGGAAAGATAAAAATATCTTAGAAGAATATAAAGACAGTTGATAAAGGGATAAAGGAAAATGATGAAAGAAAACCAATTTGGGGTAATTACCTATGGTGGGGATTTAAGGTAAAACTGCTTTGCATGGATGCTGAACTTACCTAGAATCTTACATAGGACGGCAAGAGTGAAGGAGTTAGGTCTGATGAGTTATTATGCTAGAAATTGGAAGGAGAGAAGGTGGCTAAGAGTAAAAACAAGCTGAGTCAGGAAGACCTGGGTTTGAATCTGAGATGCATCCTTTTTAGGCAGTGAGACTTTGGCGAAGTTACTTAACTATGCTCTTTGCCAATTTCATCATCTATAAAATGAAAATAAATATATGTAACTCACAAGTTGTTTTAGGGATTAAATAAAAATAATTAATGGAGAGTAGTTGATGGAATATTATTTGAGAATGTGTTTATTGTGCTGATGTCTGCTATGTCCTGGGGAAAAGATGGGAAGTTTAATTTCTATTATTCTAGAGAGTGTCCATGTATAGTTCATAGGCTAAGAAAAATGTCAGACTCTCCAATGGGAATAGGTATTAGATTGCTACTGAAGAACCAGAATATGATTTAACTTGTTTGTAGTTTCCTTTTCCTCAATTCAGCTTCCCTCCACTTTGCTCAGGTATGCTCTCTTGGATGCTTTTATAATTTTCATTCCTATTATTTAGCCAAAGAACATGGGGACAGCCACAATTCTTCTCTCTCACTCCATATATAATCCTAGGGTCAGCTCTGTCAGTTTATCACCTTCACTGATACCACCATAGTCCAAATTGTCTTGAGTTATGACAAAAGCCTCCTAACTGGTCTTGCTGTTGATTCTGCTATAGTCTTTTCTGAAAAAAAGGAGACAAAGTGAACCTTTCAAGACATCTGTCAGATCCAAGTATTTCCTCTGCTCAAAATCCCTCTTTGGCTTCCCTTTTCACTCTGAACAAAAGCCAAAGTTCTTCTGATGGCCTACGAGGCCCCAGGTGATCAGGCATCCTGCTCCCCTTTATACCCTATTTCCTTCCCCTCTCCCTCTCCCCACCTCCTATCCCCCATGCTCACTCCACAGAAGCCACACTGGCTTCATGTTGAACTTGGAACATGCCAAACACATTCTGGGGCCTCACAGAATTTACTTTTTTTTTTTTTATTTGAGAGAGAGAGCATGAGAGGGTCAAGGGGCAGAGGGAGAAGCCGGGTCTCTGCTGAGCAGAGGGCCCGATGTGGGACTCAATCCTGGGACTCCAGGGTCAAGACCTGAGCCAAAGGCAGTTTCTTAACCAACTGAGCCACCCAGGTGCCCCGGAATTTGCTTTTGCATGGAACAGTCTTCATCAAGATATCTGTGTGACATCCCCCTTCATGTTTCTAACACCTCTACTGAAATACCATCTTATCATAGAGGCCCACCATCTTAGCCTAGGTTTCCCCCAAAACAGAGCCTGAGACAAATGTTTGAATGTAAGTAGTTTGGGGGAAAAATTGGTCTCAAGGAATGAAGTCAGGAAGGAAGGAAAGTTCGTCCCAGGGTACATTAGTAACCTGGCTAATGTTGTGGGCAACAAGAGCTGAGTCTGGCTATCCTCTGGGGATCATGAAGAACACGTCACAGAACTATCTGTTCGGAAGAGAAAGCAGCAAGTATTTATCTACCAGATGTCTTTCTAATTGGTCAAATGCTGATGAATAGAATGTTACTTTCCTTGAGCAGGTGAGCTCATGCACATCCCGGGTTGATGAAAGGGAATATATTCAGTGGGGCAGAGAAGCTCCTGTACAGAGAATAAAGATACAAGGTACAACTAAGTTGAAATGCTGTTAGATGATGCCTACATGAATTTGGCTATTGCAGAAAAGAGTGAAATAAGGAAAATGATTGAGAAGATATGAGGCAGGGCTCAAGACTTACTCTTCCCTAACCCCCCCTATCCAAAATAACACCTGGCCCCTACCCTGTCACTCTCTAACCCCTTATTACCACCTCATGTATTCCTTTGCTTATTGCTTGAAATTCTCCTTACTAGACTATAAACAGCAAGTGATCAGTGTACTTTGCTTACTACAGTACTCTCAATTTCTGGGATGGTGTCTCTGATATGTAAAAACAAATATTATTAAATGAATAAATGGTTTAGATCATTAGATCATAAATCAACTAATATGTATATATCTGAGAGAAAGAGAGAGAGGTGTCTAAATATCAAACTGTTCATATAGAGTTAAGATATGTTGATGCTTTTTTGCTGTTGCTGTGTCTGTCCATCCAATTTTTCTTGCAATCCAGGTTTCTGCATTCCCCCTAGGTGAAGTTAAACCAGACTTAAGCCCGTGAGTGTCAACAAAAAACTTACGGATGCATTAGATCAGTCGTTCTCAAATGCTAGCTTTCATCAGAATAAAAGGAAGGGCTTATTAAAATAGAGTACTAGGTCCCATGTCAGGTATGACTGGGACCTGAGAGTGTGCATTTCTAACAAGTGTTGCTGCTGCTGCTGGCCCAGGACCATATTTTGGGAACCACCACATCAGACTGTTCTTACAGCCCCTTAGTGGGCATCTTGCCCACTACATAGCCTGGCCCATGATTGGTGAGACCCAAGGGAAGAAATAGGTTTGTTTCATTTAAGCTGCTACAAAGCCCCATACAGCCCTGCTCTTTGGAGACTTTATGAGGTCACCATTCAACATGGGATTTACTTACTACATTCAGCTAATCCTGATGAAGAGTTCAGCCCGTTTAAGAGTTCTCTTTACAGTCAGCTCTAGGACCATATTTTTTAAATAAACCATATCTTTCTTTAATTGGCATGTCTAAGTGGAAGCAGCAAAACAGGATATGAAGACCAGAGTAACAACAGTGAAAATCTCAGAAATCATGGGGAAAATGCAAAAGGGCAATCCTGATTTGGGGGTAGAGTTCTTTTATGCTTGATAACTTTGGAGGAACCAAACTGACTTCCTTTGAAGAGGAGAAAAAATCTCAAGACAAGTAATTAGCTCTCCATTCTACAGGAAAAGGTAGTTCACTATTGGTAATGGCCGGCTGTTACTATTGCTTTTAATGTCATAGTTCTCAATCAAAACCAGCTGTCAGCTGCACTAATTTCAATGGGTGACTTGGGGATCAAATCAGATGACAGAGGCAGAGAGACAGTGTGCCAATAGCGGGTCTTTGCCTTTGCTTTCTATGGTGGCCATTTAGGCAGTGGTGGGAGACACCGGATCCTTTTCCAGAAAATTAAAACTCTTGTGATTATCCCCACCCTCCCACCACCTTAAACAAATTTGGCCAGATTATAATATAGAGTCTATTCTGAGTTAGATTTCATTGGAGCGAGAATTTTTTTCAACAAATACCATTTGTGAGTCCATGAATAAAAATTCTCTTACGCCACAAGATTAAAAAGCTAATTATTAGAGAATGTAAAATTAATTTATTAGCTGAATTTAACAGACTCGGTAATCTAGAGAGTTGAATCTCTCTCTAGCAAGGACATTTTTATTCCAATTGGCTATGATAAACTTGGAAAATTTCTTCAAATCTTATCCTAATTCCAAAAAGTCTTCTGAGCTTTTTGCATTCTGAAATTCTGGTGAAATTATATATCATTTTGTTTACAAAGCATTTGAAATTGCAGTTCCTTACTAAGCCTTTTTAAGTATAAATGTGCTTAAAGTATAAGATGCATATATAGAGATATCTATGTTATAGATGTAGATCCCATACAAAGATGCTTATAGTATAAAGATGAAATTCTCAACCAATGGCCTGTGAGACAAATTTGAACCATTACAAATGATCTTTACATGTCACATCTGAAATCTCTGCAAATTCTTGAAATCATATCTCATTCTCAAAGTTTTCTAAATATCATCTTATCTTTAAATAAGTGGGAAGAGCAAATAAAATTGTGTAGTGGCTCTTTTAAAATTATATCTAATTTTTCTTAGTCCTTATCATATGGCAAAATTTTGGAAAATGTAACCTAAAATTCTACAGAGCTTATACGGTTATTCCGTTTTTCCCTCTCCACTTACTTTTTTTGCCAAAAAATTCTCTTGGGAGACAACAATATCGCTTTTTTTCATGCCATGAGAGACTCGCCTCCATAGAATTTGCATATGTGGGTTCCGACCCATCAGTTCTGGTCACTGATGGGTCAGATGCTCTCACTGGAACACAAATTTCCCTAGTTAACTGCTCACGAATGACTATCTCCCGTTAACAGTGCATGTTTTAAAATTGGAGACAGGTTGCAAAATTTGAAAACAGTTGTTGATCACCAAGGTGGCAAACCTAGTGACACTTCTGAAATTCTGTGATGTGATCAATTCCCTGGGCAGCCCCTTCTAGGTGATCCAGGCTCAAAGTGTGGCCCAATGATCTGTAGAATCCCATTTGGACCCTAAAGCAGATAAAAATATGGACTGTGAACACTAGCATAATCCTTCAGTTAAACCCACACAAGATCTTTTGTAGTATAAAGTGGAATGCATGAACATTGAGTCTATTTCACTGTAAACCCCCGTATCTCAGCAGCATTAACAGTGAAGTGGTGTCTAAGGGCCAATTCAAAGTAACTCCAGAAAATGCTTCTTGTACAAAAAAAGCAACTCTCAGAGCAGGATACCAGGGCTTTCCCATTTCACTGTTGCTGGTGTTGTGCTCATTTTTTACAACAAATAAGAAGCAAATTACACTTTGAAGACTTCTACTAAGACTCATTTTATTCTATGTGCTTGAAGAACCTAACTAGTTTACGGCAAATAAAAATTTAAGTGTGTGAATATGCATGTGTATGTGTGTGTGTAATTTACTTATTAGGTGCAGAAATGGTTGATGGATATTCGTTGCCAATTTAGAAGCCAAATGGTAATGAGAGATCAACTCCACACAGTAACATGCCATACATTCCCCCGCTACAGGGCACCACAGAGCCCTTATACAATATCTGATTCTATAAGTTTGGGTCTGGGTCAAAGACCTTCATAGCGACTTCCTTCTGTGTCCCCAGTGGGGCAAAGACCCTCTAAGGACTGACTGTCATATAATATAAAGGTATCTGGAGGAGTAGTTGTAGTGAGTAATAAAATGCTAAAATTCAGAAGTGGCTTTCATCCAGATGCCATGGAATCTTCATGAAGCCAATCAAAATACTGAGAATGACTTTGAAATTTGTCTTTCTGGGTACCTGGCTGGCTCAGTGGGTGAGGCTTCTGCCTTTAGCTCAGATCATAGTCTCACGGTCCTCCGATCGAGGCCCACATCAGGCTCTCTGCTCACTGGGGAGCCTGCCTCTCTGCCTACTTGTGATTTCTCTGTTGAATAAATAAATAAATAAATCTTTAAAAGAAAAGGAGGGGGGAAACTACCTTTCTGTGGGGGTTCCCTTTCTTCTTAGAGAATTTCCAGGCAAAAAACAGGATTTTTGTAACGTTTATAGATTAGAGACTTTCAACCATGGACAAAAAGTAAAATTCCTGAAGAGTCAACAAAACAAAGTGGCAACCCACAGAATGGGAGAAGATATTTGCAAATGACACTATAGACAAAGGACTGATATCCAAGATCTATAAAGAACTCTTCAAACTCAATACCCACAAAACAGGTAACCATATCAAAAAATGGGCAGAAGACATGAACAGACACTTCTCCAATGAAGACATACAAATGGCTAACAAACACATGAAAAATGTTCATCATCATTAGCCATCAGAGAGATTCAAATCAAAAACCACATTGAGATACCACCTTACCAGTTAGAATGGCCAAAATTAACAAGACACTTCTTACACTTTTAATATTGTTGGTGGGAATGCAAGTTGGTGCAGCCACTTTGGAAAACAATGTGGAGATTCTTCAAAAAATTAAAAATAGAGGGGCACTTGGGTGGCTCAATGAGTTAAAGCCTCTGCTTTCAGCTCAGGTCATGGTCTCAGGGTCCTGGGATCAAGCCACACATTAGGCTCTCTGCTCAGTGGGGAGCCTGCTTCCTCCTCTCTCTCTGCCTGCCTCTCTGCCTCCTTGTGATCTCTGTCTATCAAATAAATAAATAAAATCTTTAAAATTTTTTTAAATAAAAATAAAAATAGAGCTACCCTATGGCCCTGCAATTACACTACTAGGTATTTACCCCAAAGATACAAATGTAGTGAAAAGAAGGGCCACCTGTACCCCAATGTTCATAGCAACAATGGCCACAGTCGCCAAACTGTGGAAAGAACCACAATGCCCTTCAGTGGACCAATGGATAAAGAAAATAGGGTCTATATATACAATGGAGTATTATGCCTCCATCAAAAAGGATGAAGACCCAACTTTTGTATCAACATGGATGGCACTGGAAGAGATTATGCTGAGTGAAATAAGTCAAGCAGAGAGAGTCAATAATCACTTACTTGTGGAGGATAGGGAATAACACAGAGAACATGGGAAGATGGAGAGGAGAAGTGAGTTGGGGGATATTGGAGGCGGAGACAAACCATGAGAGACTGTGGACTCTGAAAAACAAACTGAGGGTTTTGGAGGGGAGAGGCGTGGGGTGGTGGGTGAGCCTGGTGGTGGGTATTATGGAGGGCATGTATTGCATGGAGCACTGAGTGTGGTACATAAGCAATGGATTTTGGAACACTGAAAATAAAATAAAATTAAATTAATCTTTTTTAGAAAGTAAAATTCCTGGAAATCAAAGAGGATTGGGTGGCATCAGGGAGTTTGGAAGCAGAAACCAGGTAGAAGTTAAGTTTGGAGATTTGACCAGCGCCCCCAAAAAAATGGTCTGGATAACAGAACACAACCAAATCTTGGTTATTATTTAAGAACATATTTTTTGCTTTAATGATTCAATAGGGTAGGGAAGGACCAGAATACCATGGGAATCAAGGCTTGGATGTCAGACTCCAGTTTCTGGAGATAACGAAGGGTAAATTTTCCAGGTCCTGAGTTTCTCATCTACAATAAGAGAGGTTGGCTGGAAATCTCCAAGTTTCCTCTTAGCTCTATGATTTGATCATTATAACTCAAATAATTTATAATTCTTTTGCTACCATTTCAAAGCACCTACCCTGATTTCTATGAAAGCCATAGTTAAGGGAATAGAAACTATGTGCATTTTTCCTTACTCCTTAATATTATGGTAGTGCCAAGACTCTAAGAATATTCACAGGATGTGCTGTTTCCATTCCTGGCTCATATGCCAAGATAAATCTTGCAGAATTCACCATCCATTTTGTTTCTGTGGCTGTGTGGAGTCCCTTGTAACTATAAAAGATGATGGTAGAATCATGTCATAACGCAAAGTGCAGTAATGAGATCCAAAGTTTCTTTGCCTCACTCAAGATGAATATTTATTATGAAAATAAACATATAAGGTTTAAGGAGCCAATCAGACTGATGGTACATAATCTCTCAGTTGGACTCCCTCACTGAACAATCCTCTGCTTTGCTTAGTCATCGTGAACCTGGTCTCTGGATTCGAATATGAGCTATCTGAAGAGCTTTAGTAATGAGCAAAATAAGTCAGATTCACGGGGCTTGTTAGTTGTTTATGCTGATCAATTCTGGACTCTATTATGTGATTTTTATTATCCTCCTGCTGATTGAAAGTTGGTAGGGGAAATGAACGACATTATTCTTGAGCCGTGGAATCATTATACATTGAAATGCTTATATGGTGGGTACCCATTAGGTGTATAAATATTAAATGCTTACTACATCCAAAGAATACCTGAGTCTATTGGAAGTTTACATTTTTCTTCGCCTTCTACGAGCCCCAAGCCCTGATGGATTTAGGGAGAAAAGAAATGTCTTTTAATATTGTTTAATCAGCCAGCCATGGCTCTATCTTAATTCTAAGCAAAGACCTTCTGACAAACTGCTGTTTCACTGTTCTCTCGGTACATATAAAGTGGGCTTTTCCCATGAAGCATACCTAAGCCTCCTGGGCCCATGGTAGAACTTGTGTTTAAAAGGCCAGATGCTATTATTCCAAAAGAAAAACACATGATACTGCAGACTGTGCTGGTACACACACACACACACACACACACACACACACACACGCCCAGGAGTAAGCCCCTCACCCTGAACGTTTTTACATCACTGGCATTTTGCAGAACATGTTCTGCTCCTCCACGTTTTTAATTCTGAGCTGCAGCTAATTGAAGCACATGCATTATCCTTTGCAGCTGCACAACCCCAGATGTGCAGCCCCTGGAAGGAATCACTCCAACAGTGTCACCTGGCTATCAGCTTCCCTTGCCTGGTTTCTCCAGCAGATCCCAAAGTGGCGATGCTGTGAAGCCTGCCAGTGTCATCTACTTTCACACTATGCTCTTGTAAATGGGAGAGACTGGTTCACATTAGATGCTCTGAAACAGAGAGGGAACACCTCGCGGAGATGATGAATTTGCATTTCGAAATAATTGAGAAAACGCACAAGACTTGTGCATGCCTTCATATGTAGTAGAATGTTCTGTTCATGAATAAGGGGCTGAGCTTAGAGACAAAATAGACAGATGTATGACCTGCCCCGGAACAGAGCTGAATTTGTAATCATTTTGCTATACACCGAAGTCACACGTGTTGGCGTGTAAAAACCCAACCATGGGCTCTCTTTAGACCAAGAACCATTCTTCGTGGTTTGGGTCCCAGTCTCCTGGGCTTCTGTGGTTCTAGGCCCAAATTCAATCAGTTCAACTACACACAAAATTGGAACTGATTCTGGCAGATTTCTCAGTTTCAAACATATTCAACCCTTATTTGAAACAATTTTGCCTGATTTTCATGGAGGCTCCATGTTAATAGTTTGCATCATTTAGCTATAAAGACAAAGCACTGATTCTCTTGAGTAGTTTTGGTGTAAAGAGGGAGTAATTTTGATTCACTCTTTCCAAATCAATTGTTCTACATCCTCATGGTTGTACTAGCTAATGGGCACAGTTTACTTTACAGTTTCAAAGATGTTTGCATCTTTGAAAGTTCTTTGAAACAAGAAAATGAAAGAAGGGCGAAACCGCGATGTTTTAGAATCGACTGGTGTTAGTAACTGAGTGTCACTTTCTTAAAGGAACATTAGTATTCTCATGTATCCCAAAACAGTTCCCCCATACTTTCTCATGTTGTTGGCAGTGTAAAGTCATTGCCCCAAAACAGTGCAGTGATGCTGAAGACAGTTATTTTTCCTTGTTTTCCAAAATTCTTCACTATTCAAGTGGATAGCAATATTTACTCAACCTCTTCAGATGTCTCGTGTGATGGGTGGATTCCACAGGGTGCCAGGCCTTAGCTTTTCTATTTCTATGTGATTTGGATAAGATAGTGATTCTCCTACCAGTGGAAATGATGCAGATGTCTTTAGGTGACTTGAGTTCACATTTCAACCCTGTCAATAGTGAGCTCAGGGGTCCCAAGCAAGGCGCTTAATTTCTCTGGTCCTCAGTATCCTTTTCTGTAAAAGAGATTAACAATTTTCCAAGTTCTTGAGCACCAAGATTAATTTATTAGACAAAAACTCCGATATATAAAACAGATGAAAGTCATTCAGGTATTAGTGTTCATTTTCCTAAGCTCAAATTCATATGATGTTGACTGGCCCTCCGGTAACCCCTGAGACCAGATAGATGAGAGAACCTCACTCTAGGTATAATGGAAACTTCAAAGGATGTTGATTCTCTGAAGATTTTATGCAACTGCTTTACCAGCCCTGAATATCCAACCTCTGGGATTTTTATAAGAAAATAAAACCTTTAATGTTTAAGCCATAGTTAATTTAGATTTTCTTTCCAAGCAGCTGAATCTAATTCGAACTAAGCAAGTTGTGTCTCCTTGCCTACCCCCACCCCCCCACACACATCCAAAAAAGTTAAATTCTTCTTGCATTGAAAGTACTGGCACTAGAAATAGGTGATATTCTGTGCAACCTTATGTCCCCCACACTGCCCCACACAACCCCATCACTGAAGGTCTTATCATCTTCACCACTCATATTCCCTTGCCCAGGGCTTAGAAAAGAGAGGGAAGATAAAATTGGACAAAGAGAAGGAATAGGATGTGAATGCTTACAAAGGAAACAGACCATATACCATCTAAGTCGGGGCAGTATTTGGGTAATACGTCTTATCCAATCAATATCCAAGTTCCTGCACAACTTCTCCTCTGTAAGATTTGATGAAGCACTGTCATGTAGTGGGTTGTGTTACTCACGTAGAGAAGGGTAAGACATTACCCCTGCTCAAAATGAATGCATAGGGGCGCCTGGGTGTCTCAGTGGGTTAAGGCCTCTGCCTTCAGCTCGGGTCATGATCCCAGGGCCCTGGGATCGAGCTCTGCGTCGAGCTCTCTGCTCAGCGGGGAGCCTGCTTCCCTTCCTCTCTCTCTTCCGGCTTCTCCGCCTACTTGTAATTTCTCTCTGTCAAATAAATAAATTTTTTTAAAAATCTAAAAAAAAAAAAAGAAGTGAATGCATAAACTAATGGGGTAGCCAACCACAGAAAGAAATAAGGGCTAACACTTGGCATCCTCCACCAACAACCCCTGCAATTGGTTATCCAGTTTCTACTCAAACATTTTCCACAACAGCATCTCAATAACCCCTGGCTCCCACCTGTTTCCTTCCCTGTGCAGACAACACTAACCAACTCCTCTATCTAAAAGAGCATCCCAGCACTCTACCCCCTTTTTCCTTGACAGCACTTTGCACATTCTGACCTATGTTATAGCTTTGTTTCTCTCCTCCCCGACTCCATCCTCTACAGAATGAAAGCAGTGTGAAAGCAAGAACTCTATTTTGTCCACTGCTCTCTTCCCAGTGCCTAGAATAGTTACCTGGCACATCGGGTTTTCAATGTTTATTGCACAGCTGAATATTAAGAAGGTTCTTTTTGCTATTGAGCCAAACCATACCATGATTACTTAAATTGATTTTTCTTCACTGCACAGCCTGGATTCATTCTGTTGTATTTCACTTTCTAATAGTGAAAGAAAGCTATCTACATTGACTGCTAATATCTTGACAGTAAAATGAGATACTAAATGACAATGTCTTTCAATCAGTCCTTCGTAAGCATTCTGAAATCACATCAAATCACTTTAGTATCTTTTCCACATGACAGCTCATCCATTACTGGAAGGCAGTTAGCATATCCAACCCTACTGCATCCTGACCGACAGGATTCAGCCTAAAAGTTTGCTATTCCTTAAAGGATTTCTCATGTGCCTTCTCATATCTCTTCAGCATTCCCAAGACCCCCTGGCCATTGTACCCTAATTTGCCAAAATTCTTTTAAGAATGCAGTGCCCTGTTTTGAAAGTAACCCCCCACACCTCATGAATTTTGTGTAGCACAGTGTGGAACAAGATTCTCAAGTCCCTTTTCTAGATACCATGTTCCTATTATTGTCTCCTAAAAGATATTGGCTTCTTTTCTTGAGCCATATTTTCCTCTTTCTTATATCCTAAATATTGTGAAACATTCAGCGTGAATGGAAAAATGACTATGTGGTGGTAGGTTCTGTCCAATCCCTACCAGAAAAGCCTGGAGGAAGCAGCCTGACCCCCCAAAGGGCCAAGAAGCACAAGGCTGGGGGAAGCAGGAAGTAACTAGCCAGCCCAGAAAGGGCTCCCGGTGGGAAGGAGGAAGCCTTGTCTCTGCACAAAGGGTAATCATATGCAAATTATTACATCTTCTACAAACACATCTTCCAGTAAGTAACTAGGCTGCTCATTGAACACTGACAAGTGTTTGAAGCTATTTCTGTAGGATACCAAAACATCTGGAAGAAGAGAGGTAAAAATCTCCCAGATGTTTGAGGAATGATAGGGTTGAGATGGGAGCTAGTTGCAGCTGCCATAGTCCTTTTATGGGATTTTTACAAGACCTCACTGAACTTCTTATGTTTTTCTAGCATATCAGCTACACACACACACACACACACAAACTACAAACCTTTGAAACTGTGAAGAACTTCCATAGCTTTTTTAAGGCAAGGGAAAGGATTTAGATTTTTATCATCAAGGTCCACATCAATGAAATACCTCATTTTGATAGGACTATTGACACTTGAAAGTTGAAACGAAATTTGGATTTTAATTTTTCAGTGTCTTTGAACCTTCACAACTTTTTTGGCCTTAGACCAGAAACATGTTGGTTCCCATGGTAACAACCATCAAGTGCCTGTTTCTAGCACTCTCGATTTGAATTCTGTCAGTTATCTCATCTGCAGCTACCTGATCTCTGAGATTCTCTTGTGCTCTGTGATTCGGGGAGCCCGCGATAACATCACCATGGTCTCATGATACTGTGGTTATTGTTTTTTACCTAAATCTAACACCTTAAGATAGGTCAGAGAGTGAAATATTAAATTAAATATTAAAATGATGTTCTTCCATGGCATTCCCATTAGTGGAAGGACTGGGGGAAGAATAACTATAGAGAACTATATAGGGGTATGTCTCCGTAAATATGCTGTCCTTCTAAAAATTGTATAGATTCCCTTCACTTTGGTTTACAATCTGAGTTATAATCGATTTTCCAATGGAAAACAGACATATCACAGTGGCTACCTGAGTGGGAAAGTCAATTCAGTCTTTTTTCTTCCTTTCTTTATTTGGGGAGGGGGCATGAGAAATTCTACTGTGATAATTGAGGAACTTTCTAATGCCGCTGAAGAATGGGAAACTAAAAGAGCCTATTACAAAATATAGAAATTTATAGCACCACCTATTGGTTTCAAAATAAACACTGAAATTTTTTTCTGACTTTTATTAATTATGAAGAACAGTATAAAGAGGCATGATTATTTTAAGCCTATGAGAATTGATAGCTTTTTACTTTCCAGTGCATGATGCTGTGGAAATTTTTTAAGCAAAATTCATACTCCTGACTAATGCAAATTAAAGCTTTTCTATATGAGAGGAATAAAATAGAATTATTATTTTATTTATGCATGACTTGTGCTGAGTTGTATTACATTTCTTAAGTCATGCTTTGAGTATTATTTCCAAACTGACGAAGTATGTAGGGCTGCATTCTCTCTAATGGGTAACTACAACAGAGGGGTTATATAATGTCTGGCTTTTAGCTTCATCTATCATGTCTTTCCTTAAAAGCTGGAGGAGATTATGAAATCTCTGAAAAGAATAAATTCACAGAGCCTCAGCTCATCCAGACTCTTCCTCAAATGATCCTTACTACCCAATTCGGCTTCTCTAACAATGAGGGGGCCTTCCCGGTAATCTCAGAAATGCTCCCTTTCCACTCCGCTTTAGCGTGCACCAGAATTTTTCCAGAATGCACAGTCCTTGCTAGGAACCACCCGGGAAAGAACCACCCTGTTCCTTTCCCAAACGTTAGGAAGCATATGGACAACTCTCCATGGAAACCCCCCTTCCCACTCCTGGGACAACTGAGTATCTGAAAGGATCACTTCTAGAGTGTGTGAACATATTTCTCTCTCTGTCCCTATTTTTTAGAGTTTGTGAACATATTTCTCTGACCCTATTTTTCTTAGAGTTTATGAACATATTTCTCTCTCTGACCCTATTTCTTTTATATAGATTATTTGAAAAATCAGATTTCTCTTTTTAAGACTTATTAAAGTAAAGGCCTTTCGGGTATCAAACATGACATCCTACTCTGGAATGATCCGGAAAACAGAACTTCATACAGAACGCTGCCACATAGAACTGAAGGAAAAGCAAGCCCATTTAGACCTCACATTAAACATGGGTTTTAAATAGTTTCTCCCCATCTAACCAAATATTCACTTCTCCAAAATTGCAACAGGCATTAAAATATGAAAACTGACAAAATTTGAAAACAGAGGAAAAGAAACAAACAACACAAAAATAATACCAGACTTTAAGAGGAGACGATAGGAGAAAATAGAAGCATTATCTTCAGGGAAGGGATGATTAGGCTGAAGTATATAAAATTACATTTTTGTAAAAGTCAGAATTGTCAACTCATCTAAAATTCACGATTCAGTCTTGTATTAAGTGAAGGAAAAAAAAAAACAATTTGAACATGTTTGGAAACAAAAATGAAAAAGAAGAAAAAAGCCAATAATGTGTCACATAATTCGGATCAGAAGAATTGGTATTTTAGGCTTTCTTAGCCAATACTGCGAAGTGGTTCCCCTTAGCTTCCTCTAGCACTGTCTCCTGCTCTTTTCTTCACCAGCATTTGCTGGTACTTTCATTCAAAGGCATTTCTTCTCACCCAGTTTCTAACAGGTAGTTGCAACTTACCCGTCTTTGAAAGACTACAGTCTTTAATGTCAGAGTATTCACAATGAGAGCCATGATCTCACTTTTTTTTTTTTTTTAAGGTTATTTTGCCTTGTTTTTGAAATTTTACCAAGGTGGGGCATGGCCACAGCTTGATGAGACTCCGAATCCTTCAAGACCCATCTCATTTCATACTCCCCCACTCTTCTAAACAGGCTTCACGCTAGGCAGCCTTCACACCCTCCCTGCGGGTCTCGCTCGCAGAGCGAGCCATAATAACAAGCTTCCATGCCCTGGCTGGCTTTTTGGCTCAATGGGATGGTTCTGTTGCCAAATCCTGCTTTGAGAGCTTCACGGGTTTATCCTTACATGCACCTCAGTGATGTCCTGTAGTTTGTCTCTTCCAAGCTCAGGTTCATTTTCCATGTCCTCTTATTGCTATTTGGGTGACAAAATGTCTACATCTGGAGGGAAAGAAACCCCTACTGTATTTTTTTTTTTTTGCCTTTTCCTCTGGAAAATATCATCCTGTTGTACATGCAGGGAAAAAGATGTTAGTAATAAGAGAAGGAAATGAGGGGGTCAGCAGGGGCTGTTAGAGAGAGTCCAGACGAAATGTAACACGCGAACTGCGGGGACAGTTTTTGAGAAAACTGGGTGATCTGAGCTTTGAAACCTACAGCCCATAATCTGGACTCGGCTAAAATACCAAAAAGCTTAGCTCAGACTTGCAAGGTTCTCTGCTTCTAAACATAAAATGGGGAAACGTGGAAGGTTTGCTCTTTCTCTTAACAACCTGCTTTTGGGAACACAAATCTTTTATGGAGTAAGAACTAGCTCTTTAAAAAGGGGAAATATGTGTGGGGATGGTGTTTATTTATGCACACATAAATATACTCACGCAATGATTATTAATATTTACATACACATGCACGTATGGAAATAATTGTCTCTGAAAGTGGTTTAAATCTAGAAAAAATTGGCAGACAAAGAAAGGAAAACTGGGAATGGTCCAGTCTACAAAACCATCCCGAAGGACAGTATTCCCAACAAGGAGGAGACTGATAGCATAATAATCCCCATAAAAATAATATGGGGGTAGAGGGAGCGGAGGATTCTTTAGGATTTTTATGGATTCAGAAGAAAAGTTTTAGAACTTAAATTCTTTCCAAATCAACTTTTATTTACATGTGCAAAAAATAGACTGACAGCTTCAAATGAAGGGTAGGTAAGTGGGGGTCAGAGTCTGGGCAACTCATGAGAACTGTAACTCTTGGGTGAGTGTTTGCTGGATGGAGGAAGAAAAAGAAAGAAAGCCCTCCCTTCTGCAAAGATGCTTCCACCAGGAACATGCCACTGTCCAGTACAGAGTCTGTGTTTTGTTCCGTCTGTGCAGGATTCGGGTTGATTTTTATCCCCACACAACACATGCCATGGAATATTTACATGTTTGGGTACATCAACAAAGAGGGGAAAAAAACAAAACAAAACAAAACAAAAAGACTCACACCACACACACACACACACATGCGCGTGCGTGTACACACACACACACACACACACAAAATGGGATTGTGCTCCTTTGTTTTGCATTTTCTCTAACCCAGATTGCGGTAATTATCTCTCTGGCTTTACAAGCCTTTTCTTTCATTCTAAAGGCAGTTTTTGGAATCGTGTTACACTTAACTCAGTTTAACAAATAAGAGTAGTCTGGCAAAATGGCACCATGTGCTTTCCACAAATATTTGTGGTATAGGCAAGCTCTCAATGTTTTTATTATGCCCAAGGTTCTTCGGTTTTAAAGCAAGTGGAACAACTAAAGGAGGGAGAGCAGCACGGATTTGGGAACGGGGTGTGTGTTGGATGCACCCTGCAGATCCTTCTGTGCCAGAGAGCGAACGAGGAAAAAGATACATTTTAAAAATAACCAGGGGAAGAAAAAGAGGGAAAAAGGTTTGGAGGCATTTAGCAGAGTCCCGTTTACCCTGGCGTGAGCTACAGGCTAATGATGGAATCCTAACCTGGGGAGAGCTCGCGGCCCCGGGAGGCTGACAATGAGCACACTGTAGCCGTGTTCTTCACACGTTCGCCGGGCTCTGCAGTCAGCACAAAGAACTGTGAAACAGAGGCAAAGTGGGGAAGGGGTGAGAGAGAGAGTCTGCACACAAGTTTGCAGTAATATAAATATACGTACGCTCCGCCGCAGATGTTCCTCATTGGCGAAGGCTTGCACGTAATTATACTATGTGCTTCATAATATTTTAATGAGCTTTTTCTCCAAATAGCAACGAAAATGAACAATAAGAAGCTCTTAGGGAGGGAAAGTTGGTGTTGTTTTTGTCCCTGGGAAAAAAAGAAATGCTCATAATAGGTTATATTAGAAAGGCAGAAAAAACACTGGTCTGGGTTTAATAAAACTGAATTGAGTCTAAAATATGGTTCTCGAAGCTCGTTTCCTTTTTTTCCCCCTTCATCTTTAACAGTTCATTCAGGCTAAAGAAATAACAAAACAGTGGTTACAGCGTAATTCTGGTTGATTGTTTCTCTCTCTCCCTCTTTCTTTCTCCCTCTCTTCCTCTTTTTAGGGGGGAAAAAAAAAACCCTTAAGTGGAATTGTTGTAACAATGCTGTTAATATATTGTGCCAATTAAAGTCTTGAAATAAATAACAAACCACTTAGTATGTGTTGTAAATGTGCTGATTTAAGCATTGTTATGCAGAGATTACATCTCTTCAGGGAATGGATGACTGGGTCCTGAACGGAGGTTTTCTCTTTGAGTGTGTGTGTGTGTGTGTGTGTGTGTGTTCCCCAATATTCTTTTTTTTTTTTTGCCATAGGGTAAATTCCAAATAAAGAATAAAGAGCCAAAGTTTGTTATCTGCAATAATGCAGCCAGGTTTTAGCATTGCTAAACCTGCAAGGAAAGTAATTATTTTTGGCCATGTTCAATATCTCATTAAAAAAAAAAAAAAAAAAAAAAAAACTCTACAGCAAAATCAGAGTGTGTACCTTATTTTGAGACATAACTTTTGGATAGGTTCTTTGCACACAACTTTTTTGTTTTAGGGTAAGCTAAATGAGAAGAGTTTAGGTTGTGAACGTAAAACTGTAATAACTGTAAAGACATAATAACCTCTGAATGTTATTTGGGAAAGGAAAACAAAAGTTCTACATATAAAATATTGTATATGCAAGTAGGGAGCCCAGATACTGTCTTTTCTAATTTGCAGATCAGAGATCATTCATTATTATTCAGAAGGACCATTTCTCATGTAAAAATCCTATTGTTTACTGAGTTAGGTGTTTTTATTACGGATCCAATAACCCTAACCCCCTCCCTCTTTTTATAATGCAATTGTGGTAGGTACATAGATGAAGGATGGAAGTAAATCTTCATTTCAGGGGGAGCATCCGACCACTAGGCTTAGTAACTCAAATTTGTATTTGTTTTTGAAATTTTGACATTAAGCAATAACAAACAAAAATAGTAAACCCTAAGGATATATCTGTACAAAGTAAAGTTTAGTGAAGTTCCTGCAATATCATTTAGAGACAACTTAATTGCCTCCTCTCCCTCTCTCCGTCTTTGAAAAGTAAAATGTTGATAGGGAAGACTGGAGGTCTCATGAAACTCGCCATGCCCTCCAAATCAGAATTCCAATGAAACTGAGTTGTGATGAGTACAGTTTTAGTGTCAAGTGTATTTTAATTTTTAATTTTTTTACAAGTGGATACTGTATACATGACAGTTTTGTTAACTTAATTGGCCAGATTATGTTAACGATCTGAGTATCGCTCACTGCTGTCCTGGATAAACGCCCTGCATGTGGTAGAACTTTATATATATTTATATACATATGTATTTATGTATTGATTTTACAAAGGAGCTTTCTGTGTACATAGATGAACTTATGTGAGAGGTACAAAACGGGCTTGGGTGCTTTTTGGTGAATTCTGTGTCCAATAAGGAGCCTAAAGTTCTAGGCATTTTTCAGACTAAGCAGCTTGGTAAGAATGAGTTAAACTATATGTGGGTAGAAGCAGTTAAGTAAGACATAGTATAGCTATGTGCTTAAAAGCACATCCTCACCCCACCACGGACCAGTGATGCCATTGAGCCAGCTGACTTACGGCACCGGGCTTCAGCTTACCCACCTGGAAAATGGGGATGCTGGTAACACCTTCTTCCTCATCTTGTGATAAGGACAATATGAGTTAATACATGTAAAAGACTTAAAACGGTACCCGGCACACAGTAAGTCCTAAAAAAGAATTTGCTATTATCATCATCATTATTCTTACTATTTAATGAATCCAGATGCTACTATTAAATCTCTCTTCTTATCAGTTGAGCTGGGAATTAGGAGTCCTGGGTCTTGGTCTGGGCTCCCACATTGAGTGGCGTTGTGTCCTTCTCTCAGCCCATCCCAGTCTTCTGTGTACGTTAGCTATAAAATCAGGGCGACTTGGCAGATGACTCAGGAGTCGAGTTATGTGTTAGAACAAGACCCTTTTAAAAGAATTCAAAAGTTCTGGTCCCATGTCCAGACAAGGTGCCACAGCATAAAATACTGGGGACACCTCGGACAGCTGAGATCGCTATGGTGTCAGGCTGGGTTTAGACTCCTGAGTCTCGGCTCCTAACTCTCTCCAGCGAATAATCATTACTTAAAATTCTGCAGCTCCAAACCTGCTCTGCGACAGACCACAGACTTGTCTTCAAGGATGTATGGCCTCCTCTCTGTGGACACTCGGGTTTCTTGGCTCTTTAGAGTATTTCAATTCCTTCCATAAAATTAAATTAATATTTAAAAACAATAACAACAAGCTGAGGAGTTTCCTCCTGGGAGCTGAAGATGCATTTTCTGTTCATAGGGTCACTTCTGTCCCACCCACTTCAATGATACCATTCTGAACAAAGTGCTTCTCAACTGCAGTCTGTGTGGAAAATAAAATACACAAGCTTACGAAGTTTCGCTAGACACCGGCACCAATGGTCTTTATTGAAGAGTGAGGGTTGCAAATATTTGCTATTGTATCTGCCTGAGAATAGTAACACCTAACAGGTCCTGAGCACTTAGTTTGAGTCAAGCTAGTGTCTAAGCGCTTTCCATGTTATTAACTTGGATATTCCTCACCAAACTCTCTGAGGGCATTTTTATCCCAGTTCCCGCCTAGGAAGCAGGACAGAGAGGCAAAGCTCACAATGTAAGGGAGGGCAGAGCTGGTGCTAGACTCTAAGCTTCCTCTGACTGTAGCACCAGGCCCCGAGCAGCAAGGCCATGACCCAACTCCTATGAGCAAAACAAAATAGTGAATCTGGGGCACCTGAGTGGCTCAGTGGGTTGAGCCTCCAACTCTTGGTTTCTACTCAGGTCCTGACCTCAGGGTTGTGATCTCAGGGTCATGAGATGGACCCCCACATGGGCTCCATGTTCTGTCAGATAGAGTCCCCCATAGGGCTCTACGCTCCTCCAGAAGTCTGCTTGTCCCTCTCCCTCCCCCTTCGTCCCTCCCATGGCACTCACATATGCACAAGCTCACCCTCTCTCTCAAATAAATAAATAAAATCTTTAAATAATATCTTTTTAAAAAGACAAAACAGTGACTCTTAAAAGCAAAGTCAAAAAAAAGCTTCTTAACCAGATAATAAGATTTAGGACGACGAAATCAGACTAGAAGACACATCTATTTCCACCCACTAGTTTTAAAAATAATAATGCTTTGCTATCTGAATTATGATTTCACATCTTGTTCTGATTTGAATTTCCCGGTGACTTTGAGAAGTGAGGAAAACCAGGGTTATTGAAAAGAATGAGTTAGCACTTCCTTCTCTCATCCATAATTTCTACTTCAGATAGTTTCTAAGGAAATACACTCTCCACTTACACACTAGCAAGCTGTGTAAGAAAAACCACTAGCTCCTCTCAGGATACCAAACCTAGATGTATTCGATTTGGTAATAGTGGGGGAATTTCTGGCTGGTGTGCATCTTAGAGGCCCTGCTCCACCTGTTGTGGGGACGTCTCTCGGATTCTACCATTGCCACCATATGGGTTAGAACCTGCAGGTTCAGTTGTAAAAACCAAGCCTAGCCCCTTCAGCGTATTGAACAAGGAGCGAGTGATCCCTTCATGGAAGGGACAGGCCTGCTGGACCCATCGCAGCCACCTGGTCTAGCCATCCTGCTAGGCTTCGATTCTCTCGCATTGCCAACCTTGGGGGCTGACATTTTACTTTATTGAGGAAGGCCGATGAGTATGTATCTCCTTCAAGAAAAAGGAAAGGGGTCCATTGTGATTTGACACTGCGGAGGAATTTTGAAACAGTAACTGACTTAAAGCTGAATATGTGCAACTTCAAGTTGTCCTTCCATAAGAAAAGTAAAGAGATATGAGTGTGTGCTTAAAATATATTTTAAATGCATTTTAATGTCTTTTTTAGGTTTGTTACAAGAAAACAAATGATAATGCCAATAACATTAAGCAGAATTAACAAAAACTGGGGTTCTCTGTTACTATCAACTATAGCTCTATGTTTCTTTCTTTCTTTCTTTTTAGATTATTTATTTTAGAGAGAGAAAGAGGATGACTGTGCACAAGCATGGGGGGAGGAGCAGAGGGAAAGAATCTCAAACAGATTCCCCACTGAGCTCAGAGCCAACAACGGGTTTGAGGTGGGGTTGCACACTGGGGGCTTGATACCAGGCTTCATCTCAAGACCCTGGGATCATGACCTGAACTGAAATCAAGAGTTGGATGCTCAATCCACTGAGTTACCCAGGCGCCCCAATTATAGCTTTATGTTTCAATGGCCTTGTCATCCAATCTGCAGTGGCTTACCACAAGATACTGGTTACCAAAAACTTGATCACTGTTACAATATTTTAGAAGCTCAATATTTAAGGAGTTCTGGATTACGCGAGAATCAATGTGAACTATACATATACACTGCACCCCTTCACATGATAAAATAGTCTACTGGGAGTCATATAGGCAAGTCTAGATTGCCTTCAGCCTGACATTCCAAGTCTAGGATTTTCCATTCACTTCTTCATTTGCAATATCAACTTTCAAAGTCTGGTGATACCTAACTTCCCCAAGAAGAGCCTGAATTGAGGAACATTACTTTAAAAATGTTAAGCCTCAGTTTCCTTATCTTTAAAATCTGAACAACAATCCTGCCTTATAGCATTGCAAGGATGATAGAAAATGTCTGTATCATTCCCATCAGAAGGCATGGCTCATGATGTGTGCTCTGTAAATCATCTAGCCACTCTTTTTTGTAATGATTATACCTTACATTTTCCTGTTCTATATCTGTTGCTAATGTCATGTAAGTTCCAGTCAAGCTCATCATGATTGCATTGTATGGTTCTACCTTGGCCAGATATCAAATTATTAAGTGGGGAAGATTGTATTAAGAAAATTACGGTATAGGGAGGAAGAGAAGCTGAAGGGAAGAAAATTGTATTGTATTCCTGAAACTGATATTGAAGGGGTAAGGGAGCTTGATGGGGTGGTTGGATTTTCAACATTAAGAGGCAGCACATTGCAAGGCAACTAAAGAGAAGGAGACCTGGTATTTGGGATTTAAGTTCTTGGACATGGAAGAGGAGCTTGTTCAATAGGACCCTTTGGCAAGTATCCAAATACGTACAATCCTAATTACCTTTTAATCAACAAATATTTATACTTATGAAAAGAGCCTCTAGGCATTGACTTGATATCTATATTGATTTGAAGCCTTGATTTCCCCACAAAACAAAACAAAATGTCATTATGAAGATGATGTTGATGAAGATGATTAATTTTAGCACACCCTCAGAACACACACCAGTCCAGCACACTGAAAAAAAATCTCCCTAATATTTAGGGAAATCTTGTAAAATAAGGCCTCCCTCGAAAACCTAATGTGCAAAGTGCCAGCTCTTTCCATTGCCAGGGGAATGGGAAGGAGCGTGTATGGGTGTGTCCCTAGACAAGCCACCCAAGGAAGGAGCTAGAGAAAGCTGAGACACAGATGGCAAATGTTTGGGCTATCCCTCCTGGCACAAGTGTGTTTGTGACCTATTCTGTGTCTCATGAAATGGAGTCAGCTGGATATGAGCCTGGTACATTACAAATGATAAAGGGAATGGAAAAATTTGTTTCCCATGGAGAGTATGAAGTTCAGAAGGCAAAATGAATCTGGAGGAGAGACTTTCAGACCTGTGCCGTCTCCTGAAGGTATACCACAATCCTATTCTACTCGTAGGACAATCCTCTCAGTCTCTACCCTGTAGTATACTGTTTTCAAGGTGTTAAAAGGAGCTTCTTTAAGGGAAACCTTGTATGTATTTTCCCACTGGGGCAGGCCCCAAAAGCAAAGAAAATTTCCATTGTTGTAGTTACAGAATATGTTTTGCTTTTGCATGAGGAAGAGAAATCAGGCTTAATCTGAGTGACTCCAAAACACTTCTTGGTGGATGTTATGCTGAGGCCAAGTTTAGCTCAATAGAAGGAAGAACTTTCTGACAATAAGATATATCCAAAACCCAAATGGGCTGGAGGTATTCCAGCCAAGTCTGTAGGAGCACTTGTTGGACATGTTCAGGAAATTCATGCCTTGGAAAAGTGTTGGGCTAGATGCCTAAAATTCTCTAAAAATATTTGATAAAAGAATGGAAAAAGTCTTGGTATCAGAAAACACTGCAAAGCAAAGTTGCATCAATTCTGAAATAACACATGGAAAGCAAAGCTAAACTGTTCTGCTTATTCTCTCTACCGTCCCACTCAAAAAGCCCTGCCATTAACATAGCATCTTTGTGGCAAGAAGATAGGAGTCTGCACTGGGGACAGCGCTTGCTTCCAGTGACTTACAGAGGAAGCTAGCTGGAAGGAAGACTCAAATGACAGTTAAGCCACAAGTTTCTGGTGGCCTGGAAGCACACTGGTTTATTGGACTCTGGTGGGATTCTTCCCATGGCTGGTGCTGGTCCCCTCCACTGCTTGGCACAGACCTACAGAGAGCGTAAGGGGGTTGTTTTCTCCCACCTGTAATAGTGAGTGATTTGCTTTACCACTCTTAAGGGGATGGCCAAAATCATGTTAATATCCTGATCATCAGAAATATTGCTGGTTTTTATTTCTAGGTTTTCATGATCTGAATCTCTTAGCCCCTTTCTCCACTTGGCAAACTCTGACTGATACTTTAATTCTCATCTCTTGAACCCTTTCCGTGAATTCTTACCCAGATATCTTCCCTCCTCTGTGCTTCTACAGAGCTTTCCTTCTATAGATCCCTACCATAAGACTTATGACCAGGACCTGCTACAAAATCTGCACAACCCAGGGCAAGGAGAAGATTTTGGGTCCCTTGTTTATAAATTATTAAGAATTTCAAGATGGTGGCACAGAACATTAAACCAAATGTAAGGGCTGCTAAGCATGGGGCCCTTTGTGACAGCACAGATCACAGGTCCATGAAGCCAACCTTACTTACGACACTGTAATAGATTCTGTGTTACATACTTTGTGTTGATTTTGGTCTACTAATCAATCACCCATTACTTCTGTGTGTGTGTATGTGTGTGTGTGTGTGTGTGTGTGTGTAGTAGGGTTCCTTCTCCTCTGGTGTAGATTGCCTCAGTGCACCTAGAATTCAAGGCGCCTCACCTTCTACTCCTAAGAGATAGCCACACAACTAAGCTCATGCTCCCTTAGGTCCTCTCTCTCCCTCTCCCTCTTCCCCTCCTTCTTCTCCCTTTCTCTTTTCTTAGAGAAGGGAGAGGAAGCACAGAGGAGGGAAGATATCTCAAGACTTTGAATCTTGAGAACAAAGACGAAAGAACAAGGGGAAAAAACTGGAATGCATTTGTTCACTGGGTGATGCCCCCCAAGACTATTGGTGAGATCCTGAGACTTAAACTCTTAGTTTGGCTAGTTCTTCCGTTTTCAAACCTGATTCTCCAGCTTTCTAGTTGATCCTGTCAGTATCCCAGTAGCTTTTCAATAAACTTCTCACCTGCTTAGTCATCCAGAATTTGTTTCTGTGACCTGCACTCGAAGAACCCTGTAAGTGACAGATCCCATTCACTCACTCGGCTGTGAGTTCTTTGATCTAATGAAAATTATAGCATGCATGCATTTTGTAAATACTGCATGACGGGAAAGTGCAAGTTTCTTCACATAAAATCGATCATTTCATCTTCACAACGGGTATTCAAGGTAGGTGTCCTTGTCGTCACTTTTCTGATGACAGAAATCAGGTTCTGAAAGACAAAATGATGTTCCAAACATCTCTCAGTTATTCTGTTGTGGAATCAAGATTTTCAGACCACATTTTTTTCTGACCCTTTCCTACACTTTCCTACAATTTCTTTCTCCCTTTGTATCCCATTTTCTCGCACACTGCTTGGTCCACCTTATTCCTTATGACTATTCAGTGAGTGGGAGAATAAATAAAAGGAGCAATATTCATACTCATGCCTTCATCCAGTTTCAGTTTATAACCAGTACATAATGGCTTACAATTATAAAGTCAAATTTTTATCTTTTGCTTCTCTCATCATAAAATTTTATTTGTCATTTACTACTATGAAAACATTGGCAAACCCATCACTTTTCCTAAAATGGCTTCCCATACCAACAATGTCAGTTCATTTCATGATTTCTTTAGCAATTAGCCATGACTGTCATCTTCAGATCAAAGGCACAATGATAGGCACTAATACAAACCAATTAAAGATGCTCAAGGAACAAATGATGCAACTTTAACGGTCTTGACCTTGATTTGAAAGAGGCACTTGCAAAGTACTGCCCTTTCCCCCACAAATAGTTTCAAAATCAATAATGCAGATGATATGAAGGTACATGAAGGTTGTAAAAAAAATCTCACTAAAATTGTTAATTGTGCTACAGTACACAACTGCATTGAGGAAAACCAGAAAGACAAGGAGGTAGCTAGAGAAGATTTATATTTTGCATGGGATTTACATCGCTATCATCAAACCAAAGGAAATCTATTTGGCAGGTAAAAACAAAAGCTATTATTTTCCCGCCTTATGTATGTCTACACAATTCAGTGTAAATAAGATGTTACCGAGCAAAGGACTGATCTTTACTGTACCGTGTACAGGTTCAGAGGTAAAAAAAAAAAAAAAAAAAAATCAATTAATTATAAAAGCTTCGAAACAATGCAAACAGCATTAAGCACAGTAATTATAAGATAAGCATGGAAGCAATTTTCAGTTGATTGGGTGTGGGTGTGCAGAAGTGAACCTACAGTTTGCCTGCTGGTGCAAGAATAGCTTACATGCCAATTAGTGGTTATTGCTACTAATTATTAAAAACATTTTTAAGAGTAATTAAAAATTAAATGCACCTGTATGATGGCTCATAACTGTGTTGTGGTAAATTGCTCAGATTTTCCGTATCAATCACACAGGAAATGCTCAGTGAGTTGGAGGAGACTTATGACACCCACTCTCAGAAGCCAAGCAACAAAAGCGTATGCCCTCCACACAGAAGCACTCCTGGGGTTCAGTTTTTCTGCTCAAAAGTTTCTCTGAATAAAGGCTACTAGTCCAAGCTAATGAAGACAGGAGTTGAGGTTGTAATCTTTTACTTTGGAGTTTACTGGTCTCTTCCTTGCCACAAAATGCTGTTTAGAAAAGAAGGAAGGAAACATGGCGCTCAGCCTCATCTGAGAGCTCACTTCCCCTCTTACGAGCTGTGCCAGGGACGGCAACCTCAGCATTCTAGAATGAACACTGGAATCCCTCCATCATTTCCAACCATATGAGCATGAGCATGGAACTCATCCTCCTGGATTCAGCTTCTTTACCTTCAAAGCACAAACATGGATGAACTGGTCTCAAGGATTCCTTTCAGGAATAAAAGAATCTGTGTCCTGACTAAGCTAATATTCATGTCACCTGAACAAAAAGAACTGAATAATATTTACTGAGTGTTCATTCAGTTTTGGGCTTTTCTACCAGTTGTTCAAATCCTTGGCTATGCACTGGAATCAATGTCAAGGCCTGTTCCCTTGAGATTCTTCTTTATTTGGACAGAGGCAGAGGGGCATTGGGAGATTTTCAAATCTCTCCAGGTGACTCAGATGTGCTTAGATTGTTACAAGCTACTGGACATACTTTAGATACATTAGGTCACCAGTTCTGGTTTTCTACAAGTAGTCTGAGAGGTATGCATTTTTGTCCCCATTTTGCAGATGAGGAAATATATTCAGGAAGGTTGAAATGTCTATCATAATACCCATGTCGCAGAGACAGAAATCCAAGTCTCTTTCATTCCGAGTTGTGTTTTTTGTAACCTTCTTATATCATCAATGTTCTAAGTTGTTGATTGACCAATTGGCATTTCTTCTCTTTGGTTACTACTTGTATTATCATAGCACACATCCTTAAGGGACTTTCATTTAAATTTCCTTCTCGATCTCAGATATTTAAGTGGAATAATATACAACATTAGTGGCATGGATTTGCCGGATATTCCCATAGAGGATTACATACTGGAAGCAAATGTTGGAAGTCCGAGTGCTGATGTTCCAGAAAGTTCTAGCAATCCAGGCTCCTTCCATAGCTGACTGAGCCTTTTTTTTTTTTAAAGATTTTATTTATTTATTTGACAGACAGAGATCACAAGTAGGCAGAGAGGCAGGCAGAGAGAGAGGAAGGGAAGCAGGCTCCCCGCTGAGCAGAAAGACAGATGCAGGACTCGATTCCATGTCCCTGGGATCATGACCTGAGCCAAAGGCAGAGGCTTAACCCACTGAGCCACCCAGGCGCCCCACTGACTGAGCTTTAAGAAGCTTCAAGAAACTCAGGAAGAGGAGGAATGAGCGACACTAACACAGATTGCATACGGAGGTGGTGGAGAGCATGAGCGCGGTGACTGGGAAGTAAGGGACATTTCTCTTCGACTCTGCCTCTGACCTTTGTTTGTGTTTTGTTCATCTTAAGGCTGTCACCTCAGTTTCTAATGATATCTCTTTGGCCGCAAGACATTCGTACCACTTATCTCATTATTAGCTCCACTGGAAGTCTAATGATCTTCTCAAAGGTACAAAACAATTTATGTACCACCATAATTTTATTTACAGCTTTAATCCTACACCACCAAAGTAAAGAAACATAGTCATTACCTGAACATATGTTGTGACTCTCCTCTCTGGTTCATTACTGGAGCTTCAGGAAGCAAACGACAAGAGCAAACCATACACAGGCACGCTCACACACCATCCACTACTCCTCTTCATCTTGGAGGGCTCACCACCTACCCGTTCGAACTACTCCAACTGCCAATTCCCTCACCTGAAAGCAAGAAGGAACTGTATTTTCACTCTAGCATATAATTGGCAGATTCATATTTTGTTTTCACTTGTTTTTTTTTTCTTCCAGTGAAATCAATGTGCCTTCTTTCTGATTTCCCTGCAAAACATATCAGATTGTGTGAGGTTTATGGACGCACAATAATTCCTGGGCAACCTGAAAGCCAGGGAGACTACAGGAGATAGTGGGGGGTGGAGGGGGGTGGGGCGGGGAAGTGTCACGGAGAAAGCGTGAGTGAATAATAGATGACAGATTTGAGATAATTATTGGAGAGATGACAGAGAACATCACCATGATTTGTTTTGCCAGGTTGTCATTTCAAAGACAATGAAGAACTATTAAATCGATTTCTTTTTTTTTCCCTCAGGGAAATGAGTACACAGATATTAAAGAATAAATGAAATGAATACACAAATACTAATTATAAATCCTGACTATGATAAGTTTGAGTAGCTGGTTACTTCATATCGCACTGGAAGTGTTTGTTATGCAAATACCTAAAGTGTGCTCAGTGGCCCGTACAGATCATGGGCACTAGGTCCGGAACTATTGTGGTGAAATAGGGCGGTTGGCTCCACTCGGTTGGGGGTCATTTTACTGCCGATTTAACTAGTGTTAAATTAGTGGGTATTTAACTGTCACTAAAACAAGTTAGGGCTCAATTCACTGAAGTATCATTTTTACTAATATTTTAGAGAAAGTGAAGAATTGTTCCTCCTGATGCTCTCCTGGGATGTTAAAGGCACCACTGTTTTTCAGTCCACACTAATGAAAGTTGCATTAGCAAAAGTGGGCTGGTTGCCTACTAAGGGGAAAAAGTCTCCTTGAGAACCCAGTATCCTGCTGTATTTTATTGCGGTAAAATCATTTTAACATCCCTTTTCACTGAATGAGATTTTTTAAAATTCCTAAATCACGAGCCAAATTACTATAATCCATCCAGTATCTCGTGGAAGGCCCTCCCTGTAAGATTATCGCGTTGAACTCCCAACTTTTTGTTTTAGGGGGGAAAGAAAACCAACAAACCATATTTCTCTACCAACACGAAACATGATCAGCTCCAAATTCAAAAAGATTTCCAAATGCCACAACACAGTTATCTACCAGCAAACATATCATTTCTTTGTTTCGTAGGACACCAAGGATGAATTATTCATGAGACCCCATTTCAGATGCTTATTGTGTCTGGTGGCAAAGTCTCCGCCTGCTCAGCCCCGGGAAAGCTCTCTCGCTTAGCTGCAGGCACAGAGCTCCCTGCCATCCAGGGACCAGCCGTGTGCTCTCGAGTTACTAGAGCAGCAAGAGCACTTCCAGTGGTCTCAGCTGTGGAGACAGCTGTTTGCCCACCGTCTGTGATGGCAGAAATGTGTGGGAGGCTTTCCCCTAACAGCATGCCCCCCCACCACCACACACGCGCACACACACAAACAACTCCCATGCCATGTATCACACACACAACCACCAAAGGGGTGCAGAGAAGCCCCAGGATTTGAGGACCAGAGGAGCGAAGCAACACCGCTTAGAGTGGGTCTCTCTCTTGGATGCAAAATGATCAGCACTGAGGCTGGAGCCTGTGAATCTAAACATTTCTTGTCATTTATGTATCAAAAGGTTTGTGCATGCGTGAAATTCAAAATGATTTATTGTTTAGTTTTTGCCTTATTTACTTACTTAATGGATTGATTGATGTGCCAGGATCCCACAGACAACAGGGCTATTTTTTTATTCTATTTTTATTTTTTTAAGCTGGCTTTAAAGGAAATAGATTGCAAACAGGAGTTTCACTAACACAGTAAGTCAACCCCTCCTTCCTGGTTTGTATTCATAATGAGTTCCTTTTGGCTCTTGCCTGCTACCTGTCTATGGCTGTTCGTTGACACAAAATACGGCACCTTGCATTCTGTGAGATGAAAGAATAAAATATTAGGTGTGGAAGGGTAAAATATGGAGGGGAAATCTGGATCAAACCCCAGAGTTTTGGCCAATATAAGCACCTATGGTAGGCAATCTCTTGCATGGGGCTTGGGCTGGAAGCCATAGAAGCACTCAACAACAATGGGAGGTATTAGAATTCCATCTGGCATCATTTCTCCACAGAGGAGGGAGGTGCAGACAGAGAAGTCCCACAATTTGAATTCCTCCTGGAGACCTCGGATCATCTGTTTATTTTATGGACACTAAGCTTACTTTCATTTTCTAAGGACATTACTACACCTGAAATTAGTCATCAGAATAAAAGAAAATTCTCTGTGAACATTGGAAAGATGGCGACAAGGAAAGTTCCACAGACCTCTCCCTCGCATGCCTCTTGAAATTTCTTTATGCCTTTATTAGGGGGCCCAAGGTTTTAATTGGTCTTGGTGAACAGGGGCCGAATCGGGAAGGAGGCTGATTTGTTTATAGAAATCGGATGTTGACTTTGTGCAGAACTCTCCCTCGATGCTCTACGCATGCGACATTTACGTAAGCCCTCTGTAACCTCTTTTCCACCCGAGCTCTAATTTGACATAATGCAGCGGAGAATGGCACCAGTCATCGGGCTTGCATCAGAAATGCATTTTATTTGGATTCAGTTCAGACTCTTAACGAACCGGTTCCCGTAAATGCAGCAGATGGGAGTGTGGCAAATGGGAGCGGGTGTGCGGCCTCACACCCAGCATCCGTCGCTGCTTCACTGTGCGAAAGCCTTTCCTGAGTTAGTTGGTTAGTTAGTTAGCTAATTAGTTAGGCACATTTCAGCTGAAACTTTTCATTATAATTAACGTATTTATTCTACCCGTCCTCCAACCTGAGGCCTGAAAAGCTACTTTCCGGCCAAGGCGAGTAGATTCTGTCCTTAGCTTTCTCTCGGCCCTACTGATTAATATGGTCAAAGCTGCCAGAAGATGATCCGACGGTTTATAAACCTGGCAAAGCCGTAGCCAGACCTTCTCTTCGAAGGGTCAATTGAAAATGCTAGTTGTACGATCAACAGACGTCTCCATAGAAGAATTCCACGCTGTGCCCAGAGTGGTCTCTTAATACAAAATATCAATTTGATTTTCCTCAGGAGATTCAGTCTCCTTTTGCAATGCAAATATTTTCAAGTGTACTAAACACGTTTTAGCACCTCAACATAGGCACTAAAACTATTTGCATGCAAAATTACCCAGAGTAGGCAGACAGGCACAAGCTTATGCCAGCACCATATGTGCTAAAGAATTTGAGCCAGGAAACAACTAGTATCTGGACGTTATTTACAATTTAAATTTAATTTTACATTATTATTCAAACGAGAGCTTATATATAAAGTCTCTATTGAAATTAATGCTTCACATGGAACACAATTTCACCTAAAATTATGTGTCCAATGGCGCTCGGGTGTTCTTGCCTCAGCTCTCTGAACCACTCTGCAGTGCCACCCAGCACTCGTGTTCCTTGTCTTTCTACTCTACCTGCACCAAGTGGCTCGTTTTTCTCTCTAACAACTTCTCTCAGAAAGAGCAGCAAAATTAATGTTGATTGCAAGGCCCAGAAATCAACACAAAACATAGACCAAGCCAGACCCATGAAAGAGCATGAGTGATTTGAGGAAATACACACTACCTGGAAATAGCACAGAACATCGTCCACGATCAGATAAAAATAAAACAAAACAAAACAAAAAGCACTTTTTTTTCTTTCTTTCCAAGAAGCTCTACTTGACCTTTTTGTAAACAGGGAAAATGACTTTGAGTTAACATTCAGTTTGCAAATTGCACTGTTTCGTACTGTCCCGGAAAATGGCACTGCTTTCTGCACTCAGGGGGACACAATGAACCCTGTTCCTCTGCTTTGCTTTCAGTGTACCTTCTCGAAGAAATCTTATGTCATTGGACAGTGTGTTTAGAAATCATTTGCTAAAGCCTATCAAGATAAAACATCACTCTCTTCTTTATCTTTTAAAGTAATTTTCCATTTCAAGTTTGGTACAATTTCATGTCTTTAATAAGCATTGGTTTAAATATCTAATAGTTTATTTATCTGTTAATTTTAGGGGGGAAATGGTTATATCAGAATGATTACTTCTAACTCTCCAATATTCCAACTTGTCTATTCTCGGGGACTGTCTGAGAAGTGGTACCAACAGAAAAATCATTTCCCAGCTCTCTGTCAGGCTTGGTGAGGTTTCTGGCAATTGTTACATAGTAATCCATTTTAACTAAAAAATAATAGCAAAAGAGAAGTGTCTTTTCAATGCTAGGCTGTGAAACAAGTCTTTAAAAACACAGAGCTATGGAAATAAATCCAGGGTAGAAGGAATATAAGAAAAATCAGTATATTCTATTTTATCACAAGGACACCATCAAATATCCCCAGAACCTTAACTACAGATCTTCCCTCTAGATTAGAGATCTTCAAGTTTATTATAAACCTAGCACATGCTAATTTTTCCTTTGAAAACTTCAAGTATTGTTTCTAGGTCAAGTATCTGTTTTTTTTTTTTCTCTCTCTCTCTCTTTCTCTTTCTTTATAGTGTAGGAGAAAGAAGCTGCTTTCTTTCTTAACTTGCAATCAGTCTTAGAAATGTTGAATCATTGCCTAGGTGCATGAACTCCGTTCTGAGCAGCTTTAATTTATAGCAGCCAACATTTCTATATAACATAAGCTCTCTAAAAGAGGCCCACAGAAGAACCAGAAATATGTGGTTGTGTAGAAAGTTTAATGGGAATGGAAAATCTCCACGTTTACATGTCTATCCTTGCATATTAATATCATTACATTTAAACGGTGGTTTAATTTCAAACATTGAATTAATTAAAAAGGGAACTTCCAGGTCGAGTTATAAGGCCAAATGAAATGCCAACAGCTCCCTCTACTGGCTGCTAGAGAAAAACATTTGGTCTCCTTGAAAAAGAAATTTGCTATTTATTTAAGATGCATCTTCACCAATTTAAACTTTTTGAAAAAAATCTATAAGTTTCTTGGAAAGCCTGAGAGATGTCCACTTGTAGTTAGTTATAGGAAGAAAACAACGAAGAATTGTAGAAATAGAAACTGACAGTCATGTCAAGATTCCCCCCTCAATAAACAATTCCTACCTCCACTAAAACACATCTGGTCATTCTATTATAAAGTTTGGGCTGAAGTTAAAATATAATCAAGGTTAGTTTTAGAATTCTGTTTTCTCAAACCTGACAAAAAATAATGAATTCATTTTCTGGAAGTTAAGAAATCTTAATGAAAGTATTCATCTTTTTCATAATACTTCGTCTGTAGCTGACTTCTAAAAAAGAAGAAAACCAAGAACCATCTTATTGTTATTTCAATAAGAATAAATAGGTCATTTAACTTTAACATTTAACTTGTATGTTGTTTGAGAGCAAAGACATTGGTTTCTTTCATTTGATGTAATTAGCATTTGATGTAATGAGTAGTTTAAATAGAGCAATAAAGGTTTAAAAATGTAAGAAATAAAAGGAATAAAATACATTTGCCTCCCAAACTCCTTGCCTCATCCTTCATGGAGACCACTGTTCTCCATCACCTGAAACAACTGATCTATTTAGTTTCACTTATTTAGAGCTTATTTCTCTAAATAAGCTTATTATTTAGAGCTTATTTCTCCCTCAAATTTCCCCCCAACACCTCCCCACACACACACACACATACAATTCTTGACCTTATTTTCACACAGCCATATTCCCTGAACATAAATGGAAAATGTAGTAGCACACTCAGGAGTTTTCAAATCCCACTCATTTCAACAAGTGAGACTTGACAAGGTTGATATGATAGGCTCTTGTGAGAGGGTTTAGAATTTGACGTAAATGCACTGTGAAGAAAAACCTTTCTTCTTTAGAAAGGACAAAATACAGCACTAGAGAGACATCAGCATCTCACTCTGTGGGTATGTTTTGATGCAGCTCCCCACCCCCACCAGCTTACCACAGGAACTTTCAAAACAAACAAGTAATTTTTGAAAGATTATCAAAATAAAACAATTCTTTTACTCTTTTTATTTTGCCAAACCCTGACACACACACACACACATACACAGCTTCAAAATACATGTATCCTTCATCTTTAGGAAGTGAATGGATTTCTGATTTTTAAAAAAAATCCTGCATCTTAACCTTGATATCTTAATTTAGGAAACCACACTGACTTTCTAAAGCATCCATAATTGGTGTCAAAGCCACTGAGAATCTTTATATGACAAGTTCTTCCTTGCCTAGTAATATAATTATTATTGAATATGTATTCAACATATGTATGTTATTAGCATGCAACATTTTTAGGAATTTTCTTATTTCACTAATTCTCTTTTAGAAGTTGAATTTCTGAAACATTGCAGTAACAATGTGGCTTTGGAATTGGGTCTCCTAGACTAAACCTCACCTCTATCATTTTATAAACTGTGTGACCTAAGGCCAGTCCCTTAAACTCCATGAGCCTCGTTATCCTCATTTGTTAAAAGGGAGTAATTGTATGTCTTCACCTCATTGGGTGGCTCGTTGAAGCTGCTGTGAAAAAACGCCGGTGCTGTTATTGGTGCTTAACAAACAAGAAAATAAATCTTACGTGAACGAAAGAATGTAATTATTTCCTAGGGCCCGTGGGTGGCTCAGTCTGTTAAGCGTCTGCCTTCAGTTTAGGTCATGATTCCGGGGTCCTGGGATTGAGCCCTGAATAGGGCTTCCTGCTCAGCCAGGAGTCTGCCTCTCCCTCTGCCTCTCCCCCATGCTCATGCTCTCTCACTCTCAAATAAATAAATAAAATATAAAAACAAAAAACTGTTTATTTCCTTTAAAAAAAAATAAAAGTCATCACTCTCACCCGAGGGAGCTCTGAATACTGATGACTTTGGTTAGAAACCTTAAAGTAAATATTGTCTGAAACAAGGATTCTAATTTGATGGGTCAAGCAGTCCTCTCTCTTACCTGAGAGCACCGCAGGCTTCTTTCCTCTAGTGGAGGAGGACTGTTTGCAGTTAGAACTTGGAGTCAGAGAATAAATTTGCCTTTAATGGGTCCCCCTGAGAAAGCCTCCACTGGACGATGTGTCAGAGTAGGGTTGTGAATCATCGGGATCAACACCGGTGAATCTGGGCTCTAGGAGGGGACAGAAGTTGTTCCAACCCCACCCTGGGCTCCAGCTCGCTGTGTGACCAGATGCCCATTCCTCACTTTCCCTGTGCTTCTTCTTCCTGTTCTGCAAAGCTGGATAGCGTCGAACTCACAGAGCTGGGGGAGATCTTGTGATCATGGATTTTGGTCATCTGGCTCCTTCCCTCCTTTGCAGCCCCTTTGCTTCAACCCTCATCCGTGACCCACAGCTGCGGCCCAACTGGCCTTCTTGGAAGCCTGGGACTGTCAGTCTGTCCATGTTCCCTCACGCTATGTGATCTACTTAATGCCTGCCCCGTCCTATCTTTTTTTTTTTTTTCTTAAATTAACATATAATGTATTATTTGCTTCAGGGGTAGAGGTCTGTGAATCATCAATCTTACATAATTCTTAGCACTCACCATAGCACATACCCTCCCCAATGTCCATCACCCACCCCCCATTCCTACTACCCCACCCCCCAGCAATCCTCAGTTTGTTTCCTGTGATTAAGAGTCTTTTACTTCTCCCTCCCGATCCCATCTTGTTTCATCTTTTTCCCTCCCTCCCCCGCACAACGCCACGCCCCACCTCTCAAATTTCTCATATCAGGGAGATCATATTATAATTGTCTTTCTCTGATTGACTTATTTTGTTCAGCATAATACCCTCTAGTTCCATCCACATCATTGCAAATGATAAGATTTTGTTTTTTGATGGCTGCATAGTATTCCATTGTGTATATATACCACATCTTCTTTATCCATTCATCTGTTGATGGACATCTAGGCTCTTTTCATAGTTTGGATATTATGGACATTGCTGCTATAAACTTTCGGGTGCACGTGCCCCTTCAGATCACTACATTTAGCTCAGTCACTCACTCCTTGTAGAAATCTTCCTCGATCTTGCTGGTAGGCCCAATTCCTTCAATGTGATTTTCCAACTATCTTACACTTCTCCCCAGTCCTGACACTTTTTGCATATTTAATTTCATTTGATTGACTGTGTTCCGACTAGATGAAGAGCCCCCACAGGGCGGTGAGTGATGCTTTTCTTTCACCATCATAACCCCCATGCTTGGCAAAGAATAGGTACTTAATATTTGTTGAACAAATACATGTAAACCTAACGCATAATAGCTACTTCAGAAATGATAGTTACTTCTACAGAACTTCAGGATCAGTGGGACCTTCGGGGCCCTCTAGAAGTGAAGCCAAACCACTTTCCTTCATATATGTACCCAGCAGTTTCACCACCTTAAGATCAGTGAGCAAGAAATCAAGATTGCAAAACCAACAGAGGCCTATTAAAACCTTCATTTATTATCCAATGGCATCCACATTTCCCTTGGTTTGCCTAAATTGCCCTCCCTTTTGTAATTAAAACAGTCTCTCCGCAGCAGAGAGCAGGAGTGTGAACCTTGCACTCCAGCGGACACTATGTGGGGCGATGGAAACCCGAAACTATTAACTTTAGGAAGTGAATCCTGCTGGGATGTCTGTTGAGATTAGGGGCAGGAGCCTTGCAAACCCCAGCAAGGTGCGATGCCGATCCACGGTGCTGGGAGGTCCTGAAACCGTGTTTTCAGAGTTTCCTCCGTCATCTCTCTGTACCCTGCCACCGCTGCCCACCCCCTTCAAATGCTGTCACTGCATAGAGATGGTGACAGTATCTGGGAAATATTTTAATGCTGTCATAAAAGTCACCAGGAGGGTGGCAGTCCAAGAAAAAAAGCATGGTGGTAAAACTGGAGAAACATTTAAAATTTTTTTCCACTCATTAAAAAAATAAATAAATAACCCTTGGAGACTTGAAGGACAGGAAATGCTGCCACTTTATTGCCTTTTTAGTCAAATGCCTTTACAGGCATATCCCTTGAACTTGTATTATTAATATTGATCCCTCAGGGCTTAACACAATTTCCACCTCCTCCCTTGGACTACCCCAGGACCCTCTGACCTTTCTTCCTGAATTCCCATTATGCCTCTTCACTCACCTGACTCTTTCCCCAATTGCTTCTGACCTTTATTTTTCTCTCTAAGCTAACCTGGAAGGTAGGGACGATTAGCCTCGGGAATACCCCTTTCGGGACGGGAGTGCTTGGTAAGACTAGACAGTTTGAGAAACATGGGGTCTTTGGAACAGCTGGGTTCAGTTGGAATTCCATTTCTTGACTCTTACTACCAGTGAGAAGCTGACCCAGGATCTAGGCCAGGGGGAAAGAATACCTTATCTTACCAGGTTGTTGTTATTGAATTTAATTAAGACACAGTCAACCTGTGGGACACCTGGGTGGCTCAGGCGGTGAATTATCCAAATCTTGGTTTCGCCTCAGGTCATGATCTTAGGATCATGAGATGGAGCCTCAGCACAGAATCTGCTTGGGATTTCGTCTTCCTCTGCTCCTCCTCCAGTCATGCTCTCTCTCTTTCAAATAGATAGGTAGAAAGAAAGAATCTTAAAACAAACCAACCAACCTGGTCAGCTAGCAACAAGTACTGGTTAGAAATTTAGTTAAATTAATTCCAACACTTTTTGTAAAGTTTCTGCATTTTTGTTTCTATTTTGTTTCTGTTTTCCCCAGGAAAAACAGTCTTTCAGAAATTTTGAATAATTCCAAAAAGTATAAAAGAAGAAATGCATTTAGCAGCTTCCATATCGAAGGGACTACTATGTGTCGTGCCTGTGCTGTTTGTCGCATATGTCTATTATCCCTTTTTAATTCGGCAGCAACACAGGAGGTAGATACTAGTATTGTTCCCATTTTACATGTGAAACAACAAACGCAAAGGGTGGCTAGGGCCACACAGTAAGTGAGAGACTTGGAAATTAAACCCAGCTGGTCCCTCCGGAGCATGACCACATGCTAAAGGAGGTACCAAAATTATCCATAAATCAACGATGTCACATCATAGAGAAAAAATCCACACTATCAGTATGTTATGGATCCAATCACGTTTCATTCCAATTACACATACATACACACACACACACAGAGAGATAGAGCGAGTTATGGAGTATTTCCTAAATCAAAACTGGGATCATACTTTATATACAGTTTTTAAATTAACGTGATGTTTTTGGCACTTTAATGGCACAAAAATTCTTTAGATATATGCTTTCAGTAGTGATTGTGAGGCATTTCTCCTCCTTCATGGAGCCTTTCTTCTCTCGTTGGACTTTCAAATGATTCCCAGTCCTTAGCATATAATTTTTCTCCAGGTTAAATTTACCACAAATTAGGATTATGCACATTATAACCTTCAATATGCAAATTATTCATCTTAGTAAGGAGATAATTACATAAGCTCCCAGATGTACCATTTGTGATTCAGACCTTGTCAGGAAAAGGTTTTTAAAATCATCCTTCAGCCCGTCCCATAATGCTACCCAATTTTTGAAGAGTGTTTGAAAAAATAGGTAACGCAGTGAGTCTAATTCTGCCCACTGTTCTGAAATGCATTACTAAACAGCCTAGAAGCCAAAAATGAGCCTCTGCTATCATGTCAACAGGGCTGATCACCAATCAGAAAAAGGCAGAGCAGCCAGATCTGAAGACAGAAGGTCTGGCATCCCAATCAAGTCACTGCTTGGTACTGTGTGCCTGTATTTAGTGCAATTGATCTCTGTAAGCCTCAGTTTCCTTGTTGTAAATTACAACAATATTTTCACTGCTATATTATGTGGTGGGGCTGGGAATGAAATGTCAGAACATTGCACCCAAATGCATATTAGTATTATTATTAACTAGACGGATATAAACAACCATGCAGATGTTCAGAAAGAACAATCCTAGAAAATTATTAGGCCTATCCTTTTCCATGCATAGAAACATCTACAAAATTCCCAGAGGCTTCTTTCAGTCTGGGGGAAAATATTAAGACCGTTGTTGCCTTATGGAAGGAAAGAATGTGTCAAAAATAAGAATTGACTTTATTTTTTAATCAGACCTATCTGAAGATACTTGGTTTCTATGTCCTTTTTTCTCATTGATTTCTATTTGAAATGTAAAACACCTTCTGTGTTTTTAATAATCTACTTTTCCTTTTCTTGGGCCCAGGATGCAAAGCCTCCTGCTCCTTAGAATACTGAGTGGGCAAAAACAGCAGGAGCTCCTTACTTGAACGCAAGCCTCATGTCCTCTCTGGCTGTGGCTTATGCACGTTATTTTGTGGCTGGGAGCAGAATGCCTTGCCCAGAAAGCAGAAGACTTTCATCTTGACATGGAAGGTGAAAACCTGCTCTTCGCCCATTGCCACTGTCTTGGTCACTGTGTTTCTCTTGACACCTGGTCATTGACCTACCATGTAACTAGCCAATGTAAATTTCAGCACAGGGTGAATCTTCTCATTAGTGTGTGTCTTTAGGATCCTTCCCATTTAAAAAAAAAAAAAAAAAAAAAAAAGACCCCACAAAACTATGGTCAGAGAATCATATCATAACTGGTATGCTGGCTACAGTTTCTGTTCTCTTCTTTTTTCTGAAAATTTCCTTGTCACATTATTTTTGTGCTCTTCCTTAATTCTTTAGGAATACATCCCTCAAAAAGTAGAAAATTCTCTCATCATTATCACAGTGCAAATCTGGGCCAGCATTGTGTGATTTGAGCTTTATTGAATTTTTTTTTTACTGAACTTTCTCTCGTGTTTTATTTCAATAGAGTTTACATCATGGTTCCACTAAGCATGTATTTCTGAATGATGGACTGTTGAAAGTCCCTACTTTCTTTCCCCCTTATTTGTTCTCAAACATCTCATGCTTCTTTCCTGGCAGGCTCTTAAAAAATGAATCTGGCTTTCTGGAGTCGTAACTCTGAGCAGCATCTGCCCTGCCTTTATGATAATGGGCTGGTAATTTTATTTCTAAACTTGAGTCTGAAATCCTAGAGGAAATATTTTTCTTATACTTTGTGCTATATGTGTGGTAGTATGATTCCTACACCCAGAAGCACATGGAATTATGGTTTACTTCAGTAATATAAATGTTTATATAAAATACAAAGTAAAAAAAAAGTGAAGAAGGAAAGAAGGAAAAAGAAGAAAATCTAGTTAGAGTTGACTTTCCATTTGGTTCAAAGTTTGCACGCCCAACTGCAGGTTGTAACCTACCCCTTTAAAAGAATTTCAAATCCTGTGGTTACTCGCCCTCAGATTTCAAGACATCACATTCATCCTTCTATTATGTGTTAATGAGGAGGCAGTCCAATAAAAACTGTCAAGGCAACTTTTATTTGAAAAACAGATTTCCATATAATATACTACCTACCTCTTCTCCCTAGTTTAAGAAAGATTCTCCAGCTTGCGCTACTTAAAAAAACTGTACCAGAACATTCATGTATTGTGTGAAAAAGGAAGACAGAAAGTGGTTTATTGGGAAAAAAAAAAGTAGAAGTTTTCCCAGCTCTAATCCTTACTCATTAAATGACCCTGAACAAGACAACTAATGTTTCGAAACCTCAGCTTTCTTACTTATAACCTGGGGATAAGAGCATCTTTTGTCCCCCAGAACCTGTCATCCCTCTGATGAGTTACAAGTGTGGGCAGAAGATCTAAGAAGAACTGACAAAGAAAGAACTGAAGAGATTTTCTGATCATTTGCCTTCAAGGATTTGATGATTAATAGTAATCCATAGGATGTTTTCCCTTCTCTCTTAGCTTCACAGAGTATCTAGCAAATTGTGTGCAGTCAATAAATGGTTTTTGACTAAATATACATTTTAAATATCTCAAGCAATCAGTCTTTTCTTTTTAAGTGCCTCACAGTTCGTAAATAAAACAGTAATTAAGTTTTATGACGTGCAAACACTAGAACACACTACTCAGTAAAACACAACACATGTGCTAACATATTTGGGGAAGAAAACATGGGTCCTACCCGTGGTATGTCATAGACCTCAAGTAGTATCGGCTCATGAAAGCCAATTGTTAAAGTCTCACTAATTTGTGGGCCAATTGTTAAAAAAAAAACCGTTATTCAATAATAAATGTCAAATTAAATTTACACTTAAAACATCACAAAAAGTCACAAATGTTCACAATCCACTTACTACCTTATACTGTTATCTATGCTCTTCTATCTGTATGGTGATAATATTAGATAACAATGTGTTACCATGCATCTCTTCTCAAGTCTGTGTTTAGTGACATCCCATTAGTAGTTTGAAATTTGCCAGGTGAGAATATTTGCATCAAGGAAATCCGCAAACACTATGAATCACAACTTTTATTCTTCCTGGAGGACTGGTTGTAAAACCAATACACCACTGGTTCTATCTCAGTGGGAGATTGAAATAATAGTTTGAGACAGCATTGTATGCATATTTATAATACCTAAGTTCACTATTTTCCTTATCTGCATTATCTCATTTCAAATAGGATCTTCTGTTGACATGGTTATGAAGGGATTCAGCCAGAAGCAGAACCCGTTTCCAGATTCTGATCTTACCACTACATTCCCTCCCCAATCTGTTAGTGGGCCCCTGTTTTGAGAAGGTTGTGAGGTACCCTGGCTCGGCAAAGAGCACGAAAGAGATTTGTTATTGATGGCTCTGAGGGCTAGAGAGAGGGAGAATGGCCTGGGCTTTTTTGTTGTTGTTGTTGTTGTTATTTGACTTTTTTAGCTTACTCCTCCCTACCTTCTATGAAACTATACAGTTGATCATTGAGCAACATGGGTTTGAACTACACAGGCCCACTTATATATGGATTATTTTCAATAAACACAGTACACTACAGTTGACCCCTGAAAAATATACCCCAACTAGGGGCAGTGACCCCTATGTAGTCAAAAATACAAACGTGACTTTTGAGATGCCCAAATCTTAACTACAAATCACCAACTGTTAACTGGAAGCCTTGTCAATAGCATCAATTAATTAATTAACACATCGTTTATATTTTATAGTATTATATACTGTATTTCACAATAAAGTAAGCTAGAGAGAAGAAAATGTTATTAAGAAATCAAAAGGAGGAGAAAATATGTCTACAGTCCTATACTGTGAATTTATGTTTTCTGTTTACAAGATGAATCATTGGTCAATACCTACATCAATATTGTCTTGTATGACACAAAACACTATAGATGTTACACATATAACTAACACTAGCCATCAAGAGTGAAAAGATAATGTAAAAAAGAAGTTCATATTTATTTACAGGTGTAATAATTCATGTGTTGATAATGAAAAAGCAGCAGTTTGATGGCTTTAGTGTAGCCTAGTATAATCAATATGATTGCTTAACAGTAGCCTAGCTGATACAGTAATGAATGAATCATGAAATTTTTATAGCTTACAGTGTTAGAGCCATACTTATAATACAGTGTTGGAAACTTCGTTACTTTTTTTTTAAAAACCACTTACATGTGAGGAGAGGCTGAAATGCAGTCTCTCCAATGAGAGAGAGAGGCATACTATAAGGTAACATAATTCTTTGAAAGTAAAGTTATGACAGTAAGAAAACTAACACATTATTAATTTTATATTAAATAGCATTCACCTTATGTCTGTGAAGAACAGCCTATCCATTCCCACACAAGTATCATGCTCAATGTTGCCAGAAATATGTAATGATGACGCAAATGTCTCACACAATTCTAGCCTATCGTTACTGGATTTTCACACGAAGACATGCACACACACCAAGGGTAAGTCTGTGAAGTGTATGGCATGATGATGATTTACTCTTCATTCAGTGAAAATGGATCATCATAAAGGTCTTCAACCTCATCATCTGCATGCTCAGCAGGCTGAGGAGGAGGAGGAGGCAGAGGAGGGGTAGGTCTTGTTGTCTTGGTGGGGGAGGAGAGCATGGAAGCGGAAGATGAGGAGGAGGCCAAAGAGAGGCAGGAGAAGTAGGTATGCTTGTGGAACTTTACAAAAATATGTTGTGATTTCTGTAAAAATATTTCTATATGGGACCCATCCTTAGTTGCTTTAAGTTCCTCTGCCCACATCATCGAAGGGTCTGTGTTGTAAAAGAAGACAAAAGCAGTCTTAAATAGTCAGAACACTGCCACCAGATTGTCTAATGTCAGTTTGTTTCCTAGGATGGATTAGTCTCCGTCGTCTTCTTCGTCTGGCTCTGGTTCAGAAGAGCTCATCTTCATCAAGTCATCTTCTGTTAATTTCTCTGGGGTGGTGTCTATTAGCTGTTGAGTTTCTCCATGCCTCATATAGTGCAACATTTCACCTCCCACCTTTTTCACTGTATCCTTAATCTCCTTCGTGGTCTCCTTGACTGGCTTTGCCATCATCCTGTGAAGTCATGCACAACATATGCCATGGTTTTCTCCAGCAGGAATTGATCGTTTTAGCCTTAATGGCTTTCATGGCTTGTTCTGTGATAATGATGGCTTCTTCAGTGGTGTAGTCCTTCCAGACTCTCATAATGTTCTCCCTCTCTCAGGATTCTCTTCTATACTGTTGACAATCTTTCCATAGAATATCACTTGCAGTCAGCCTTAAGGCCTATGACTCCCTGAACTTGAGGCTGAATTAGAGGCCTTGTGTCTGGGGGAAAGCAGACCACTCCATACCTTTGGTGTCAAACCCACAGGGTGACCAGGAGTATGGTCCAATCTCAAAAGAACTTTAATAGGCAATGTGTACTGGAAAGACCCTTCCTGGCTTTGGTGACAAAGCATCAGTAGAACCAATCTAGAAAAGGGTTCTTGTTGCCCAGGCTTTCTTGTTCCACAACCAAAAATGGGTGGCTGGTTTTTGTCTTTTCCCTTCAAGGCTCAGGTTTTAGCAGCTTTATGGACACGGACAGGACTGATCATAAACCTGACTACATTTGCACAAAGAGTAGAGTTACCCTATCCCTTTCTGTCTTAAATCCTGGGGCTTGCTTTTCTTCCTTACTAACAAATATCCTTTGTGACTTTTCTTCCAGGATAGAGCACTTTTATCTGCGCTGAAACCCTCTTCAGGCAGATCTCCCTTCTCCTCAATAATTTTCTTAGGGGTAGGTGAGAAGCTACCTGCTGCCTCCTGGTGGTCAGAAGCAGCATCTCCTATTATCTGTACATTTTAAAGCCAAACCTCTTTCTCAAATGATCAAACCATCCATTGATGGCATTAAATTCTCCAGTTTTATATCTTTCACCTTCCTTTTGCTTTAAGTTGTCATGTGACTGCTAAAGTCTGTAGGTATGGCTTTCTCATAGCAATCCTATGACCACTAAAAGCTGCATTTTTTTAAAAAAAATTTCTATTTATTTATTTGACAGAAAGAGAGAGAGAGTGCACACACAAGCAGGAAGCCCAATGCAGGATGCAGGACTGGATCCCAGGACCCTGGGATCATGACCTGAGCTGAAGGCGGCCGCTTAACCAACTGAGCCACCCAGGTGCTTGCCAAGGCTGCATTTCCCTTATGAGGTAAAAGGGTATTTCACAAAAGGGCCAAGCTTTTACACCTGCTGGCATAGCTGCAGCAACAGCCTCATGAATTTCCTTTTCTTTCTTTCTTTCTTTCTTTCTTTCTTTCTTTCTTTCTTTCTTTCTTTCTTTCTTTCTTTCTTTCTTATTTATTTTTTTTTTCCAATGGTCCTTGCACCAGATTCAGTTATCTTGAAATGCTGGGCCTTCACAGCTGCAGACTGCCATCTGTGGTATAAATCAAGCAATTCAGCATTTCCTTGTAAAGTCGTGACTTTTCTCTGCTTCTTGGGAGCACTTCCAGCATCACTGGTGGCACTCTGTATGGGTTTCGTGGCGTTACCCAAGGTGAACAGTTCTGCACTAAACATGATGAAAAATTCACACGAACCACAAGAGATCACTTTTTACTGTGATGCGCAATTTACTAGAGAGACAAACGGCTTCCTCGGAGATGATTAGCATCACATGGCATTTTTAATATAATTTTTTATTTTTTATAAACATGTATTTTTATCCCCAGTGGTCCATCAACAGATGAATGGATCAAGAAGATGTGGTATATATACACAATGGAATACTATGCAGCCATCAAAAGAAATGAAATCTTGCCATTTGCGATCACATGGCATTTTAAGTGTTGCTTGCAACCCTTGAGTTCACCGCAATAGCAATAGGAGGTGGCTAAGGAATTTTTATAAGGAGTTCAGTGTATACGGCACTTAATTTTATGCAGTTATGATTTAATCCTGCATCTTTATGTTTGTTTGCCTTTCTCTTGGCTGCACATGGTGTGCCGTGTATGGTCTGTAAGCCTTTGTGTGTCTAAATTTTGATCAATTTTAACTTTTTATAATAGACTTGTGTATATTTTCTGGTAGTAAATGGTGAAATAGATTAGTATCTACATACACTTTATGTATACATGACTTACCTAACTTCTTAAATTTTTGGATATTCTTAGGTTATGTGGTTCATCTGTGAGTTTTTCCAGATTGCTACAAATCTCCAAAAAGTTTTCCAATATATTTATTTAAAAAATTTGTGGACAAGTGGACCCATGCAGTTCAAACGTGTATTGTTCGAGTATCAACCGTACTGTAAATGTTTCTCTTCCTTATGATTTTTAAAGATTTATTTATATTGAGAGAGAATGAGCATGAGCAAGGGGAGGGACAGAGGGAAAGGAAGAGACTCTCCAGCTGACTCCCTGCTGAGAAGGGAGCCCAACGCAGGGCTCAGTCCCACCACCCTGAGATCATGACCTGAGTCCAAATCAGACACTTAACCTAGTGAGCCACCTAGGCACCCTTTATGATTTTCTTAATCACAGTTTCCTTTTCTCTAGCTTACTTTATCTTATCATAAGAATACTGTATATAATACATATAGCATACAAAATATGTGTTAATCAGCAACATTTTGTTATCAGTAAGGTCTCCGGTCAACAGCAGGCTACTAGTTGTTAAATATGGAGGGAGTCAAAAGTTATACATGGGTTTTATACTGTGGGGAGGTTGGCATCCCAACCCCCACATTATTCAAGGGTCAATTGTATGTATTTAATTGTCTGGTGAAAGACATAAGCAATATGTCTCAAATATTTAATTTTGTCTATATTAAATAGAAAGGAAAGGGTGTTTTGTTTTGTTTTTTACTTTACATTTTTATTTTTGACAAATAAAAATGGCATATATTTAAAGTATAGGCTGTGCTGTTTTGATGTATGGATACACTGTAAAATGATTACCACAATCAAACTAACGTTTCTCTCACCTCCCACAGTTACCATTGTGTGTGAGTTGTGTGAACACTTGGGACCGGCTCTATTAGCAAATATCAAGTGTACAATACATTATTTTTTACTGTAGTCACCACGCAGTACATCTCTCCAGAACTTGCTTATCTTATAACTGAAAGTTTGAATCCTTTGATCAACCTCCCCCTGCAACCCCTGCTTCTAGTAACCACCCTTCTACAATCTGTTACTGTAAGTCTGACTTTTCAGAAAAAAGTCTTGATTGCTTCAGGAGGGGATTTAAACAGAATTCCAAAGAATGGAAAAGATTCATTTTGGTGAGATAAACGAACAACCATTCTGCAGCAAGATGCATAAAGAGGAGGAATACAGTGACAATTCTGAAAAATAGTAAAAAATCTAGTTTGGTTGGGGAGCAGCACCTACAGACAGGAAGAGTGAGAAAACAAGCCAGAAGGACAGAGGGGAGCCTAAGGAACTGTAAACGGCTGTATGGAACTTTGATGCTCGGCTGGTACAGGTTGGAGGAGACAGAGGCAGAGTTGAAGAACAAAGGGAGTTTTGGTATTTGCTTTAAAAATTTTTAATAAATATGCTTAACTGGTTATAAAAGACAATTTAATTTACTATGTTCTATGAAAATTGGACCAATATATACATGTGTTTAATACCTTAGAAATGTAGAAAACATCCTCTCTCAAATGCTGCTACATTAAGCATCAAGAACATTAAAAATTACCTATAGTTACTTCAGGAAATGTGCACAACATACATAAACTCTGCCATAAAAGGTTAAACATGGTACAAAAAATTGTTATATTTTCATGCCAGTTAACAAAAATTCAATATCTATAATAGTGTTGAGGAAAATAACGTATGTGCACATTCAAAACAATCACAATAATTACTGATTCAGTTAATACTGCGTATAATTGTTGATTTACATGAACCAATATTCAAGGAATCGAATCTGAGCAATACTATTGTTTCACTATTCATCTGGGATCAACAAGGAAATTTAGCATGTTGGTGCTCTACATTCCTGATTTTTATATAAAAGGAAATGTTCAGTTTTATCCTTAGCTTTCCAGAATTAGCAACCATTCTGCAGCAAGATGTTCTTTCTATACTCAATGTACATGGGGTGATATGCCATCAGTCTCCTTGACTTTAAGTTGACAAGTGCTCAATTGTAGGACAGGCCCTATACAAGCTCAACACAATAAACTTTAAATTAAAAAAAAAAAAAACATGATGGTCATCTTGGAAGATTAGAACATTTAATTTTACTTTTGAAAAGCCTGTATCAATGAGAAATAGGAATCGTAATTTCAATTATATCTGACATTTTAAATTTCTATTCTATTGATGGGAGGAAAATTGATGAAGTAAGGATTCAAGAACAATTTTATGCAAATATCACAGATTTCAGAAGAAAAGGAATACCCAACAGCACCAAAAGTTCACATTACTGATATGCTTTCCATTGACTCAATTTTTAATAAATACAAATAAATGGTATCAGGATGCAAAATCTTAATTAATGGCTTATGATCATATCCTTGTTTTGGGCGGGGGGAGGGCGAACCCTGAGAAACTAAAATCTCATTCAATTTCTATAACACACAAAGGTATCTTACAGAAGAATTTAATGATGAAAAGTTTATTGTTTTGCATTTTTTCCAAAGAGATTTTCATTTTATTTTATTTTTTAATTATTTGAGAGAAGTCGAGTGAGAGAGAGAGAGAGAATGCACGCACTCAAGCAGGAGAATGGCAGGCAGAGGGAGAAGCAGACCCCTTGCTGAGCAGGGAGCCCCATGTGGGGCTCTATCCCAAGACCCTGGGATTGTGACCTGAGCTGAAGGCAGCAGCTTAACTGACTGAGCCACCAAGGAACCCCTCATTTTATTTTTTTAACTGAAGTATAATTAATATACAATGTTATATTAGTTTCAGGTGTATATCATATTGATTCAACAATTCTATATATTACTCAATTCTCAGTATAAGTGTCCCACCATCTGCCAGTTTCATGTGTGTGGTGTTTTTTTTGTTTTGTTTTGTTTTGTTTTGTTTTTAAGATTTTATTTATTTATTTGACAGAGAAAGAGACAGTGAGAGAGGGAACATAAGCAGGGGGAGTGAGAGAGGGAGAGGTCTTCCCGCTGAGCAGAGAGCTTGGTGCGGGGCTCTGTCTCAGGACCCTAGGATCATGACCTGAGCCAAAGGCAGACGCTTAACTACTTAGCCACCCAGGCGCCCCATCTGCCAGTTTTTTAAGCATGATGTAAAACGATCAATCAGTGGCCATGTTTAGTATGAACTAGAATGATGTACAGAGAACAGAAAGCAGAAAGTACAGCTAGTGAAGTATGATTTTCTTCCCCTGTCCCAAATTTTGTGCAAAGGAAATTTTGTTGATGGCAAGCACTCAAATAGGACTCAGACCCTCCATCAACAGGACGTGTATATCTCATCAGTCCACATACCTCCTTCCCTTTAATAGGCTGGTTAGATATGGCTGAAGAGGCAGACAGGGGAACGCTTTGGAACGCAGGCTCTGGGATCAGATTCTCTGGATTGAAATCTGGGCTCTACTGCTTGCTACCACTGTGACTGTATAGGTTACTTAAGCTCCTTAAGCTTCTCTTTTCTGTAAGATGTTGGTGAGTGCCTCCTTAGAGGGTGAGTGAGAGGAGCTATTGTAATAAAAAATGTAAAGTGCCTAGCGTGCATCTAGGCAGTTAGTGAGCAAGTTGACTCTTCTTGGTAGTAGTATTCTACTGATGTTGGTGACCAAGGGAAGTATGATTTAAACAGTTTGAACGGATCACAACAAGTAATTATATAACATTACAGAAACTGAAGTCATCTGAGGCTGCATTTGATAGTCTAAGTGTGTACACACACATGTGCTCCCACAGGTACCCCCCGTATTTGTAGATGAACATGTGGTCATGTAGCTTTTATATCCCATTATGCCAATCCTGCGGACTGCGCCCCTCTCTGAAGATACCCTATTCTAAGACCAGTTAGAGCTTCACTTTCCTTCCTCTCCTAGAGGTTCTCTCTTGGGTTCTGACTCCCCTGGGAAGAAGAGAAGCCTGAGAAGCTGCTGACCCCTCCAGTGCCTCTGACCCCATCAGTGCCACACTGGCAGGAGAATGAAAAGCAAAGCAGAGCCAATGCAGAGAAAGCTCTGGTCCTGGAAACTGAAGGGCAAAACCAGAAAATTTCGAGGGCATTCTTGAGTAGTTTTAAATCCAATCATGAGAGATTAAAAAGGATAAAACTAAAGCCCTCCTGAAGAGAATGTGATTATCTTTCTACTCCACCTCACTTCCAGCCTCAGACTTTATATTGACAAACTAAAGCATTCTTTTGCCTCTAGATAATTTGGCTGGATCAGGGTTTAAAGAAAAAAAAGGGGGGGGGGGGGCTTGCCTACAGTGTTTGATCCAGTGAAGTTTCATGAGAAGGTAGATGAAATGTGAACTATTTGGATTCCTGGGGCAGCTGTTGCTTAGGTATTTACCTGCCTATTGTCCAAGAACTCACAGAGGATGCCTCCTACCAAGATCAAAGCATCGCTATTTATACTTTGAAATTGGGTTATTGTGGAAATCAGCTTTACTTGAAAAAGCTTCAGGAGGAAAAGGAAGACTCCATTACACACGTTTCTTTGGGGATATTTTCCTAATTTTATCTCTGTTAAATCACAACTGGGAAATTTCTTCATTGATATTTATGTTGACGAAACCACAAAGGGAGGGGGCTTTTTTAGTGTTCCCCACATTCCCATGATTCCCATGATTCCCAGACTTAATTCTTTTGGTTCCCAGACTCTTGTATTATTTACAATAGCAGTAAATAGCATTACTTATTTTTACTTGTGATATGTTATTATTACTTATGTTTCTAGTCTGTGTCAGTCACTCTATATGCATTACATCTAAATTTTTTTTAAAGATTTTATTTATTAATTTGACAGAGAGAAATCACAAGTAGATGGAGAGGCAGCCAGAGAGAGAGGAGAGGGAAGCAGGCTCTCTGCAGAGAGCCCGATGAGGGACTCGATCCCAGGACTCTGAGATCATGACCTGAGCCGAAGGCAGCGGCTTAACCCACTGAGCCACCCAGGCGCCCGCATTACATCTAAATTTTATAGCAATTCTGCAAATGTCTTATTTAGCCCATTTTTACAGATTGGGATTCTGAGGTTATCAGAGTCTAAATGGCTAGTGCAAGTTCACATAGCTGGTAATTGATGAAGTTGGATCTTCAATGAATGTCCTTTTTTTTTTTTTTTTTGATTTTTTTTTTTTTTTTTGGCAGCTAGAGATCACAAGTAGGCAGAGAGAGAGAGAGAGAGAGAGTGAGAGAGAAGAAGTAGGCTCCCTGCTGAGCAGAGAGCCTGACGTGGGGCTCGATCCCAGGACCCTGGGATCATGATCTGAGCCGAAAGCAGAGGCTTTAACCCACTGAGCCACCCAGGTGCCCCAATGCATGTCCTTCTGATAACAAAATACATATTCTTTCTAAAGACTTACATTTCCTCTGGTGCTAAAGAAACATGCACTCTGCCCAGATTTGCTCCCACAATGAGTATTAAGTACATAACAGAGACAAAGCAATGTGTTGGGAAAAATACAAGCCATATTACCGTCATGGGCATTTAAATGCCATTCTTTGAAATGAACTTACAGACAACTTGAATCTCTGATTGCAATAATGACACTACCCAATATTCTCATTCCCAAATCTTTATTCCCTGTGTATCAAAGCAGAAATTCTTATTGGAACTCAAAGATGAGAGAAGATTTGAACAATTCCAATAGATTATTCCTATAATGTATTTTTCCCAAATTTAATAACAAGTATTAACATAGTTCTAAGATGCTCTTGTTCAACTGTGATTGTGATTGCTTAACTATAATCACCTAAAATATTAAATCTACAGTAATTGAACTTTTTTTATGGTTATTTTTCAACTTCTGTAATAGTCCAAGTCTTTGACTTTAGCAAATTTGATACAATTTTGAAACAGTTTCATGGTACTCAAAAAGTGGAAACATGCTCCCAGAATATCACATTTTGGGTCTTTTAATTTTTCATTTACTATATTTATATTACTGGGCCCCACAGCCCATCTCCACCTCCCACATGGCTCCTACATTCATTGTCAATTTTTAGAAGTAAATACACATTGTCTTTTTTCTTCCAACAAGCTGCTGTGGCCATCAGCATTGGAAATATAAGTTGAATACAAAGAAAATAATGGTTAGAGAGATGAAGATTGCAATGGTTTTTGTTAAGTAAAAACTAAAGGAAATATATATGAGCACAAATCTCACCTCTGGAGTTGCTTTCTCCAGTTATTTATAAGTAAAGTAACTTCATTCAAACACCAAATATGAGTTTAAGGGAATTTTAGTTTACCTGATGAGATCCAAAGGAATAAAACACCAAAACCTAATCATTGCCAGTACTTACTCTATGCTGGAAGACAAAATATTCAGCCAGAACACGTTTGGATCTTTACCACCAGCCTCTAGTATATTCAGAACCAACATTTGTTCTAAATATGCTGGTGTGTATAGACTATTAAATATTTGGAATGGCACCCCCTGGCTAGCACTGTGTAAAGCTATTTCATTTATTCCTTACCACAATGTACTGAAATAAGTATTACCATTCCAATTAATAGATGAGGGAACTGTGAAATGAGGGAGACATTCATATCCACACCAGTTTGAGATTCTTTCCTCTTAGGGTCAACTCTTAATTGTAGTCAAGAACAAGGTTATCCCTTTGTTATCTCTGTACCCTCTCATCCAGAAGAGTCCTGCCATGGATTTGGTGCTAAAAGAAATGGGTTTGTTCACTTGAAGTGAACAGATATTGTTCACCTTGATTGGAATGAAGAATATCTTACCTGCTGCCCAAGTTCTAAATCTCAACTTAAGATTTAACAGTCATATCTTCTGTTCCAGCTAATAACCCTAAGAATTTGAGGGCTCCACCTTGTTTATGCCATCAATAAAGGCAATTGCAGAAAATGTACTTACATTAATCCCTCTCCCCCATTACAGTGTAATTTCTCCTCAGGGAAGTTCCAGAACTCTACCCTAAGTGAATGTGGTGCAAATGAATATTTAAGTATAAATATACTTGTATATTTTTGATACTAAAAAGCAAAAACTATATACCGAAAAGTGGGAGAATGGCCTAATCAATCACAACAGAGCCCTTCAGTGAAATTTCTTCAGTTGTTATCAGAATCATTTTCTGACCAATTTGTAACTTTGTATTAAATCAACTTTTTATTGAAGTATAACATACAGAACAGAAAAATATACCAATTGTAAGTGGGCAGCTTGAGGAGTTCTCTGAAAAATTACACCTGAGCCAGCATCCAAGTCAAGAAAGAACTGATTTACATTACCTTGGATATTACTTCACGCCCATCTTAAACACTACTTTCTCCTTTCACCTCAAAGATACCCATTATTCTTGACTTCACATTCAATATGGGAAACCTCCCATTATAGTATAAGTGAGAAAGGATGGAACAAATAGAATGTGCTGTATTCTCCCAATTATGTCATTATTGGTATGTAAATGAATGTACAGGGAAATATTAGAAGAAAATAACTAAAATGTTTGCAGTGGTTATATCTTAGCAATCAGATTAGGGGTGATTTTTATGTTCTTCCTTCTTCTCAGAAAATATATATGTTAACCTAAGAAATAATTAAAGGAAAAATATTATTTGAAAGGAATACAATATGTTACAGTCAATTGTAAACATGATTTTTCATATTTGTCAGGATGACCTTATTTTTCTAGTCCAAAAATATGAAAGAGCTCAAAAGTTTGCCTTGGAAGTCAGGCTATTTAGCACAACGATATATAAAACAGTACATCTCCTATTAGAACAATGCCAATTATCATATGCTTTTGGTTACACTGTGGACACCAGTTACTGAGAATCCTAAGTATATATCAGAAACCACAAATAGTATGGTTAACTCTCCTAGCCAGCGCGAATTCTACTGGGCTGCCGGCATAAATCTTACGCATTTCCCCTTTATGCTAGCTTTGTCATTTTCCAGAGAATTTCCTTCCCACCCCCATGGCTCTGTTTGGAAAAGAAAGAGTAAAAAATGATGCTGGAGATTATAAAGTCAGACTAGCAGAAATTGTACCCACAAAGCAGCACAAAGTTCTGGAAACAGATTAGAGTTCTGGGAATCGGCCAAGGTCCAGGGGTGTATAGACAGCGTTTTCTCCGTCTTGCTTAAAATTAACAGGAAAGAGAATTGTATCCGTTACCTTTGTTTCTACAGAAGTCAGCTACCATACTGGTGTGGGGGTAGAGATGTGGAGAAAGATTTAGTTCTCCAATAAGCCTTAAATATACAATCAAGATTAGCTGGATTCTTTTTCATTCCACCCTTCCTCCTAATGTTTCTTTCATCAATCGTGTATTTATTTTGAAAACAGATTAGAATTTACTATACAAAAGGGATGTATGAGACCTAGAGGGAATGAAACAAGAAGAGCGTATCATGCTTAGCGAAATAAGTCAAGCAGAGAAAGACAACTATCATATGATCTCCCTGATATGAGGAAGTGGTGATGCAACATGGAGGCTTAAGTGGGTAGAAGAAGAATAAATAAAACAAGATGGGATTGGGAGGGAGACAAACCATAAGTGCCTCTTAAT
>NC_081565.1:54357132-54445064 GCF_022355385.1 Mustela nigripes
AAAAAAAAAAAAAAAAAAAAAAAAAAAAAAAAAAGAAAACAAATGGAAAGGAATTCAACGAAAGTAATTCACAGTATGATTTATCTAGGAGAGAAACTGAAAACTTTCCTAATCAGGAAAACTTCCCTCTTGGGTAGTCAGTTTTCCCAGAAGGACCTGGAAAAAGGAACACATATTTGAATCATTGATGATAAAAGCCTCATCCTCCATCCAAGCAGAGACCCTGACTCTGCTTTGTACTATGGAGAATCGTCCTGTTTGGGTTGCCTTGGTTGCTGAGAAATTGCAAACGTTAAATTAAGGGAAGGGAGTGGAAACTGTTAAGAGCCACTATGGCTCAAACTTCATAAATAGTAATGAAGTTTGCAAATTTTAGGCCCAAACTGTTCTCTTTATTGTCCAGGAAGATACTATTTTTCCTGGAAAGAAAAGCCCCGGACAGTGGAATGTCTAAAAATCACTGCTGTAATAGCCAGACCATAGAATTTAGTGGCCAGCAGTGACCCAAAGTGGTAATTTTTCAAATCCTGACATTTATTTAATGCCTGCAGTATGGTTATGTAAAAGTATTTCACATACACACTATTAATATTTAAGTGCCAGGTGGCTGCTATGAATAGTGGTTTATTATTTATGAGTCTGTTTCTTCTGGTTCACAGGGAGATGAGTGACTGCCATTGACCTGAGAAGGATTCTTTTAACATCACCCATTAATTTCTTCAGAGAAAGAATAACATTGCCTTACAGCTTGGCAGTAGTGCAAAATATACTAATATACTTGTCCAGGGGTCAAGAGAATCGCCTTGCAGTTGGTCATTCTTAGCCAGCGAGGACTATAAGTTTTGCATTTGCTTCGTCTCCCTGAGACTCAGTTTCGTCATCTGTCAAATGGAAATGTTAACAACTTCTGTCATGGGACCATGTGTCATATACCTATCAGGGTGATCTGAAAATAGAAAATGCTTAAAATTCATTTTCCTCCCCGCCTTCGAGGGATCTCAGTTCCTTCATCTGAAAAATCAGTGGGTTAAGTATACAACGTCAAAGAGTTTCATTTCATGTTCAGATTTTATGGATCCATTTCATGGATCCCCTAGTGCATCCTGAAAAGAATTTGAAACTCTGTGGGAATATCATGAAGTGCTAGATTGATTATTCATGCCTGCTTCGGGTATAGAAAAAAGAGTGGCTGCACACGTGCTATCTGTTTCTCATCCCGCCTACCTACAAAAGTCTCTAACTTTGAGTCTGGCCTTTGTATTTATGCACTACTTGGGTAGAATTAAGGGAACCTAAGCAGGACCTTTGTTACTAGATCTTTAAAGTGTTCTTGATAAAATTCGAGCACAGCCTGGCAATTTTCCCACTCAGCTCAGGGACTTTTATTCACAGACATTGCACAGAAGCTTGCCTTGCCAACTTTTGGCCAATGAAGCTCTAAGTCAAAAGCTGGTATTTGAGTATTTTCCAGTAAAAACAAGTTGGTAGAATTTTATTACCTTATATATTCCCAGTGGAGCCATGATAAGATCTCTGCTTATCTTATTTCTTTAAACAATTCCACTCACCTTACTTCACTCCTCTAAATTTCATGGCAGGAGGACAGGGAACAACATAGTTGGAAGAAATCAGATGTAGTCAACAATTCAATTATTAATGAATATAACTAAGAAAGTAATTTCAGAAATTAAATGCATCATCATGTATAATTACTAAATTTGTCAAAACTAATTTTTAAAATATTAAGTTCTATTCACATGAATTTTTTTCACTTTTAGGTAAAAAATAGCAAACATTTTGAGAAAAATAATTCCAAATTGCCCCCAAATCTCACAAGCTTAACAAAAAAGTTATGGTTGGGGATTACTTCATTCTAATTTTTGTGTATATGCATATGCACAGGTATTTTTAGTGGTTATAAATATAATACTCACATAATTTTACATTCTAATCATTCATACAGAATAATATAACAAATTTCCCCCTTTACTCCATGTTCATTATAAGAAGTGGTCATGTTAATTGCAGCATAGTGTGTTACTGATGCTTGGATCATAACTGATTAGCAGTTTACTTCTTATAGGATTTTTGTATTGCCAAAACAATACTCTGGTTTGGACGTTTGGACTCAGACTTGCTCTTCACATTCTAACATGGTAGCCTACACAAATTGACAAGGTTCTTCTCCTAGTCTACTGGAGAAAAATGTTTTGCATTAAAAAAAAGGGGAGACCCACAGTCTACCATTTTTTTTTAAGGATTTAGAATATATACTAGTTGAAATATTTTAAATAAGCTCTATTTTAAAATAAATGCAGTTTTATTGCTTCCAATTATCTCATGGAGTTTGAATAATATAATGAATGTACTGTTGTTTGTTTAAACATTGTGCCATAGAATAATGACATGGTAATATCTGAAGCATTCATCATCTTAATTTTTGTCAAAAACAGAAGAGCCAACACTAGGTCATACCTCTGTAGAAATTAATGCCCTCGGGGTATGCATGGAAAATTAGTGAAAAGAGACCACTAGGGCTCTGTTAACATGAGTGTATAAGGAACCTCCTTGGTAAAAATAATAATAATAATAATAATAATAATAATAATAATAATAATAAACAAAAAATAAAAAGACTTGAAATTTAGTTAAGAGGTATAATAGACTGGCTTCTAAGTAAGACAGCATGGATTTTAGCATTATTATACGAAGGTAGTGAGCCAGGATTGGAGGAAGGTAAGATTCTGAGTAAGGCCTGATGCCTTTCATTCCGCTTATCTCCTAGCTCACCTCCTAGGAACTCATGACAGACTTCAGGGAAGGGAAAAAACAAACTATGAAAACCAAAATAATCATTTCCTAAAAAGTTCCAGCTCATGAGAAAAAAATGAACAAGGACAAAGGGTCCTGCATGACAGGTGGTGACACTGGTATCCTCCACATTAGTCAACAGGTTCATCTTGGATGTTGTCACTGTCTAAGATCAACCAGGGTGCCTTGAGGTGACGCTAATGACACGTATACCTCTTGGCAACTGACAGCAAAGAAAACATGATCACAACAAAGCTGGATAGAAGGAAACACAAGATAAAGCCAGCAGAAATGTTCCCAGAATGTTTAAAGAAGACATTTAGAGGGACTTTCCTGAGGGGATAGGGCTGTGGGGGTGGGGCTAAAAGGAACGTCGGGTTTTGTGGCCCTTATGTTACTGACAGGCAATTATGATGTCTCAAACCCAGATTTTAGGTAGTTTGAACAATGATTTGTTACAAAAAATGAGAAATTGATTCGCTCAACAAGAATTTACTAAACAGTGGCAATGTGCCAGGCTTTGTTCACCATACCAATAAAGGTCAGGTAGACTTTACTGTGGTAAGGGTGGCTCTCCTCTATCATCAACATCGCTTAGGAGGCCCAGCCGACTGAGGAGCCTCTGTGTTCTACAATGACAGTCTCATGATAGAGAGAAAGGAATGGTGAAGTTTGCCCTGAATCATAACAATTCTGTGCTGAGACACCTGTCAGACCTTCCCGTGACCATTTCTGAATTCAACAGAATGGAGATACATGCATAACCCCTTACAGAGTGAGACACCAGGGGGGGAAATATGGTATTTTGGCAAACAGCGACACGATTTATTTTTCCATGGAATCTGTCCTCAATGATCTTACAGTTTAATACCATTTCAGTTGGTCATATTAGTCTTAAATGTGATACTAAATGGAGTGAATATTCAGACATCAGTTGAAAGTACCAATGTGAAGATACAAAGTCAGTATGCTTTTAAGGCATTAGTTGCTTCAGGCTATTTGGAATTGAGGATCGTATGAGTTCAGAGCACTTGGATTCAGAAACAACTCCAGATTCTTTCATCATCCCCCAAAGGAAAAGCAATAATAAGTAGGATACCAGACATTTATGCAATCTCTCTGAGATCATAAAGGCTAACAAAGGGAGTGCTTTCAAATGCAAAAATACTTTACAATTTCTTTGCAATAGACATTATTCAGTAAATACACACAACAGTATTCATGGCCTGGAGACATACCACCTTGGATTGGGATGCTGGCAGGTATCATAGATTCTACAAGGTTGGACAGGTTAAAGTCTTACAGGAAAGACTTTTTTGGAACACCCAGGGATTACAAAAAGTATAGCTGTCTCTCAGAAGTGATTTTATTCTGCATTGTATTTTTTTTTTTTTTTTTTGATCAGTGACCCATCCTAACTACACGTAGAATACTTTTCATTCAATTGCTTTGGTCAATTTATCTTTAACAATCCTGGTTTATATAACTGAATTTACCTTGTCCTTTACTGCATTTAGGTAGATGGAATGGTCTTTAGACTTCTGAAACTATTTGTAGACCTTTGCCTTCACATGTTTGAAATAAATGTGAGGCATTAATTTTAGTCAGACAACACTGAGCCCTATTCACTTGGGAAAATGCATCTCGATGTGTAATTTATCATCCAGGACCTGTCCACTAGTTCGTTACTCCCTGGGAGTAAATTAGGCACTTTGAAAGGTGCATTAAACTCTTCCTGGCTACTAGGTACCATTTAGGGCTGTGAGGCAATAATTTACCTAATGGTACCTTGGTGACCTCAAAAAGTTTATGTTGTTTCAAAAGTTTCTAATTTTCTTCCATGAAATAATTTATGCATCAGGAGGTTGGGTATGCTTATAAATATGTTTCCAGGGAGGCAATAGCTATTGACTAGAGTAAATAAGATAACATTGTCGTGCTGATGCAAAAATGAAATGTTTCATGAGTGTGTTATCTATACTATCCATGGAATAGATGTACAGTTCGCAAAACAATTTATTTCTTTGGATTTCATTTTTTTTCCACTTACAAGACAGCCTTGCATTTTATTGTAATTAGTAATGCTTCATTGCTATAAAGATTTCCAGATCCACATCACTGCATTTTTCCATAGTACAAAACACATTTCTCCGAAGTTAGAATAATATGCTAAATATACTGAAAATTCTGACAGCAACTTACATCCTGTTTCTTCCTTCCATTCACAGCAGAGCTTCATCCATATTAAATGAATTGGTTGTTAAGTTTTCATACCTCCTACTTCAGTCACTCTCTTATTTATTAAAATGCATCAAATTAAGGTTGATCCACCAAGTCAAGTAAAAGTGATATGCTTTGGATTTTGCTTCCATTTGGGGGCTAGAATTACTCGTATAAAGTAATACAACATTCAACAATGGTAGGGTACAAAGATTTCATATTTTAATGTCCCTAAAATTTGAATATGTCTTCTAACGGACAAGGTGTCTGTCTAAATGTATCTGGCAACACTTTTGTCTCTCTTGTTGTCATAAAATGAGGGTACATCTTACACACCTTGGCATATTAGATTTTTGAAATATAGTAGGACGATTTACTATGAAATTTTGAAAATAAAGACCTGAGTGAAAAGAGTTCTAAAAAACAAGAAAATATTGCCATGAAGGCGGGCAGAAGCTGATAGTGTTTTCGTATCCATTTCAATCACCCTGAAGATGAGTTTACCACCGCTACCCAGTTTTTTAAATGTTTGAATGTGGCAGACACTGACTGTTTTATGGAAGTAAAACCTATGTGAAATTTTATATGCCATAATATATATGCCAAAACAGAGAAGTAGAAATATTTGTTTAAACAGTAATTAAAGATTATTCTTACTACTCCCCAAGGAATGGAGAGTAAAATGGTGACTCACCATTGAAGCACTGACCCAATAAAATGCATGTTTACAACTAAAATATTTTCTTTTATCAGAAAAAACCTGTAAGAATGTCTTTTTCAGAATAACTCCACTCAAATAGTCTTAATTGCATCTATTATATACCTCTTTGGGAACACTAAGTTCATATGTCAGTGGCAATAGGGAGGAGAAGTTAAAAAAAAAAAGAGAGAGAGAGAGAGAGAGAGAGAAAAGAAAGAAAGAAAGAAAATTTTACAACTTATTTAGATAGAGAATTCCTGAATTATACCCTTGATGTTATCCTGAATGTTAAGAAGGTATTTCCTGAATGTTCTCCACATTTTCATTAGCAAATAATAATAAGTGGACAAATGTGCTTTATTCTCCAGTAAAATGTGATGCTCGTTAGAGTTTGCTTGAATATTATCCTAAAGTACCAACATATAATTGGGAATCCCACTTCTAATTTACAAAATGTCAAAACTCCAATATGTGATTTCATGAGTATGCAACACCAAGCTCCCTGGGTGAGGCCTTTTTCAGGAGATATTTGATCAAGTAGCTAAGACATAATTAAATTTTCAATTGGAATATATATAGTTGAATAATTTTTAAGTTCATGCTTGAAGTCCAACAAATCAACAAACTATTATATATTTAGAATTTTGATGTGCCCACATACCCCCATAGAATAAATTCAGTTTTTCTTTGTGAAGGAGTTAAGGTAGGAGATACATTACAACAATGTAAGGTCCTGAGGCCTTCTGCACCATTTTATCCAAAATCACAACACAACTTCATTCTGAAGTTGAGTCCATTGGATGTTTAACATATATTCAAAACTTTAGCAATATTTACTTATCTACAAATTTTGCAATTGCCTGAAATTACTCGAGTAACTTATTTTTATAATCTTCAAAATTATAGAAATAATCAGCATGATTAAGAAAGTTTCAACTTGGGCGCCTGGGTGACTCATTGGGTTAAGGCCTCTGCCTTCAGCTCAGGTCATGATCTCAGGGTCCTGGGATCGAGCCCCGCATCGGGCTCTCTGCTCATCAGGGAGCCTGCCTCCCCCCCTCTCTCTGCCTGCCTCTCTGCCTACTTGTAATCTGTCTGTCAAATAAACAAATAAAATCTTTGAAAAAAAAAAGAAAATTTCAACTTAATTGAAAATTAGAGAAAGTACTATAACTAATTTTTTTCTTTAGGATTCACTTCTTTTGATTGTATTCATTTATTTTTACCTTGTGAGGATAGCCATGGTATGGAGGCAGGCCACAAAGGCGATTGAGTTTGAAAAACATGACACCTGAACTCCTATTTGCTACTCATCATTTCTTTAAAATCCAGCAAATTACATTAGTTCTTTGAACCTCAGTTTCCACATCCATAAACTAATGTTGTTTATTTTTATGGCCACCGATAAGATTAAATAGCTCACGTATGTAAAGCGCCCAGCACGTAAAGTATGTTCAATCACTGGTTGCTTGAAACAAGTCCATAGTAACTGAAAAGTGGTAGTAGCTTAGCTTTTAGTTCTATGGACTAGAATATATTGATGGTTCACCCCTAATTTCTTTTTAAGTTGCATTTAAGTATTTAGTAATTTAGCTCAACACAAATCTGTCGAAAGCAGGGATAGGTCTAGAGAGGATAGATATTACAAAGTGTCTCCCATTGAAGTGCTCAGAGGCAGGTTTTCATGCCACTAAGCTCTCAGAAGAACCCTGAAACCTGATTTTGCAATCTTAGCAAGCAGTCTGGGACTTCTTGCGGTAAAACTATGATGCCAAAGATGAATGATGGCAGGTATCAGGAAACCACTGATGAGAAACATCAAGAAAGATGAACTTGAAAATACTACCAAAACCCAGAAATAGCACCCACAAAAAAATGAGGAGAAAACTGCACCAAGAGGTATTAACACTCAGATAACTTTTAAGATAGCTTGGAGACAGGAAGACTTAACAAATATATCTGATAAAAATAGAATGGAACAAGAACCTTGGTCTCCTTGCTAGTTTGATAGGTTAAAGACAAATAAACTAAAATCCCGTGTTCTATTTACCATAGCAGACCGCTAATCAGAGGCCTACTTTGGCTTAGTTCACATATTAGGGTCAATGGTCTTTTAGGATGAGAAATTATAATTTCTTGCTTAAAGTCTTAGGTCCATGAGGCATGGGATGATTTATTTCACTGATGAAGAAATGTTGAGCAGCCTTGAGGGAGATATTAAATGACCCAAGAATTTGTGGGTCATAAGGGAGACTCTGATCATAGTCTTTTAGTGGCCCTGCACTCCCCCCTCATTCTTTATCTTCTTTGCCCTCCAAAATCACCAGGTCTTCCTCTCCTCTCATACAGGACAGATGATCTTTCACATTTGGTTCCTTTAGAATTATTGCTTCTAAACCAAACAGGCACATCAATAACTTCCAAAAAACTGTGTATGGGAGGGGCAGTTTTCCTTCATGTAAGGGCAATTCTTGTGCAAACTGTTAAAAAGAATACTGTGTTCTCTATTTCAGTATATGAGGATATTTAGGGAGTAGGGTATGAGGAATGACTGAAGTTTAGCTGTAAATCAGGTGTCCATCTATAGTCAACTTGTAATCAAGGTCATTTTCAGAATATTATTCAGTAATAGCATCTTTGACAACAATGCATAGAGTTATCCAACCTTTTCAAAGATCTATCTTTTGTCGCCAAAAATTTTCTCTCTTTCACACACACACAAACACACACTCAGACACAAATATACATACACAATTCTTTTTTTTTTAATGAAATGTTACTTGTTTGTTACAAGGTAGAAAAGAATTTCAACAGCCTCTAAGAAGATGTTAGGGAGGAAGGATTTTTATCCCTCCCAAAGAGCAATTGATATGAAGATTACTCCTTTCTCTCTCTCTCTCTCTGTCTCTCTCTTTTTGGAAAAAGCATGCGTAGAGGGGGAGATGATGATAAAGGGGAGAACACAGTGGTAGGAGGGCGATGAGGATGAGAGAGGTGCAGAAATTTAGTGCCTACTATGAGTAAGAAATTTGAAAAAGGGAAAATATTTTTAACATTTATGTGTCCCATCTAAAACCCCTTAAGGGAATCTTCAAAAATGTAAGTTTTCTTCAAGAACCAACAGACACTGGTATTTCTTTATAGGTCACACCACATACAGATGGGACCATATTAAGCCTCAGGTGTTATATGTGATATAAATTTATATATAAGGGAAATATATTTTTATATATTATATATTTAATATATTAACTAAATATAAAAAATTAATATTATATATAAATAATATACATATATTTTAAGGCAAGCTCTTATTTATCTTCACATCTTTAATGACACCACACATAGCATTTTGTGCATGGCAGGCACTCAATAAATATTCTCTGAAGAGCCATACAAAGAAGTATGGTTCCAAAATTAGTGCTTACTAAGGTGGAAGCATCGTAATGTGTTGGCAGAGTTATGGGGCCGGTGTCGTGAAAACATGTCAGCTATAAACTCAATGGCTGGAAGCCTTCACCACGTTCTTTCTCTTCCCTGGAATCAGGGTTCTCCTTTGGAATGTAATGGGATTGATTAGCTCAGGTCTCTCTGCAGATCCCCCATTGTAAGTCCAGCACTTGAACCTTACACATTTCCAGGTAGTTTTATTCAGTATGGATAGATTAAGCATTATCTAGCCAAAGATTTCATTAAATCTGCTTTGGAGTTCTTTAAGATTAGATTTGGTTTACTATTTTTCATTGCTATAGAAGATAACCAGCTGAGGAAATATTTTTAAAGAAGGGTGTTTGAAAGCTCTTGTAGACAACTTGTGCTGCAATTGTCTAAATTACTTGAGATGAAAGATATTGTGCAAATTTGCATTTATGAGTTTATATTTGTAAATATACTACTATCAGCAAGCTTTCTTAAAAGAATCAACTTTAAGAAGAGAGACTTTAGAAATCTTCAAATGGATTTTACTTGTGTTAATAAATTTTACTAGAAATATCCTTTGTCCTATTTTTAGCTGGTTCTATTGGAATTGGCTCTTCCTTACAAGTAGACAAACTAAAGATTTATTGTCCTTAGAACATGTGGAAATTAGAAAATGGACTAATGGAATCCATTAATATCCTCCTAACAATTAGATGAATTGTGGATCAATACAGTATATTAATAGAGTCAAACTGATTTATATAAATATCCCATTGGGAAAGCCTCGGAAATATAGTACTAGTCTCCATTATCTTGAAAAGGACAAAAAAAAATCATAGGTACGACACAAAGCCTCCTTCTTACCTTGTATTTTAACAATTTTGAAATAAAAATAAGATAATTTAGTCGATATTGCTTAATGATAACATAGCACTCCTGATTGAAAACTGAACATCTAATGGTAGCAAATTGAACAGCATTCTTGGGATAAATTCTTTGTCATGCTTTCCACAGTCAGAAGTTTGTGTTTTTTGTAAAACAGATTTTAGATAACAATTGTTATTTTAGTTTAGATGTAATTTTCATTTTCAAGATGCAAGTAACTCTGAAAAAGGGGACTGATTAAATGTGATTGATATAACAGTTGCCCTCCCCAGTACATGTTCTCCATAAACCTCAAAGCCTAACCTCAAAGATTTAAAAAAAAAAAAAAAAAAAAAAAAAGGAATTCCGAAGGAAAATTACTGCAAAAGTACTTGGTGTTAAACTGGCATCAGACATAAAAATAAAATAATGTCTGTAAAGCTTAAGGGACTAATTAAGATTTTAATGTGGTCTTATTCCTAGGAAAATATTAGAAATCATGATTCAAGAATCCTTGTGTTTCACAAATTAAAAGAAAAACAATTGAGGGAGTCAGTCTATTAAAATGTTCCAGGATCAAAATATAATGAAAATCTTTAATTAATTTATATTGGGATCACATTTTATCATTATCAGTGAGAATCATTAGGAAAATAGAGAATGGTATGAACTACCCACATTCCCATTTAAAAAAAAAAAAAGAAAGAAAGAAAAGGAGGTCAAAAGGTAGACTGTGGCAGTTCAGCAAGAGAAGGAAAACAAACTATAAATTATCTTCTGCAGAAGGACAGCATGTTCAGCCAGACACTACCGGTTTTATTTTTTTATTGCTCATAGTACTCCGGCACCCCTGCTTATGAGTTTAGATTGAACGGATACATAGCTGGGCTTTGCGTGTAGTCGGCTCCAAAGGAGGTAGGGACATATACATCCATGTCTCCTTAAAGGAGACGAGTACAGCTGGAGTAGCAGTTAGATCCTGTACAACTTGGAGCAGGGTGCAGAATAAAGAAGTCAGCTTTAATTCTGGAGGAAAGGTGGAGAAAAACCCAAACATCCTTTTCCATTTACACTGACAGCATACAGAAATGAAAAGCAAGAAGGAAGCATAAGATAAGTTGAAAGCTGTTTCTTATTATTCTGGCCCAAGAGGGAAAAAAAATAATATATTTTGGGCTGACATGAGGTATTGATTGTCATATCACTGATTATGAATTTAATTTCCATTAACATAGATGTCAGAAGTGCTTCCACTGACATTCAATAACCACCCACTGTTACTTAAAGGCACCTTAAATTCCTGTGCTGCTTCCAAAGACAGGGTTTACGTCATTTAATGTTTTAGTGCATATTTGAAAGCATCAGATTAAAGATAGCTGACTCATGTTGGTCAATTTTTATCCCGCTTCAGCAGTTGTACCATTCTAAGACCATCCTTATTAATCCAACTGGACACTCAACGAGGGCTGTACTCCTTACCTGAGGATAAGAAGGGTAACGAGGGTACACAAGCTCCTCCCAAAATGACCCACAAAGGTAGCTGTTGTTCATCAAGCTGACATCTGAAGATTTGTCCACAGAAGTGTATTCATTTCTACAAGTGCCTTTCAGGGAACATGAAGTTAACACCAGAGGTAATTTGATCGCTGCCAACTAAATGTTCTATGATGAACTTCCATATTCTTAAACTTTTAACAATGACACAAGATGAAATGCAGAAGGAAACGGTTGAAAAGGAGCAAAGAATGTTCATGGGGAATAATATTAACTTCAGGAAGCTTACATCCCTGCTTCCCAAGGTTCACTCAGGAAGACTTTTCCTACCATCCCAGTTCTAGAACAGATGGTGTTCTTGTGAGAAAAAAAAAAAAAAAAAATGGAGGACTCCACTGAATACATTATGTCAGCTTCCTGAGACAAGTGTCTAAATCACACCTCCTAAAGGGAATGATTAAAATAATACTAAACACGTGTAACAAGTAGAATGAAAAGGCCATGTCAAGTGTTTTGCATGGATTATCGCTCTTACTCATTGCAAGAGCCCTCGGAAGCAGGTACAAGGGTTGTGCCTATGTTTTTTTGCTGAGGCTAACTATTCCCTAGGAACTCAGTCATTAAATGGAGGAGCAGAGATAATATGCTCAACTTTGCACTGGACTCTGGGCCCCAGCTCTAGTCACATTACTTCCTGGGGCCATGTGCTGTGAACATGGTAGCAATAATTTCAACTTTGAATTAGTACACATTAAATAAACTGCAAACTCATTTCCCTGATCACAATAGCCACATTTCAAGTACTCAATAGGTGCTGTGTTTCATGGTGCAAATGGAACATTACCATCATCACAGAAAATTCTACTGGACAGCACTATCTTAGGACATCATTTTCCCCTGGAAGACTTTCATTTCTCCTCCATTCCCCATGATATTCTTAACCAGAATTAAGTCCACAGAGACTACGTGGGCTGTGATAAATCTTTTCTTCCCACTTCCCCAGGAAAGGGCTACCATCTTCTCATCTGGAGAAAATTGTTTCTATCCCACTTCTCAAAACAAAGCTGTTTTAATAATAAAAAATGATTAGGCACAAAAATTTAAAATTATTATCAATGAGAAATGTGAAAGGGACTCTGTGGGAGTCAATGTGGACTTTTCACCAAACCATCTGTATGATCTTTGACAGCTGAGAAAGAAAAGCAAGGAAGATTATTATAAAGCATATTTTACAGTGTTGATGTTATTTTGGCATCACATAAAGTACTGATGAAACTTCACCAGGGAACGCTGCTATGCGCTGTTCTGCATAGAATTCTATAGGAGGACATTCTAAGTCTGAGAACATACACCAGAGAATAATCAAAACAATTCAGTGCTAAATCATGACCAAGATTAGCCAGTCTTGGCCTGAGTCCTACAGACAAAAGAAGATGTTAAGGAACATCACGGAGGTAAATGAGATCCAGAAGGGAGCAGAACAGGTTGTTGCCAATAATCTTCCAATAATGGCAGCCCAGTTTAATGTTAGTAGTGTACATTGCTGGCCATGTACCAAGAAGGAAAGTATTAGGCAGTATACCCCAAACCAAAATTCAAATATGATAAAGAAATCAATTCAGGCAGAAATTCAACTGTGCTTTTTGAAAGTAGAAAAAGAAAGCTTCCACAAAGACTGAAAGAACTCAGAAAATGATTTCAGATGATCTAGGAAAATATGTGAAAAATGATAAAGTTTGGGTATTGACAAACATGCAGTCTGGCTATTTGTGGTTTTCATTCCTAAAGTGAAGGTGTGCTATCTTACTAAATAATATGCTCCATTAATTTTTTTTACAATGTCCTTGAATTTTGGCACAACTTCATTGTGCATGCAAGAAAGAAAAATCTTAGAATCTTAATATTTCCTCATTGAAAGAAGTTTTAGGAAGTCCTGTAGTTCATCCCCTAAATTTCACAAGTGAGGATACCGAGACCCAGAAACGATCAATTATTCAACTAAGGTCACTCACTTTGTCAGCTACAGAGTTGGGACAGAAACTGTGGCACTAGATGAATAGTTACAACACAAAGGGCAGCAGCACCAGCAACTCTACTGCATGTGTACGAGAACCAGAGAAGTTCAGATGGGATGATCTCAAGGGTCCTGCCAGCTCTAACATTTTGAGAAGTTTTTTTCAATCAAAAATAACCCTTATAATTTTATTTAAGAGTAAAAAATTTAAAAACAGAAAAGAAAGAAGATGTATAAAGCCACTTCCCAAAGAAGAGTCCTACATCCATTACAGATCTTGTTGTAGAAGGCCGCAGATATTACACACCGGAAAAGCTTGGTGTGGAACACATTGCGACCATCTCTTTAAGAATAGCATCCATAGGCCTGGAGCATACGAAATGTTTACTGATTTGAATTGAATTCTTAATTTTAGAGATGAGGAGATTCAGGCCCAACCTTACTAGGAAGCCTTTCTGTCAATTTCATCCATGCATTTTCAACAGGGGAAATGTAGCCCCCAAAGGGGTGAAAATTTGTTCTTGAGAGGTGAAGAACATCTTCCTCTTATTACATAGAAAACACAGACACACAGAGAGTGTATGAAGAGCTATACAGTATGGTGGGAGTATGAAGATTTCATGATGAAGGGACAAAACTAAAGGATGAAGGAAAAAAACTAAAAAGGCTTCTATGAGAACAAAAATGAGAAAAATTAAAGACGTTGAGAAACACTGTTCTAAGTCTATAGAAATTCTGTGAAGTGAAGAAATAAATGTCACAAAATAAGAGGACAGATAACACTTTGTTAGACTGATCCTATTTGGGCCTCAAGAAAGTTTTAAATGTTTCATGCTCTGTTTACTGGCTCCTAGAGGATATAAAAATAATTTCTCAAGCTCCCCTTTTCCTGCTGAGTAGGAAGTTCCAATAATAGATCACTCCAGTTTCATGAACAGCTATTAAAATGGCCTTACTTTGTTATGATTCAATCATTGTAGAGCTTCATTTTCGTGTTCTATTCAAGGACGTCTTCCTTCCAAGCATGCATTGTCAGTTCCTTGGCACACTTTCTCACTTCCTCCAAGGCACACCAATCCTCCTTGTGATCTCCCAGCAACACTGGCCTTCTATTTTCATCTGAACTTTTGAGCTTTTCTTCCCATTCAGGGTATAAGGCTCCTATGAAATCCCTTTTCCACACTCCTTGGAAGCCTCAGTGTTTCCCTCCGATGCTGTTACCCCTACATTAGAAGGCAAGTGCAGGTAAGCAAGCTGGTGGCTAGACAGATGGCTGGTAGGGTATGATATTGCAGCTCCCCAGATCTTGAGGCCCCTTTCATTTGGCTTCACCGAGGGGAAGAACTGCTGTCCTCTCTTCTGCAAGGAAGTAAGACAGAGAAGTACCTTTTGCTCACCAGCATTATACTTCCATAAAACAGAATTGCCTCTCCTCAGTCCCTTCTCTGCCATTCTCTCTCCCCTCCCCTGCTCCATTCTTAAGTGGGGTGGCTTCTCCCAGCTGCCCCAATGAGAGATGGCCAGGCTCTACAAATGATGTTTCTGTAAACATCAACTGTGAAACTCTTCATCTGTGGTGCTTTCTTTATTCTCAACTGTGAGTTTTATTTGCTAAATCAAGCCCTGGACTCCTAATGTCTCACTGTTAAACCAGCTGCCCTGGAGCTTGGAGACTATACTAAGCATTTGATACACACTATGTCATCTATTTCCCATTCCCAACCAGTAAGGGAAATAGCATTTTCCTCTTTTTTTGGCAGTTGGGGGGAGTGTGTCTTTGAAGTTAAACAACTTTTCCTAGGCACATAACAAATAAGCTGTCTAACTGTTAATAGAATCCAGACCAGTAGGACTCTCAATTCCAAGCTCCTAACCAATAATTTTTTTAAAAAGTGAAAGTGAATTAAAATTAACTTGATTGGAGGCCTCCTAAAAAGATATCTTTTAAGAGAACTAGCATATGGCCCACCAAGAGAACCTATATTTAAAGTTGGGACTCAGGAAAATATTAGTAATTTATATCAGCCATTTTGCTTTTTTACCTGAATACATCAGATCTTATTTTGTCAACCAGAACCAAGAGAAATGTTTCATATGGGAGGTTCCATAAAGAAAAATAACATGGTAGCATCCAAGTATTTGGCAGAAGACTCAAAGACCTAAAGGCACCTCAACTATTATTGATTTTCCCCCATAATTGTTATGAGAAGAAGAGGAAAGAAGGAGGAAAGAAGGTTAGAGACTCTGCCTAAGTATCAGAAATAATTCCAAAATAGCCTAGCTAACATTTTGGGCCACCATAACTGAATCAGAGCACTGCATCATTTCTGGTTGATAGATGAAAAATCTGTTGTAAGGCTAGCCAAGAATTCTGGACCTTGTGCCATGTCTGATTCATCTGTGTCACCAGGGCCTGAATCACAGCTGTGTGACCTCAACCAATTGATGAAAAACAGAAGAGAGGAAAAGATTTGGCAGAGATTTGTCTTAGAAGTTGGTATGCTTTATTTCTTACCTACAAATCCTTATAATCCCATCTGTATGTGTATAGTTTCTAAAATTCATTATTAATCTCACAGATGTTTATATGGCAAACCTTGTAGATATCCTTGTCCATTTTCTACAAAATATCAGTTTCTTGGGATATATTTTTAGCTTTCTACTCCCCAGAGATCATCTATAAGCAGGCTTTAGATGACTCTAAGGATAATCCAATAATTTTCTGATCGTAGCTACGGGTAAGTCCCAGTAGCTACCTGACCAGGTCACTAAAAGCACACTCCAATCCTTCTGTTGTACCTCTTAACCGTAGCATTGGATGTCCTCTGTCCAAGGACTTCTCCTTACTTGTAGAGATTTCAAGGCTTCCCTAACTCTCTCAGGTTATGTTCATTAAAACTGACATGGGAGTAATCTAGTGTGTTGGGGTTTTAGTTATCAGGACAATTGGATTCTCTGAGGAAGGTGTTCTGGAACCTGCATTTCTTCCTCTTCAGTGAGCAGAGAGAGTGGGAAAGCCAGAGGTCAAGGTCTATGTGTATAGCATAGGGCCCAGCAAAAGAGCACTCAGGTCCCTTTAAATTTTAATGCAGCAGACAGCAGAGATGATGGGAATGCCAAGTTCTTATACAGGCCTAGTGAATTACACCAGATTCAAATTCTTGTTGGCAAAGTGCTGCAGTTAGCCTATGCAGAGACTTTAGAGACATTCTTCAGCAAGCCCTTCTAATTTGGAAAGCTATGAAGTGAAATGACTGTCTGGGGAGAATTACTAGTTCACTGAAAACAAGACGTTTGGAGGAAAGTAGGGTAGGGAGGAGGGAAGGTTACAAAGGATTTTGTTTTTTCCCATGCACAAAGTGTCCAGGTACTATGTCTCACAGTTCGAACAATTGTTTGCAAACAGTTAAATAAGAAGGCTTAGTGGTCAAATAGGTCAGAAAACCAGTAACGGCATGAAATCTTCCACCCTAAGTCTTAGAACTTCTTTGCTACATCTCAGATGCCTTATCCAGGAAATAGAGCTACAACAGGCCACTGAGACTTTAGAAATTGCAGTGCCTACCACTCGGGTTTGGGACCAGAGCTGGAGCAGGGTCTCCTCCCCATCTCCAGTCCTTTGGAGGAAATTCTCACCTCCTAGCATCCACAGGATCTCTACTACACACCACTTTTGAGCCCTACCAGCAAAAAAATCTTTTAGAGTCGCCATTATTACCAGCCACCATTATATTACATACAAATCCATGGTATGGTAAACAAGATAAACTGGTAAGTTGAATTTTTCAGAAAACTTTTTCACTCATTCTATAAATGCTTTTTTTTTTTTTTTTAGGACTTTATTTATTTATTTGAGACAGAGAGAGAGTGAGCAAGAGAGAGCACAAACCAGGGTAGGGTAAGGGGAGGCAGGAGAAGTAGACTTCTCACTGAGCACGAAGCCCCACGTGGTGCTCGATCCCAGGACCCTGGGATCATGACCTGAGCCAAAGGCAGAGGCTTTAACCCACTAAGCCACCCAGACACCCCTCCATAAATGTCTTTTGAAGCTCTCCTATATATGCAGCACTGTCCTAGGTAGTTGAGAGACCTCAGAGAACAAAACAAAAATCTTTACCTTCAGAGGGCTTACATTCTGGCTGTAAAGAACCTAAACCTCAAATCCCTCTAAAAGTGCTTTGAGTTTTGATACAATATTAATTTTATTTAAAAGACTCTAAGGGTGCCTGGGTGACTCAATTGGTTAAGCATCCGCCTTCAGCTCAGATCATGATCCTGAGCTCCTGGGATTGAGCCCCGTGCCTGGCTCCCTGCTCAGTGGGGAGTCTGCTTCTCTCTCTCTCTCCCTTTGCCCCTTCCACCCAGCTCATGCCCAGTATCTCTTGCTCTCTCTTTCTATTGCAAATAAATAAATAAAATCTTATAATCAATCAACCAATCAATGAAACAGAATTTAATAACAAAAATTTTTTAAAGGAAAAAAGCAAAAATAATGAAAGTAAAGGGAAACAGAGAGAAGTAAAAAGTATTATATGTAATCAAATTTTTGCAACCCTAATCTTTTAAAAATTAAATTTTAGAAACAGAAGACAATGAGCCAAAGTCATGTCAAAATAGGCTGTTTTCAGTTTTCTTCTTCATCAATACTGTTTATAGACTAAGCAAGAATAAATAGAGAACATACTGTATTTTAATTCAATATCACATTGATATGTCTCATTCAACCTTTAAGAAATATTTTCAAATTCATGCTTATTTTGTCCTAATTTCCATTCATTAATTCATTTATTTAGCGTCCTCTATTATTTAAAATGTCATGCTAGGTGATTTGCAGAGCAGTTCATCTACATGTTAAATCTTCATGTAGTTAATTTCCTCATTCATAGGTGAAAAATAGACACTCAGAGATTAAATGACCTGCTCAAGATCACTGCTAGTGAATGGATCTAATCCTTTAGTTCTCTAAGCTGTGGGTCCATATCTATAAGAAAAGAGTAATAAGAACTACTTTGTAGAAATGCTCTAAACCTTACAAGAATAGTTGAAATAGGTGTACTGATGGGGCCTGGCACATAAAAGACTCTCCAAGAGCTGACAGCTATTATATCAAATAGTTGAAATAGGTGTACTGATGGGGCCTGGCACATAAAAGACTCTCCAAGAGCTGACAGCTATTCTATCATATGTCCCAGATGTCAACAGAGGATAACTTGTACCCCAAAATGTAGAGACAACTACATCACAATTCCATTATTTGTCCTGCCAGAAATTCATTGACCTCCTCAATATTTCCATAATTAAGCAGTGGTTAATATTCCCTTCTGTGATTGCCTGATTCTAGTAAATTTGTTGTTCACCCTATACTTTATAGTTATTCCATCGTTGGGAACAACATAAACTCAAATACTAGATATCTGTTTTTTTTTTAATATTTTTATTTATTCATTTATTTATTTGAAAGAGAGAGAGAGAATGAGAACAAGCAGGGGAAAGGAGCAGAAGGAGAGGAAGAAGCAGACTCCCCACTGAGCAGGGAGCCCCATGCGGGGCTCAATCCTAGGACCATGGGATCATGACCTGAGCCAAAGGCAGATGCTTACCAGCTGAGCCACCCAGGCATCCTTAAACATCTCTTTTCTTAGAATCCCCTTAGCCATTCCAGCCAATATAGTTCTAGCTCCCATACTCAAACCAATGCTTGCTTCTTACACTGAGCAGGAGACCTCTCTATTTAACCTCTAACTACTGCCCCCTCAAGGTTTCAACCTTAGTCTCAAGGGGGTTATCAAGGTATTTTCCTAAAGCAAACAACTTCTTTTTTAAAGAATATCCTTGTAGGGGAACCCTCCTACACTGTTGGTGGGAATGCAAGCTGGTGCAGCCACTCTGGAAAATAGCATGGAGGTTCCTCAAAATGTTGAAAATAGAACTGCCCTATGACCCAGTAATTACACTATTGGGTATTTACCCTAAAGATACAAACGTAGTGATCCAAAGGGGCACGTGCACCCGAATGTTTATAGCAGCAATGTCCACAATAGCCAAACTGTGGAAAGAACCTAGATGTCCATCAACAGATGAATGGATCAAGAAGATGTGGTATATATACACAATGGAATACTATGCAGCCATCAAAAGAAATGAAATCTTGCCATTTGCGACAACATGGATGGAACTAGAGCATATCATGCTTAGCGAAATAAGTCAAGCAGAGAAAGACAACTATCATATGATCTCCCTGATATGAGGAAGTGGTGATGCAACATGGGGGCTTAAGTGGGTACGAGAAGAATCAATGAAACAAGATGGGATTGGGAGGGAGACAAACCATAAGTGACTCTTAATCTCACAAAACAAATTGAGGGTTGCTGGGGGGAGGGGGTTTGGGAGAAGGGGGGTGGGGTTATGGACATTGGGGAGGGTATGTGCTTTGGTGAGTTCTGTGAAGTGTGTAAACCTGGTGATTCACAGACCTGTACCCTGTATTTTATATGTTTATAAAAAATAAAAAATTTAAAAAAAAAGAATATCCTTGTAACCACCCAGAGGGCCCCCATTTATGCACAATCCAGTGGGCATGTGGCCTGGGCACTGAGGCTTTCTGGGTGAATGAGAGTGGACAATTCATTCTGGCATTTATCCTCTCAACTGTAAAATAAGAAAGTCTGGACTAGATGGTCAGCAAATCTCTTTTTGTTCAGTAATCTTATTCTGCTCAGAGCTTTCAGATAATTTCCTTTCTCATAAATTTCAGCACACAGGGTGGAGTTTGGAGTGGAACTTGAGAATATTTCATAACCAATCATACGTGAAAGATACTTTATACATAAGGAAAAATCATCAATGTTGTTTTCACTGGTTCACCAAAAAAATGAAATGAAAACCACAAACTCTCCTTCAGCACTTCCAATCAGGGTAGACTATATGACCGCACTAATGAAAACAGGGGCAAAGGAGATACAGTGTTTTGGAAATGATGGTAAGGGCAGAAATGTAATTGTTAAGGATAAAAAGTGTTAAAGTAATATTGATGAGATCAGGAAATGTTTTCCTATCTAGCCACTGAAATTCAGGGAGATAACTGTTCTGTTATGCTGAAGCATTTGGCAGAGGCTGCCACTCCTACAGCAATGTATTTTTTCTGGTTCAAAAAGAAATACATGCTAATTGTAAGGAAACTGGAATACTCAAAAGAATAAAAAAGAAAATGTAAATCACACATTATATGACCAGCTAGGAATAATCATTGTCAATGTTTTGATTTCTGTCTTTCTATTGGACTTGATTGGAACCATGGTAGATGCACACTATTATATTCTGCCTTATTTTTCTTGGCGTGGGTGGCAATTACATCTTTCACATCAACCTAGCATTGTTTCATGAAGCGTTGAGTCATGACTAAGGTCAAATGAACCAGAATCAGGGTGGATTAATGATTTAGTTCACAGAACTGGAATTATGACCTTATTTTCAGATTAAATTGTAACATTGAGCACTTGCTTTCAGAAATTCTGTGGGAGACTGTAAAGCATCTTATTGTCTGAAGATTACTTTCATTTGTAGTAGCCATACTTTTTAGTTGTATACCTCATAAACCTGAGCAAACACCTCATAGCAGGCTCCCAGAAGAGCCCATTTTTGAGTGGGAGGCAGATACAAGGAGGTTCAGAAACCAAGTGGGAGCAGTCTAGTGCCATGGGGTGCTCAGGTTCAAACCCAGGCTCTTATGTCTTGCTGGCTGAGTGGCCTTACACAGTTATCCTTTATGGTACTTCTGTTTCTTAATATAAAGTATTATACTTCCCACCTCACTGGGACTCAACATAAATTAATTGATACAATGACTCCACTTGGCCCAGACTAATTTTAAGTGAAAAATAAGATTAGCTATGCATTCATATTGTTATTATTATTACCATCAGTTTTTGACAAGTTTCAATAAGTATAAGTCTCAATAAAATATAATCAGGAGAAGCTTTCATTTTTCTCTGGTCACAACTTCACTGCTCTTCTTGGTCTCCATTTTCTCATCCCTTAGCAATGTCTTGCGTGAATGCTGTTTGAAACTTCCATCTCAATTCCTGACCATCTCTTCTCATCTTCTTCCTTACTTCCTCAACTGGCCTCTCTCCTGGCTGCTTTGACCTGGGGATCGACTCTGTAGAGTGAGGGCAGGTGGTATGGCCCCCACTCTTGCCTGAATGCCCTTCAAGACGCAGCCCTTCAAGACAACAGAACTTGTCTCTCACTGAGACAAGCAGTGAGAAGGAAAGAGACAAGTGTTTATTACTGTCTCATTTCTTTAACAGCTGTTTCCATGGACCTGTACCTGTTGGTTGTTGCTTTTCTGCATGGTCACAACTGGCATCTTGTACCGCCTGCCATGTTGTCTCCCTAGAAGAGGCTGGCTTGAGTTCTCTGGGTGGAGTTGCCTAGGCTTCTCCAGCAGCAGCACAGTCATCTAACACGGTGTTCTGGGGCCATGTATTGGTCTTCCAGGGCTTCCATAACAAAGTATTACCGACTGGGTGACTTAAACAACAGGAACTTTTCTGTCTCAGTTCTGGAAGCTAGATATCTGAGATCAAAGTCTCAGCAGGGTTGGTTCCTTGGCTTGTGGTTGTATAACCCCTCTGATTTTCGTCTTCATTGTCCACATGACATTGTTCCTATGTGTATGAGTTTCAGTGTTCAAATCTCCCCTTCTAAAAGTATTATTGGATTAGGGCCTACCCTAATGACCTGATATTAACTGATTACACCTGCAATAGCCCTATTTCCAAATAAAGTTGTATTCCAAATAAAATACTGTGAGTTAGGATTTCAATATCTCAATTTTGGGAAGACAGAGATATCAACCCATTAACAGTCAACATGAACCATTTCCCTGCCAACCAGCCCTTCTCCAAGCTCTTGGTTCCGCAGGAGTGCATGGGATGCCATAATACTGTTATACCTGTTTATTCAGTGCCCATAATTCACTACATAGACTCTGAGATTCCCACCAGTTCAGAGAGGCACCTTATATACACCCAGCTTGAGCTCCCCTGCCTTGTGATTCTAAGTGACTGAGACTGTCTTGCCTCCCAGCAGATATTCTGACGGGAAATCTACTTAAGTCCCCAAACTTTGCTTAACCTTTCATATTTACTAACTCCTTTTTCTAAATCTGGTTGCCCCAAGATGATTGTCATGACATAAACATTTTGCTGCCCTTCTCCCTAGATCTTTTCTGTGGAGAATAGGAGAAATACACAGAAAGAGATAAAGGCAACCAGGTAGCTTAGTGATTCTTTGGTTAATTTACTCAAAGGCAAATGCAGGCTCTCCTCTGTTCAGGTGTCCCAGCATGACCTATGGACTTCTAGGATGTGCTCTTTGTCGACCATAACATGTTTTTCATTTCTTCATTTTTTTTTCACTTCTTCATTTTAACCTAAATCTTCTTTTCAATGTATTGCCCTGATATGCTTATCATTCAGAATATGGGTTACACTGTAACTGGAGTGCCAGTAAGATACTATGGCAGGCTGTAGGCAGAGGCTTAACTGACAGAGAATCACAGCCTCAGATCCCATATGCCTGCCCCAAATAACTGATAGCTGCCGAGATAGGCACTTTGAGCATAGGAATGATATTCTTTTAACTCAAAAAAAGGTAGAGAAAGCAAACCCAGTGGAAGCTTTTTTTTTTTTTTTTTTTTTTTTCAGTTCTTAGCAGAAGTGATCTAATCTTGGCCAATTTCACCATTTCTCCCAAGCAGTGGTCCTGACCTCTACTCCCTGGATCGAGAGCATCAGTATCACCTGGGGTCTCACTAGAAATGCAAATGTCTGGGCCCCACTCCAGACCTACAGAAGCAGGAACTTGGGTGGGGTCCAGCCAGCTGTGTTTTAACAAGCTCCCTGGGGATTCTGATGCTCCATCTTGACCATGGCAGCACATGAGAACATGTGGAGCTCAGAATAAAACAACTGTCTGGGCCCTAACCTCTATCCGTTAGAACACTCTATCCAGGGTGGGTTCCGAGCAGGGGTATTTTTAAGAAGTTCCTCCAGGAATTCTAGTGGGTAACCAGAAACAGAACAACTGCTCCTAAGCAACAGATCTGAGCCAGCTCTGAAGAGCACTTCGGGGGCTGCTGGCAGGAGGGAATGGAACCCACTTCCAGAGCTTCAGACCCCCACCCTAATTCACCTGGACCAACTGAACATTTATCTGTTTTCCACAATTGGCTTTAGTGTAATGTTTTGTTTGCACAAAGGTTTCTGTGGCTAAAAAGTACAAACATGAATCCTCTGAAGGATCATAAATTGTAAAATCAAGAACCCCTTATTTCCTTCTAATTCCATTTTATGGAGAAGGTGAGACAGTGAAGTAAATCTATCTGGTGCTTATCAGGAAAGAATAGTGGCAGGAGGCTCCTTGTGAGGTTATAGGAAATCTGAGGTTTTGGAACAGACTGAAGTGCATGGAAACATTTGTGTGGGAAGTTCAGGAATGTGGTGTGCTGTTCCAACTGCTCAATGCTCCACTAATCTGATCCTCTGAAACTCCTTGCTCATTGGAACATAAATTATACCATCACAGATTAAAAACATGTTCACCTTTTGAAAAGTAATTCATGGTATGAAAGTATGAAGTAGACATTTCTTTCCCTATTTGGGTGAGCTAGCATCAAATCTATAAGCAAAACTTTAAATACAAAATATAGAGATGCTTAAAATAATAAGATGGACCAAGGGCATACACAGCATACACAGACCACACTGGATGTTTCAAAAGCAAATTAAATGCTGTGATTGAAACCATCTGAGAATTTTAGGATATCTATTTTAAATATATTTAGTTTAACCCAGACAGTTTGGGTCCATAGAGAAGGAAGAAATCTAAAAGGTGGATAAGTTCGGGGTGCCTGGGTGGCTCAGTTGGTTAAGTGTGTGCCTTCGGCTCAGGTCAGGATCCCAGGGTCCTGGAATCGAGTCTCACATCCGGCTCCTTGCTCAGTTGGGAGCCTGCTTCTCCCTCTACCCCCGACCCTGGTTCTCTCTCTCAAATAAATAAATATAATCTTTTAAAAATAAATAAAAGGTGGATAACTTCATTAATCAATGTAAGTAAGTATTTTAGAAGACAATTTGACCATCTCTCTCTCTCTCTCTCTCTCTCTCACACACACACACACACACACACACACACACACACTGGCACATACACACACACTGAAAGACTGCCAACATTCACAATTAAGAGCTTTCAAAAATCCTCTAGGTCCCTGGAATGGGAAGACCTACTAAGGATAAAGTCTAGCATGTTACACATAGCTATTGCTGCTGCTGAGGGACATGAGTTCTTAGTAGGCACAAAACCTGAAAAACATATGAATCTGAAGAGTATGAAAACAAAAGCCTGATGAGGATCATAGGCCAATTGAACAGATGGAAAGAAAAGTGAACCTTCAGGGTTGGGAGGCAGAGGTGTCTGTCCAAGGTGATGAAAACAGGAAACTCTGGCTGGTGGGTACGTGGTTAGAATGATAAGAATAACGTGATCATCATAGACACCTCCTTCCTCCCCCGCCTGCCCCACAGTTGTATAAATAAGGAACTAGAGTGTGTCAAACACTCCATAACATGCTATAAAATCTCGTTGTTCCTCCAGCTTTCCTTATGGACATTTCTGCTCTAGAAACTTAACAGAAAGGCAGCCGTGCCCCTGGCAGAAAGGAGAGTTAAAGAAGACTTTTCCTTTATGAGGAGTGAGAAGTCAGGACTGACGACGGAACAGAAAAAGTGCAACACTTCTTTCATCCTAAGTCTTTGATATTGGGAGATCAGAAACACCATGGCTTGATCTGAGGGCTTGTTGTTACGGCTTTTAAACTCCTTAACACTGGGAACATCATTCTTCATGTTTCCAACACCCAACTGCAAGCATGGGAGAGTTAGTTGGAGGAGGAATGCAAACATACCTCTAATTCTATTGATTCTCAGAATTACCAGTAGGGCTTCGATGAAAATTCCCAATGGCCCTGTGGTGGTTTTGGTTTTGTTTGTTTTAATAAAGTCTTAGATCACACATAATCTATGTATATCTTATTTTTTTAAGATTTTATTTATTTGAGAGAGAGACAGTGAGAGAGAGCATGAACGAGGAGAAAGTCAGAGGGAGAAGCAGACTGCCGTGGAGCTGGGAGCCTGGTGTGGGACTCGATCCCGGGACTTCAGGCAGTCATCCAACCAACTGAGCCATCCAGGCATTCCTAATCTATGTATATTTTAGGTATAACTTCCTACATTATCTTCAAACACTTCTAAAGGTGGGATCTGTTTACCTATTAACTCTTATAGCCAAGCCGCAATTTATAAAACAGATTAAATTAGAACCACACTGACCAATACAGGGACAGGGAAGGGCAGGGAGTGCAGGCTGCTCTGTCACCCTCCCTTCACTCCACACAGTGACCCTGAGCATCTTCCAGGCATTGGAAGTTAGCAAAATACGTTGAAAATCATCATTCTAATGTATATATGTTGTATGTCATGAGTGTATATGGAATATATTTATAAAATCAGTGCAAATGATAAGTAGTTCACTAATAGTAAATATTCACCAGGTCAAACAGTTAATATATCCAAGTACCTGCTTTGAAACAATCCATTTATCTGTCTCTCATTGACCAGGCACCATCCCCATAGACACTGCTTTGCCCAATGCTCTCAGTCTTCACCTTATTTTTGTTTTGAGCAGACGTTTTTCTTTCTCTTTTTAAAATTTAGTTAGAACCTTCACTAATTTTTCTTTGCAGTTGAGGTGCAACTTACAACAGTAAAGTGCAAGTCTTAAGTGTATGATGTCCCATTACTTTTACCTACAGACACATCCATGTAATTTCCACCTAGATTAACAGAGAGGACATTTCAGCATCCCCGAATGTTACCATCTCCAGAAGGTAACCGATCCTGTGACCTCTAAATCGGGAGATCTATTTTGTCTGTTGTGGAACCTTAAATAACCCTAAATCATATAGTATAAAGTTTTTGTGACTGTCTTCTCTCACTCAGCATGTAAGATGCATCCCTTTGTCTGCCTGTGATACTGGTTCATGAAGATGACCTTACTTCTATTTTCCTAAGATCAAAACTGACCTGACCTTTATACATTTTCCCTAACAGACCTCATCTCAGCTTGTAACCTCATTAGGATGTAGAGGTGACAGGAGGTTAGGACTTTATATTTATCTAGCCCAGTAATGCCAAGAGACTGGACAAAGCTGGTGCCCCTCATTCTTGGGTCAGCTAGGAATAAAGATGTCTCGACTTCCTATCCAGTAGCCTCTCCATGACCTCATGCTCCTGTCTATTTCTCTTCTTTCATTCATTGCCCCCACTTGGTTTTTGAAGAGTATCGGGGAAGCTGTGCTCCCTGTTAGTCATCCCTGAGGAATCCTCAGCTTCAGCTATTTCTCATTTCTCCATCGTCGATCTGATCCTCCCTATGGACTCTTTCCTCTCCTCTTCCAAATTTGTAGTCATCTTTAATATTGTTACAATGTTACCACCCCCTGTTCTTTTTGTTCTAAATTCCTATGATTGCCTGCTTTTTACCCTATATTTCTCTCTCGTCCTTGGTACTTTGAAATCTCCCTTCCAGTGCATCACACTCTAAAAATGGCCATCACCATGCGGGTCACTGATACTTCTCCTGGTCTCTTTTCCAGTCCATTTTTCTAACTACCTATCTGCGAATGTCTGAGACTTTTCATTTTTATCTGTAGGAAATATTGCTCTGTCTAATCTTCCATAACTGTCCCATCTTTATCGTTTTCTCTGGACATGTGTCCTCTATTTGCACCCCCTGCTGTTTGGCTCTTCCATCATCTAATTTCTTGGAATGGTAAAATTATGAACACATCTAACAACATCCACAAAAGCAATAATAGCAAACATTTATATAACATTTACTATGTGTCAAGCACGATTCTAAGCATGATTTTACACATATTAATGACATACTAACCCAATGACCCTCTACGCTAAGTAGTACTTTACAGATGAGAAAACTGAACCAAAAAGAATGAACTCAACTAAGGTCATAAAGTGGGTTAGGATTTGAATGCAGCCAGTCAGGCTCTAGAGTCTTTGCTCTCCCAAAAATGAAGATGGTACAGGTACAGGATGCAAGCAAAAATAGGGAAAAAGAAAAGTCAATGTAGGATAAATTTGGAAAAAGTTTAGAAGTCAGTTTAGGATAAGTCTGGGATAAATTTTTAAGAAAAATTTAGAGAGAGTTCCAGGATGGGCAATAATATAGCAGATATGGAAAATTAGTGTGGTAAATCCACCTGGAAGAACATAACAGATGGATTAAGTGGAGAAGATTCCACAGGGCTCAAAATAACTACCTTCAGGTGTTCCTGGGTGGCTCAGTTGGTTAAGTGTCCAGCTCTTATATTTTTGTCTCAGGTCATGATCACAGGGATGTGAGATCAAACCCCATATGAGATCAAGTGCCTGATTAAGTTTCCTTCCCTCCCTTTCCCACTACCACTTCTCCTCTCTCTGAAAGAAAGAAGGAAGGAAGGGAGGAAGGGAGGGAGGAAGGAAGGAAGGGGGAGAGCTGTTATCATGTATAGAATAAATGAAACCGAGCTTTCAACCAGCCTTCTAAAGACAAATTGCTGATGTGAGTATAAGACTCAACTGGAAAAAGGAATAATAATATTTGGGGTTAGTCCAGAGCAATTACTTAGATCAAGTTGCTTCTTATAGATTACATAATGACAGCCTATATATTTTTTAAAATAAAAATGCTAATTCCTTGTTTTCTATAATACATCAAATTAGATTAATTAAATGGACAAAATAACTGATTTGGCAGATATAAAACCACATGTAGTTTCTTTAAGAACAAATACAGTATTTAGTTATTTCTTTATCATCCATTGTGACTAGAGTATTTTCTATACCAGATTTGCTGTGTTCATATGGAAGTATAGTGGGAGTAAAGCTTTTGCACAGCAAAGGAAACAGCCAACAAAAGACAACTGACAGAATGGGAGAAGATATTTGCAAATGATATGTCAGATAAAGGGCTAGTATCCAAAATCTATAAAGAACTTATCAAAATCAACATCCAAAGAACAAATAATCTGATCACGAATATGGCAGAAGGCATGGACGGACATTTCTGCAAAGAAGACATCCAAATGGCCAACAGACCCATGAAAAAGGGCTCCACACCACTTGGCATCAGGGAAATACAAATCAAAATCACAGTGAGATATCACCTCACAGCAGTCAGAATGGCTAAAATTAACAAGTCAGGAAACGGTAGGTGTTGGCAAGGACGTGGGGAAAGAAGAACCCTTCTACACTGTTGGTGAGAATGCAAGCTGGTGCAGCCATTCTGGAAAACAGTATGGAGGCTCCTTAAAAAGTTGGAAATAAGGTTACCCTATGACCAGCAATTGCACTACTGGGTATTTACCCTAAAGATACAAATGTAGTGATCCGAAGGGACACATGCACCTGAAAGTTTATAACAGCAATGTCCACAATAGCTAAACTATGGAAAGAACCTGAATGTCCACCAACAGAGGAATGGATAAAGAAGACATGGTATATATCTCTATATATAGATATATAAAATGGAATACTGTGCAGCCATCAAAAAAAAATCTTCCATTTGCAACAACATGGATGGAACTAGAGGATATTATGTTAAGTGAAATAAGTCAATAAGAGAAAGACACTTGTTATATGATCTCACTGATATGAGGAATTTGAGAAACAAGACAGAGGATCATAGGGGAAGGGAGAGGAAAATGAAACAAGATGAAACCAGAGAGGAAGACAAACCATAAAGACTCTTCATCACAGGAAACAAACAGAGTTGCTGGAGTAGAAGGTGGTGAGAGGGATGGAGTAGCTGTGTGACGGACATTGGGGAGGTATATGCTATGGTGAGTGCTGTGAATTGTGTAAGACTGATGAATCACAGACCTGTGTCCCTGAAATAAGTAATACATTATATGTTAATTTTTAAAAGAATTAATAAAAAATAGTGATGGATGGTTGCAACGTATTGGGAAAATAATAGGTAGTCAACATTTATTTAATCTTTACTATGTGTTAGGCCCTATTCTAGGTGCTTTATGCCTTCAGTCCTCAAAAAATTCTTGAATGGAAGGTTCTATTCCCATTTTTAAATATGGAAATTGAGACTCAGAGCGTAACAGGCTCATGATGGTACAGTTAAGTGGTGAGATGAGGGCTCAAACTGAATCTGTGTGTTCCAGAACCGAAATAAAAGTAGTATCCTCCATGATAAAGAGAGAGCAAGAGAGACAGAGAGAGGTACTGAAATTTGTGCCTACATATAGAAGCAATGCTATTTAACTGATATCAATGAAATGATAATTTAGAGCTAAGAAATGTTTCGTTTGTGATTCTCAGAGAAAAATCCCACTTTCTCTCTCACACACAACTTCCATTGTGAGGCTCAAGGGCTACAGGAAAGATGTTTGGTCAATGATTATCCCTAAAACAAGTTCACTAGGAATGAATAATGCCAAATATTTTGTCCTCAGTGCATTGAAAACCACTTTATCTTATTTGCATTGAAAACCACTTTATCTTATTCTCATTTTATCCTCACAATCATGAGATGTAGTATAGGGATTATTGTGCAGAAACAAATTCATAGGGAAGGGCTAATATACCATATCTCACAGCAAGACAGTAGCAACAGGTCTCTGCAACAGAACCCAGATCTGCTGATCTTGAACCTTGACCCAGGGCTTGCTCCTCCGTTTCATTTCAGCTGACTTCCCTTCCTCATGACATGCCTCCAATATTTACCCATATTTGTGCCTGGGCCCCAGAAGGTCTACAGAAAATATAAATTGAAGGAAGACAAGCTATTCTGCCTGAATAGGCTGATGCTTTACAGACAAGTGGATAAGTTTTGCCACCTAATAATGCCATCACTTTATTACTATAGCAAGAACACCATGCAGAATTGACAATACTTTCCAAATGTAGACCTTTGGACAAAAATGGACATGAGTTGCTATGTTTGAAGTTGGTTCATTGTGCTCCTCTTGAGAGATCAAGCTTTGGGGGCACCCGGGTGGCTCAGTGGGTTGTTTCTGCCTTCGGCTCAGGTCGTGATCTCAGGTCCTGGGATCGAGTCCCGAATCGGGCTCTCTTCTCGGGGTGGGTGGGGAGCCTGCTTCTCTCCCCACCTCTCTCTACCTACTTGTGATCTCTCTCTGTCAAATAAATAAATAAAATCTTTAGGAAAACAAAAAGATAAAAGAAAAGATCAAGCTTTGGCATCAGGCAGACCTACATCCAAATCCTCACTTCAACGTTTACACTCAGTGGTACAGGCAAGTTATTCTCAAATTCTCCAGGCTTAGTTCCTCATCTGTAAATATTAACAAATAATATCTGTTTCTCAGGATGTTTGTGACTATTACATAAGGTCTATAAGGTACTTAAAGCAGGACCTGAGAGAGTGTCGATTATAGATAGTGGTCATTCTACCAAAAACACCATCAGATTCCTTCTGTATTTTATCTTAAATAGCACATTATTTTTTACCATAAAGAAATAAAGCTCTGACAGTTCAACTAAGCCCTGCCATTAGTTGTAAGATGCATCAAATTTGAGTAATGCTAGGAATGTGAAAAAAATTTATCTTAGTGGTATAAAGTACAGTGTGTGTGTGTGTTTCAAAGAGTTACATTGCAGACTGCATCAAGTTTAGGAGTGGAAAATTTTAGCTAAATTTCCCTAAAGAAAGTTTAAAAACCATTCTCCACTCAACCAAGTAAAACTCTTTCAACAGTACAATGAGAATGTTCTGAAGTAGAGAACTATGCATGCTTCTCTAGTTAGTATATTTTTAAACTTAAAAATGATGTTTTAATAATGTGTGTGTGTTCACAGATTTCTGCAATCGGGTAATCATGTATATTGCAAATACAAATAAATATTTCTGATCTGTCACTTGAAAAATAAAATGTATTTTTGTTTATAACCAGATAAATACATTTGCAGATGTTTTCCTGTAAAAAGAAGCGATATCTCGTGAATTTCAGGAACTTTATTGGAATGACAAAGTCCCAACTGCTGCCAAAGCCAACACATGAGGTTTATATATGGAGAGAAAAGAACAGATTTCATTGCGTTGATGAGATTTTTATTTCTTGGTTCCCGTTTTCCATTACTGCTTGGTCAATAGCCATGAAGGATTCAGGGTAGTTTTGCTCAATAAATGTCTCAAGTCTCATATCCTTCTCTCCTAACTTTATTCAAAGCCAAGCACAAATCTAAACAAAGATTAAACACTGAGAGAACCTAGCAAATCACTAGAGAACTGTACTAAGATCTCGGTGCATATTTGAAAAAACGCTAATGTATAAGCTGTCTTTGGAACAATGACTTCACAGTTTAATAATATCATGACTCTAGTATAACTAAATGAGTCCACGACACAGTTAATTCAGAATTTCAGACACTTGCACTATGGTGGTAATTGATCAGATCGAATACATCGATCCAATTCAGGATGTGATTTTTTTTTTTTGTTGGAAGTAAAGATTAATGATACATCAGCAGTTATTTGACTACAATGGCTTACCATTTGCAAATGGAGACCTCATTTATTATGGACACTTGAAGTAGATGTAAAAGGAAAAGAGCTCTCAGTCCAATAGCTCATAGTAAATGACAATACATTCAAATGTTAAATGTTTTCTAACCTTCTAGTTTTGCTTTTCATTAATTTCTTTTATTTTAAATTTCACTTTTGAATGTTCTTGCTAGACAGAATAAAATACAGAGATGGCTAGCGTTGTTATTCCTATTGCAATTCCAGATTTGAAAGGGTAGGAACTCTTTGAAGGTACACTTAAAAAGGTGTACTATTACTCTTAAATTTAAGATGAATTTGACTGTGAAATGGAATATTGATTTTATGTACTCCAAGAATATAAAAATATTGGCAATCAAGCTATCAAGCACCATCAATTTTAAGATGTATTCCAGTTTCAGAGAAGATAAAATATGAAAATATGGGTGACTTAGAATTGATAAAATAAGGTAATTTTCATGACAAAATGTAACATGGCATCTCGGGGACATCTAAAGAAGACCACATATGCTACAGAGAAAAATCTGGGAAGCTGACAACTTTAAGATGCATATGGAGCTCCTATATCACTCTGAATCCTTTGGAGTTACACAATGAAATAATAGATCCCTAATTCTATACTCCAGAAATTCAAGGGATCTCTACTACCATCCTCTCCCCACCTGTCAATGCAGACTCCAGAGCAAAGGAAATATTCACAGCTTGCAAGATAACTATATGAATGTTCCTTACCAGTCTTGCACAAAGGAGTTCAAGAAAGAATTCTAATGTTCATTTCAACAAATTGCTGATAAAGACATCGCAAGGGAGGACCTGGGGACAGCGAATTGCTGAAGTCTCAGAATAATCCATGATGTATAATCTCTCATATCAGGAGACAATATAAGATGCTTGTCCCTCCCTCCCCTCTCCACCAGCACCAGTTTTTTAAAAAAGATTTCATTTATTTATTTATTTATGGTGGGGGGCGGAGAGCAGGGGAGGAGTAGGTAGAGGAAGACGGAGAGGGAGAACCTCAAGCCAACACCATGCAGAATGGGGAACCCCACATGGGGCTTGATCCTATGATCCCAAGATCATGACCTGAACCAAAATCAACAGCTGGATGCTTAACAGACTGAGCCATCCAGGTGCCCCACCAGCTCAATTTTAATTCATTAAGCCACATTGTGCCAGAGTAAACTACTGGGACAGGGAGATGGACTACGAATACAAGAAGCCATGTTCCAAAGTGTTCTGGCATTAAATCAAGATAGTTAGTCCCAGTTTTCAAGTACTAGACCGAAAACAGTAAAAAGGAAAAAAAAGAAATGGTCCTGGAAACAGGAAAGTGAAAAAGCAGTGACAGAGGAAGCAAACTGCGTTTATCTGAACCTATTTTAGAGATACAATGCAAATATCTGAGAGCCTTCTTACATACTGCTAGCATGTTTGGGGATGAACTAGCCCTGTAAGACAGGAAGCAATCAGCCCCATCATCCTTGACTAGACCCTTCTTAACTTCCAGTGATAAATGTGGTTTCCCAAGGGAAGGAAATTCTAAGGGCATTATCTCCCCAGGGTGGACCAGAAAAACAACAACAACAAAATTATTCTAAATGTTATAGACATTCAAGAGGTTCTGTTCATGCCCAGTCATTTTCATATCTGGATATTTCAATTGAGAAGAAAGACTAAAAAAGTGTAATCTAATCTCATATTTATGTTGTCTGCTAAATCTTTATAAAACTATTTTAGTGGACAATAAAAAAGTTGCCCCCAAACTGTGCTGGATTCTTTGCTTTTTGTTTTTTAGTCTCATTGAACATTATTTTCTCTTTTAAAAGGAGAAAAAGGAATCAGGATAAAATGTGCAGGAATGGTGTGCCTACATGATTGCACATAACAACAAATTACAAAGAGACCCAGTTCAAGTGTGCCAAGCTACCCAAAACTGAAATAACTGAAGGTTCAGGTTGTTTTTAAGGTCAGTCTTTAAGGAGTATGTGAAATCAGAAGACGGACAGAATAAAGTTGTGTGTGATTTACTTTTTTTTTTTTTCAATTTATTTTTAAACTGTTTGCTATTCCAGAATGCATATGTACTTTAGATGCGTGATTCTACCATTTTGGATAGATTTCAGGACATTAATTAGGCTTCGGAGCCCGAGGATTTCACATGTATGTGGAGCGGCTGTCCTTTAACTCAGTGGGTGCTCTGCAGAGAGCAGCTGCAACAGTTTGAAAAGCATTTCCATTGTGCGTTGCTTACTGTGGTCCTGAGAACAGGAACTGAGGGAGCTCACCCGCCCCGCTCCCTGCCTTTATGCTGTGCAGGCGCACCTTCCTTTATGGAAAGAGTGTACACTCTGAATAGGACCAGAAAGCAAATTTCGGCTCATTTCCCTCAATTTGTCATTAGTAAAATTAGTACTATATTTCCATATAAAGAATTTTAGTCCTAATAAAAATTCCTCTTAAGCTCAGAGCAACTTTTTTTTTTTAAATCACATGATGAAAGGAACAAGATTTCTTGCGATTCACTAATGGTAATCCTAAAAAACATCTGTACAGACTAAAATGAAACTGATGATTCTCTCTAAGGAACAGAGCCCTCCTGGGGCTTGTTCCACATAAAAGCAATTGCCTCAGTCTTTAAATATAGAAGATATTCCTTTAAACACAGTTGGAATTCATGCATTCCATAAGGGGCAGTCAGTGTCTTCCCGCACCTTTTTAAATATAATGGGTCTGCTTAATTTTGTCATAGGTCAGGGTTTAGTTCTTTGTCTGAAGTTTACTGAGCAACTATTACACTCGAGACACTTTGTCATACCTTGATTTTATTTGTTTTTCTCAACTTTGAGATATAGTTATTGATATCACCATTGTTAAAGACAACAAAACAAAGCTTCAGGGAGATTAAAGAAATTGTTCCAAGAAAAATGGAAGTGAAAGAATTAACCTTTGGACCCAGTGTTGTCCAATTCCATAATCTGCCCTTTTCCATAAACCACGCCTTTGTCAAGGCATGCTTCAGTGGGATTTTGTTCAGAACCATAGGGCAGCCCCAGGTGAATCCTTCAAGATGTAAACATAGGAATAAAAAATAGGGAAAATGGGAGAGAAGGAGGGAGGGGGAGAGATGGAAAGAGAGAAAAAGAGAGAGAGAGAGGGTTATCAAGAACCATGGGGATTGGTTCATACTGGAGAAAACTAAGAGCCAGCCCTGGGAATTAGCTTCTAGATGGTAAGCCCGACAAAGAACAAAGGCAGAACCTAAAGGGATGAAGACCAGTCCTGCTCTGGAATACTTAAGGTCTTTAAAGCAGTAGCTTGCATGGAAATAAATCCTTCCACTTAGTAGAGGTCTGACTAGGCAGTGGTGTGTTCCACAGCCCTTCTCAACTTTAATCTGCACAAGAATCGCCTGGGGATCTGGTTCAACTATAAACTCTTCCTCCGTGAGTCTGGGGCAGGCCCAAGATTCTCCGTGTCTCACCAGTTCCCAGGCGCAGCTGATCCTGCTCTAAGAAGCAAGGGTGTTAAACAATCTTGAAGCAGGGTTCAAGAGAACCACTACTAGAAATCAAGCTCCACCACTTAAAAAGCAAATTAATTAAGGTAAGTGTCCTCTGTTTCCTCATCAGTGAAGTGGAAGTGATAATATTTCTTTGGTACTGTATGTTAGGCACTGTTGTAAATGCATTATGTAAATTCACTTACTTTATACTTACAATGATCTGATTTTACTCTTCATGATCACGAAAATGTTGACAAAAGAAGCTTTAATAACCTGCATCCACACTACAGGGCTGGTATGTGGCCAAGACAGAGTATAGGTCCAAGGCAGCTTAGCTCAAGAGCCCACCCATTACCACTACACCAGAGAGGAGCACACGTAGAGGTCTTGCTATCATAGTCAGTGCTCAATAAATCCTACTTCCTCCTCCCTTCCTTCCCTCCTCTTACACCAACTTTCATTGTCCCTAAGCAGGATCTACTTAGGACATAAAATTCAGAACCTGATACCACTTCCTATGATGTGTTTTCCACAATAAGCCTCTCTTCCAAACTTCTCTTTGGCTAAGGAAAGCCATCAGTGTTCAGAGATTTGTGTGAATTGCTACTGTTGACAGAAGGAATTGCTTTGATCTCTTCTGCATTATTGCTTGATCCATTTGTTGTTTTTCTTTCCAGTGGTGCCAAAAAAAAAAAAAAAAAAAAAATCCACAAGCGATAGGAAACAGCATTTGCTACAGGTTATAGCTGTATAGTGGTACCTTCCCTTTAGCAAAATAAAAATCTAGATTTATCAAATACAACATAGCAGTAGTTCATTTAACAGAGATTTACCGAAGTCTTTTTTTAAATAGTCAGCTCCCCTGATGTTTTTAAATTTTTGATTAAGGATTTTTTAAAAATTAAAAACACCCTTTAAAAAATGTTAACTATTGTTTTGAAAATTGGAAGCCATACAAAAACTACTTTATATACACAGGGTGGTAGATAAACTTATCTTACCATGAGAAGAATTACATAGGAAAGATGAATACATGAAAACTATTTTATTTTCTGTAGTGGCAGGATAGTTTGTTTTAAGAAATAGCTTCACACATTTCATATTTAAACTTAATAATACATTTCAAAGCCTGAAAGCTGTTTCTCTTCCTGGTGTTAATACTAAGGAAAGATGTGGCACTTCTGACAGAGGAAACTTTCTATAAACCAGAGCTTATATTTCTGGAAATACTTCTCTTGTATACTAGAAGAGTTTTGTTTCCTTTTCCCCACAGTAGATCTGCCTTTTGCTATAATATGTCACTTGGTAAAGCATACTGTGGAAATTCTCAATTTTTATAGTAAATATGTTCTAGGTAAATGCTTTTGTGGGTGAAGAGATGATGAGGATCTAGTCTTTGGGCAATCATAACACCTGGTTGTCCCTAGGGAAAAAGATAAATAATAAAGAATTTGTCTCTTAAGAGTGGGGGGTATGGAAATGGGCCAGTTATTATCAATATCAGGTTTGTTTGTTTTTAATTTACATTTTCAATGACTGAAACAGTATGGTACTAGTGCATGACTCATGCACATATGACATATAATAGAGAATCCAGAAATAAATTCAAATACATAAAGGAATTTAAAATATAAAAGTTGTGGGGGGATATCCTAATCCAGTTGAGAAAATATATATTATTTTAAAAATGATATTGAGGCAATTAGTTTGTCAGCCATCTGAAAAACACAAGTTAGACATAAATAGGGCACTTTGAACCAAGTGTAAATTTTGAATAAGTCATAGATTTAACTGTGAAAGATATACCACAAAATTTAAGGAAAAAGCATGGAGAATTCTCAAAGAAGTGTGGTATAGGAAAAAGCAGAGTAGCCGCTTGAAGATTTGTGACAAGGGAAGAGAGATTCCTCTTGTCTCTCCCACCGTCATCATCCACGACACCAATGAGCCGGAGAACTCTGATGGCAGATGCTTAAGCTCTGACATCTCTCACTTCCCAGTTCCTAAGCCAGTCTTGACCAAGACAGAAAGCATATTAAAAATGCCAGTTCTTGGGCACTTGGATGGCTCAGTGGGTTAAGCCTCTCTCTTTGACTCAGGTCATGATCTCAGGGTCCTGGGATCGAGCCCCGCATCGGGCTCTCTGCTCAGCGGGGAGCCTGTTTCCCCCTCTCTCTCTGCCTGCCTCTGCCTACTTGCGATCTCTCTTTCTCTCTGTCCAATAAATAAATAAAATCTTAAAAAAAGTAAAATGCCGGTTCTCGACTCAATCTTTTGTTTGGTCTACATTTGGATACATGTCTAATCCCACCAAAATATAGCCTTTCTTTTAGCTTTGTTGTGTTTGATAACCTTCTACATTTTTTTTCTTCCATTCTTCGAGGTAGCGTCTTTACTTAGATTTTAGGAAAAATATGCAACCTGACATTGATCATCACTGTCACTGGTAAATGTAAACAAAATAAGGATTTGAATACTGCTCTGATTCTGCAGGTCTATATCAATCTTTTTCCTCTTTGTTCCCAGAGAATGAGCCTCCTACAACAAAACACAATAATTGTCTATCTTAATGAATTGGATACAGAGATCCCACAGTGCATCTGGCTATTCATGTGTTCCTGCAAATACCATTCATGTTAATATCTGGTTGATTACAACATGGATTAGTTGGTCATAACATGTGGACAACTATAAGACGAGGTTGTATGTAAAATTTTGCTACCTTTTTAATCTTCTAGAAAATAAAAAGTCTGGCCTAAATGAAACGTGGTTCCCTTAATGAGTTCACTAGGAGAGTCACCCTGGTCTGCTTTGTTTGACTAAAAGAGCATAAATTGGGATGCTTGAAGGTTCAGAGGCATTTCCTATTATAATTTAAATAAAGCAGTCTTAGGGTAGTAGACTTTACTGATGAGAGTTTAGAAAGGGATTAATAAAAGTTTCCTGAGTGAACCCAAAGTCACCAAATATCCAAAGTTTTTAAAAGTTATTAGAAGCCATTGATACCTTGTTTTTTTAGAATAAACATTCAGGGGCTCAAGAGTGCTTGAAAATGAAGGATATGAAAAATTAAAATTTAGAACGAGTTAAAGAAGTTATTGGTTTTTAGAAATCACTGCACACATTTTAAAAAAAGCCCTACAGTTCATGGTAAGTCTAAATTACAGTTGGAAGAGTGCCAGGTAGTTACAGAGCACAGAAAAGGTGAAAATCTCCCAAACTAGAGTACAATTAATGCTGCCTGGGTTCTCTGGAATCCTTTCCAAATGTATTTCCAAATAAAAGTACTCTGTTTCTCTGTTGGATGCCAATAAATGGTAAAACTTAAACTTGGGAACTCACTGCCCAGCAATAGCCAAGAGCTCATTTACAAAACACCATGGAAGGATCCTTTTCTCCACGTGACACGAGGAAGAAAAGGTTCTCTTTCTTAAAAGGGTCCTTCTGCTTATTGGACATGCTACCCACTATTATCAACACTTTGTTTTAGGGTAACAGATGAGTAATGACTGGGAGACAAGTTTTCCTACAAAACAACATCATGAATTTTCCACATCTCCTAACTGTACTAGATGTCTTCTTTGGTGAGTGTTAGACTTTTTTTTTTCCTTCCCATAAATGCCTCCAACGCTCAAGGATAAGTGATGAACAATGCCAGAAATCACTGGTCTCTAAAGCTCCGAGTGAGCCTGCAGATTCTAGCACACCTCTCTCCCATAGCAGAGAGGTAAATGAGGCCCAGAAAGTTGAGTGTCTTAGCCAGAAACTCATAGCTAGCTAGTGGTAAAACAGGCCTTAATTTCCAATTAAGAAATAAATTTGTTTCTTAATAATTAACCTTTATTGGAAACTTTCTCTGAGTGACACTGCACTAAATTCTTTACATAAATTTCCACATTTTATTTGCAAATGCAGATCACACACACACACACACACACACACACACACATACACACACACATGCACAACCCACAAGGCAGTTATTAGTATAAGGCTTCCTGGACCAATGAGTAAATTGAAATCAAGTAACTTGCCCAAGGTCACAATGGTCCTGGATAATGAAGCAAGGATTTGAATCCAGGCCTTCTGAGAGATAGAACATTCCTACACATGACAGTATTCCTTCCTCAAGGAACAATCTAGACAAGAAGCTAAAATATGCTTCCTGATAATTCTGGCGTAAGTCAGATATGACTACATACAAGATATTCCCATTTCTGACTCTGGGACACTGGAATTGATCCATAATTGGGAATGCAAACATGCCCTTAGCTTCCTTAATGTTGAGCATACAACAATCTTATAACCACACAGGATGCTCTGTGGGCAATTTTAACACTTACCACGCAGAATGCAAATGATTTGGCTTCGTGTCTACCACCGCTATCTAATTTTTCAGTTGATATTTGAAAATTAGCTTCACTTCACTTGATTTGTCTTAAACTGAGAATCATGGTCTTTGATATAAAAGAACAATAAAAACTTCTCCAAGCCTGAGTTATCTGTGGCAGCCTTGGCAAACAGCAGAAAGCATTTGGGCTCTCTAGAATTTACGTGAGAAACATGACATAGTATAGAGAGTTTACAGTTATAGAATGAAAGGAGCCATAATCTTAAGTCTCTTTCTTGAGAAACATTAAGTATTTGTTTGGTTTTTTCCCCCTCATCATATCATTGTGATAGTTTTTCCTTTTGAAAAAATGTTTCTTCATTGGTTTCTAAAAATACATATGGGGCCCCAGACACTGTTTGTTAACTAACCAACAGTTAGCTTCTCCCCTTCTCCCCTTTCATTCTGTACAAACATGCAGCAGAGTCTTAAAATGACAGACACTTCTTTTCCCAATCTTCTTTGCAGCTAGGGGAAACTAAATGCTTTTCTGGGTATTAACCTAGGTCAGACAACAAAGAATTGGTCCAGGTTAAAACACACACACGTATATGTGTGTGTGTGTGTGTGTGTGTGTGTGTGTGTATGTATATAGATAGATAGATAGATAGATAGATATGAGAAGAAGGATTTGGACTTGGTTTAAGGTTGCTCTCTATCACTCTGGTTTAAAACTGAACTAGCGAACAAGTGGTACAAATCACACACACAGTGTAAGTACAAGAAAGGGTGTATGCAGTTTCCTGAAGCCTGTCTGAGAAGTGGTGCCCAGTGAAACTCACACAGAATGACAATCACCAGCTCTCAGGAGCCAAGAAAGTGCAGTCTCAAGTCCCTTATGTGATTAGACTGGGAGAGGCTACATTGGTTATAGAGGGTCTACCTACTACTTTATAAGGCAATTCCCTGTAACATCCTAGTTTCATATCTCAGGTTCTCTTTGTAACTGCATCGTGTGGCCTATAATAGACCTGGCCATAGTCTTCTACAGAGGGGCAATAATCTTAGAGGTGGGTAGAGAATAACTTTCTTCAGGGGATGATTTTTTTTTCCCTAATAAAAAGGGAGATACATGTTAATTAAACTCTACTCCTCCGTTTCTGCCCTACCTTTGAAGTAGAGCATGAAACCTAGAGGATGAGCAGCCATCTTAAAAGAGTACAGACCTGAAAAGAAAGGCCAAACTCCTGAAGATGGCTGAGGAGAAGGTTAAAAAATTCTAGATTTTTGGCAACTTTGTTAAACTTCAAAGTCATCAGCCAGGATTCCAGACCTCTAAAATTCTTAAGAGAATAAGGGCTATTTGGTGACATCCATTTAAAACCTCTTAAGTGATTAACATTGGCATGTTAATTCATTTAGAAAACAAGCTCTCAGAGAGGAAAAAAATATCTTAAGAGAATGTTTTCCAAGAAGAATGTTTTCTAAAGAGAACCTTACCTTCTTTGCCTCATCTTTTGGGTCTCGGCATGAATAGAACTTCTTCCAAAAATTTGTGATATTTAATTAGGGTCCTATTTGTATAGTCGTTCTTCTAGCCCTCGTGTAATTTACCGTTATTTCTTAAATGTCTGTATTTCTTGACAGGCAGTGAGACTGTGAGCTTCAGCAAAGCAAGGACTGTAAGGGACATAGTATATACTGAATTCATCGCACAAGCCTGGTATTGAGTATTTCATAGTTTTTGTTGAATAAATATTTCCAATGATATGATATTATTTGAATCTCTGAAAGCCAGCTCTAAGATAAAAATATATGTTTATAAAAAATAAAAAATTTAAAAAAAAAAAAAAAAAAAAAAAAAAAAAAACCAGTAAGTATTACAGCAATCTTCAGTGGTTCCTTCATTTTCTTTTTTTTTTTTTTAAGATTTTATTTATTTATTTGAGAGAGAGACAGTGAGAGAGAGCATGAGCGAGGAGAAGATCAGAGAGCGAAGCAGACTCCCCATGGAGCTGGGAGCCTGATGTGGGACTAGATCCCGGGACTCTGGGATCATGACCTGAGCCGAAGACAGTCGTCCAACCAACTGAGCCACCCAGGCGTCCCTGGTTCCTTCATTTTCGTCTGTGACTTTCCTTTTATAAAAATGTTCTGTTCTCAAAAGCCTCCCTTTACTGCAGGTCAGCCTGCTTTCCTCAAAACTTCTTGCTGTCCAAGGATGATAATTCTGTGTTTCCTTATATAAGTCTACCTTTTTTTCAGCAGCAGACATACTTTAGAGTTCTGGATTTTGCATGAATAGTCTGGCTGATAATCAGTTCTTAATAGCTATTGAATAAATGAATATATGAGTAAGTCACTTAACTCAGTGACTGTTGCTAAGTGGGTTAGTATCTCTGAGCTTTATTTCCTTAATATGTTAAATGGGGGTTTAATCAACAAATCTTCATTTGGCAACTCAGATGTACAAGGTACTAGTCATTGACATGAGGCATGTCTCCATGCCAATTTAACTGGGTTTAGTTCAGTGTGGAGTTTCATGTCTTTTGAGAGTTTTATTTTTCTCGTTACTTAAAAATGTTCTAAGTTTATGGGATAAAATTGATTAGGACATTAGTATATATTTGTTTGTTATATATACCAAAATACTAAAGTTTGACAACTTTGGTCTCTGAAGGATCTCTGAAGGATCAAGAGAGCCTGGTCTAGGACTGGTCTTTTGCCACTGGAAGGGAGCTTAGGAAATCTTATGTTCCAATTCCCTCAGTTAATACTCATGTTAGCAAACTCTGGAATTTGAACCCAGATGTATTCATTTTCTTGCTGCTGCAGCAGTTTTCCAAATCTGAGTGGCAACACATTTATTTTCTTAAAGTTGTGGAGATCAAAAGTTTGACAGAGATCTTCCTGGGCTAAAATTAAAGTTAGGGCAGGTCTTTCTTTGTTTCTTTCTAGAGGCTCTGGTAAGAATCCATTTTCTTGCTATTCCAGCTTTTTTAGAGATCACATTCCTTGTGGCAACCTTCCTCTGTCTTCAAAGCCAGCAATGTCTCATTTCTCTGACCCTTCTTCCTCCATCATCTCTCTCTGACTGCAGCTGGGAGAGATTTTTCACTTTTAAGAACACATGAAATTCGATTAGGCCCATCCAGATAATCCAGGGTAATGTTTCCATCTCATAGGCCTTAATCACATCTTCACGTCTCTCTTGCCATGTAAGGTAACATATTCACAGATTCTGGGAATTAGGACATGGACACTGTGGCACCATGGGAGGCATGGGGGAGGTATTATTCTGTCCACCACAGTAGGATTCCTAGCAATACATTAATTTATGTGCATAAGACACAAACTGTCTTCACATAAAGACAATATAAGTGTTGAAAGAGTACTGGTAGGAATTTGAAGACCTGGGTTCAAATTTCAGATAAATATTTTAGAGAGGGGGTTGCAGGAAGAGGAAACAGTGTGAGCTAAGAGTAAGAAAGCACAGAGTGTATTTAGGAAACATTAATTTATTCAGTTCAACCACAGAACTGCAGTAGAAGAGTGTTTGGGAGAAATAGGAAGAGGGACTGAATATCCGGTTAAGGGCTGGACCAGCATCAAAAAACGAGAGTCACTGAAACTTAGTGACAATAACATTATTTTTGTACCTTCTAATGGGTTATTTGGCAGCAAGATGCAGAGAGAAGTGGGAGGAAGATATCGCAGGTAGACAAACAATCTAAAAATTATTGCCTCCTTTGGGGGAAGAGGTTTGGACATGAAATAATGGCAATGGATACTACATGAATGGATTGCCCAACATGTTAAGTTAAGCTGAGTGTTTCTTTTATTTAGGTTTGATGTAGCTCAACACTTGTCATCATGAGGATGACCATCTCTGGGGCACCAGTATGGACAAATAACTGAAAGTAATTTTTAATGTCATTTTTATAAGGAAACAATCTAGAATCTTTTTTCCTAAGTATCATGTCCATAATTCCTGTTTAACTTATTTGGGGGTCCTGTGCCAAATGACTGGAGAAATGAGTTCCAACCACACACAGGTAAAAAATAGAGTTTCAGGTAGAGTTCTTTAGCTGGAAGATGTATTGATGTCAAGATTTTCCAGGAAGGGGTATCAGGAGAGCTTTGGGGAGCAAAGGTGTAGGAGGTAAAATATGGAAGGAAGAGAAGGAAGAGAAGATGAAGTATCGGTAGACTGGTGAAACAAACACAATGGCCAATTTCTAAAATTTAAGAAAAATTACTACATTTTAAGATTACTCATAAAAACAATCTGCATGTAGAACAACAAAACCCAGGTTAAAGATGTCCCTGCTAAAACAGGTTATATGAATTAGTCTGGAAAAAAAAAATTAGTTTAGCCAAGACCAAGGCCATTTGTGGCACCCCTTTAGACTGGGACCTTAGAATATGATTGTATCTTTGAGACCTCAGCTCTCTGGAATCTATTCATCCTGACAAGCCGTTATTTTTCCAACCTGATATTTCAGAGTTAACTTATCCAGAGAGAAGCTGGCCTGACTCTTCTCTGTGAGCCTTGGCAAGTTTGTAGTCTGTTGGTGGTATGGCTGTTGGCCCAATTCTCATCTAGTGAATGTAATCGATGACTGTATGTTTTTGGTATGCAGGCCTGTTTGTGTGTACCAGAGAGAGAACTTCAACATAAAGGAAAGAGTTCTGAAGGTATTTGAGCCTTACAACTACTATGAAGTCTGAGGTGGGCTAAATTCTTATTACTGCCCAGTTTTCTCTCATTTTGCTAACAAAAGCCAGACTCCCATTTCAATAGTTTTGGCTCAGGGACCATGAGTAAGGTATGGAAGGAGCAGATATGCCAAAGTGCAACACCAAGCAGTGATGCCTAATCTGTGGTACTAGTTGTTGATGGGTGCTAGGAAGAGATAATAAAGAGGGGCTGAAATGTTGTCTGACTTGTTAATTCTGTGTGGCTTAGGTCAACTGGTTTCCTTCTGGAGAAGTTGACACTATCATTCCACCTTTCTGGAACTGAAGCAAAAGCTCAACTGCAGACAAGTATCTTCAGAAGATTAAACCCCTTTAAAAACTGAAAAATTGAGTCAAATATCCAGATGTTTGACCATATGGTGCCAAACATCTGCATATTCATTTTACATTGATTCAATCAGCTTTTCTTGAAATGTTTGGAAAATTACGTGTAGGTGAACTAACTCACTGAGAATCTGAGACCTAGAGCTCATCTAGTTGCTACATTTTAGAGCTGACCACAGAATGGAGATAACACTGTTTGGTAGTGGAAAGATGAAAGGGAGCAATGAATATGGCTCCAAGAGATAAAGAGATAAAGCTGAAGGGGAGCAATGAATAGGGCTCCAAGAGATAAAGCAGTTTTTAATGAATTTTGTCAATTTGAGTCATGTTTGTCATTGAGTAGATAACAGTAACCCGATGTTCTTAATTCTTGACAACTGATCAGCTAGGTTTTGGGAGTGTGGCAAAAGTCAAAAAGACACTGACCTAGGTTCCCAGAGTCCTCAGTTCACCTCAAAAGGGAAGAAATAAAGACCTTGTTCATTTACCACTAAAGCTCATCTACTTTCCAAGGACAAACGTTCCTTCCTGTAGTATACATATGAAAACGATTTAGAGTGACTATCGATGGAAAATGTATTAGCTAAGTCCCTTGGACCTGAAATTAATAGGAGAGCTTTAAGATTAATGGGACTAGAAATATCATTGCTTTCTCTTGGCATGATCTTTATAGCCTCTTCATACTTTTAAGGTACGATACATTGCTGTGAATCTACAGTGTCTCACCCCTTCAAATGATTTTTGTGATGTCTTAAGACTATGAAGACAACAAAAGCTAAGAAATTTTTTTTTCTCTGTGCCACCAAATGAAATGATACCTAATCCTGTTAATGTGAATACTCTTAGGGACTAGTAAATGCCCAGTATACAGAAGTTATATATATAGGTGTTCCGTAAAATTCCAAAATTTAATCAGATAATCTAGGGAATTTGAGTCTGTTTTGCTAAAAATACTATCATCTTCAGTGTTATTCTTTCAATATTAAGAGCTAAACGGGGTTTTTCATACAATCAGTCTTCAGGTATTATTGAGGATAAAGCTTTAAGAATACAGACTTCTTTTTGAAGCATTTTCTTTTCTCTTTTTCTGACTTTACAGTCTCAAGACAGTAACTAGATTCAAGTAAAAATGATACACAATAATAAAAAGCCTAATAGTAAAATTCTAAATTGCACATTTTGAACTCAAAAAAACTTGAAGTTTTTAAAGTAAATTAAAATCATTTTGGCAAATTTTTAGATTCCAAGTGTATGTGTGTCTCTTTCAGCATAGACTGCCAAATGTACATGATTTACTCACAGAATGGGAATGACCGCAGAGCTGCCCAGGGTAGATTCCTGACAGTTCTGCTCAAACCAGGGTAATCTTATCTCAATGATGAGTCTCAATTAAAAATGGTAAGGTTCACTGTGGCAATTAGAGTTGGGAAAGGAACAGGAAAGGAATTACCATTTGTTTGGCATTTAAAATTGCCAGGCATTTCCCATAAATCTTCTCATTTGGTTCTCATAATAGCCTTATGAAGAGATTACTGAGATCCAGAAATACAAAGTAATTTTCCCAAAATTACATGCCTAGTAAATGGAGGGTAAAAATTCAAATCCAGATTTAATTCCAGATTCAGTATTCCATTACAGCTAACTTCTAGTAAATTTTCGTGTATCATGTTGTAGACACATGAGTACTTAAAAACATAATTATCCCATAGTTGAAATGAGATTGTGGGACGAAAAGAGATGAGATGAATACAAGCTTAACTTTGCCATTGATTCAGTGAATAATTGTGTCTCGGGCACTTAAATAGAGTGGCCTCCTCTTTCTCATTTATAAAAGCAGCTAAACAGAAAATTTAGGTTGGTCATTTGGAAAATGCATGGCTTCCAAATCAAATGATTGCTTTCCTCTCTCCTGAGATGACAAATTATAATGACTAACCCTATCCTTATGCCAAAGGGAGAAACATTTTTCAAGCCAAAACTCAAATTCAAAATAGTATATTTCTCCCATGTCCATTCCATGGTATGTAAGCCTAAATAACAAATATGTGTTTTTGCCCATTTTCAACCACCAAACTACCTTTGCAAAGTTAGAGAAGCAGGGACATATTAATTCAGAAGACACTCTTAAATCTTCATATGTAATACTCTTCTTTTTTTTTCCTTTTTACTTTCTTAGAATTTTATTTTAATGCTTTGAAAGCACTATTTTTTTAAAGAAGTTTTACTCTTTCAATTCTAAAGAAATTCCTATAGGCTAGGTTGAAAGACTTCAAAAAATTTACAAAATAAAGACAAGAAGAATAGAAAAGTGATCATATAAGATTATTAATATTTGGAGAAAAGGATCTTTAAATATATAAATTCTTTCCTGAGGTAAAGACTTTTATCAATCAATTCTCCAATTTACCAATGGAACAATAAATATTTAACAGGGATTCCACTATTAATATCACTTATCTACCCATCATTCTTACTACTCATTCTATTATTAAAATGGAAGAAGTCTTTTACTTCTATTTTGACAATCTCTTTCCTATTTCCAAGACCATTCAAATGTTTTATAAATGAAGACTAATTTCCTGTCTCAACTTTCACAAATTTTGCCAAAATACCCAGAGTCTAAAATCAAATAACAAAACCATAATGCTGAAAGGGACCTCAATGAGTCACTTTCCCTTGTCCTAGCCCAAAGTCTAGTCATTCTCCCCCACCCAGAGGAGCCTTCATTTCCCCTATACAGATGGTTCTCCTACTCTTCCAGTAAGCCATACTCTGAGCCTAGAAAGGTAACTCCTTTCTGGCTTAGTAAAGTTATTTGCTTTTATAATTCAAAGATGCCACAAATTTCAGGCCTACTGAAATTAGATTCATTATTTTTGTTCACTGGTTGTATGGTAATTTAAAATATCTATGCCTGTATCTTTACCTCTAGCAATGGATCACTCTGTCAAATCTCAAGAGCTCCCTTTCTAGTGTAACAGATGCTCTTACATTGAATGGAGGAAGTCTTAACACTACGTCTTTCAAACTACCTGGAAAAATAATTACTCATGAGTTTTATCCTTCTTACAGACCTGTAAACTCAATTTTTAGTACAATGTTATACAGCATAAAAGTGTAAGTATTGTAGAAGGATCTTGGTGTTGTTTATTTTTTCTTTTAACTGCGGGTACTATTTTCTTGTGCTTTTCTTGTAAACTCTATGGGTGGGGCTGTGGTTAGCTATGTGAATTTTAAGTCTAATATAGGTCTATTCTGGAATTTTAAGTCTAATATTGGTCTATTTATTTTTGTTGTGTTTTATTTATAACCCTCCTGACTTTGTCCCCCCAAATCCCAGAGCCTATGAGGATATAGAACATATAGCAATATGAGCATATAAGAAAGGTTAAAAAAAAAAATCAAGAGTGCTTAGGAATGAAGTTACTGGAAAAATGTAAACTGTAAAGATCATTACACTTGCTGTAGGATCATAACTTTGGCTCTATGTTTTCTTACCGGCTGACGTTGGAGGAGAGAGAAGAATTTGGTTATGAAACAATCTACTGTGTAATAAAATTAAGTAAAAAGAATCATAAAGAGCTTGGAACAACCAAGCCATTACTGATACAGAGATTGAAAATTGGAACTCCATGAAACAACAGTCAGCATTCTCAACACAACCCCACTCTTAACACGAGTTCCCAAAAGCTATTTCCTATGCTGGCCCTCAATAAAAGCCAAAGGCATCTCAACAGAATAAATTAAAGTAAAAAGTATGACACTACGTGTCACAATGATGTGATTGAAGTTTATTGATCCCTGAAGTCCAATTTAATACAAGTTTTGGAATATCTGGAAGATTGATCTTTGACAACTGTTATGCTTCAGACTTCACATAGGAGTGCTGCTTACTACAAACGTTACAAATACGGTGATGTGTGTGTCATGAGTTGCTGAATATATTTTTGTCTATTTGTTGTGTCTCCACTATAAGATCTATGGTGTAGGTTTAGGATGTAGGCTCTGTAGAGAGCAATGTCAACATCTTACAGTTAATATGGACACATTGTTTTATGTTAAGAGTATACACCTTGTTGGTATTGCTAAGTGTTTTCAAAATGTCTGGATTTTTTATCTATAACACTATGTCTTTCAGAGAAACCCTGTTAGTATTACGGCAGTTCAGTAACCTAACAGGCCAAAAAGATGAGCATAGAGGGGTTTACTTCAATAGGCAAAGGCAAGCGGATCACAAAATCCCTGTTAGTCTCTACAGGAAAAAAGGCAATGTGATCTTCCAAAAATACTTCAGATATTACAGGAACATGTTAAAACACAGGGTGTCTGGGAATGTCTCATCTATCCTGGTGAAATCAACAGAGGGAGGCCAGGGCGAGAGAATCTTTATGGCCCGCAGTTATGTGATTTGTGTAGTTTTTGATTTGAAAACTGGAATAGATTTTTAATTTATGATTGCAAAGATTGAGCTCACCTTTGAACAGCTTAGGTAAATTAGATTGCCCCCAAGTCACACTTGAAAAGCACCACAACCACCACCATCAGTTTCAATTTGTAAAATAGAGCCAATGAAATTGTCGCTAGGGGCACATTCACACACCTAGCCCCTAAATTATGCATAAATAAGAGCAACCAACACCTTCAGCAGGCAGATTAATTTCAAAGGGCAAGGATTTCTATTGAGAGGACTCTGTTCAAAAGTTCAACTCAGGAAATGCCAGCAGGATCACACTAATGAATCAACTCTAAAAATCACAGTACAAATAGAAAGAGATCCGTGTTTCGTTATGGCCAGTATTTCTCTGTAAGATGCTGGGAAGCCACTAAAGTGCTTCTCTAAAAAACCTTAGTGAATTTAACTTCCTAATATGAGATACTCTATGTTTAAAGGGCCAAGGAAATCCAAACTACGGTAACTAAAGTAATTCAAGTTAAAATTCTTAAGTTCCTTTCCCTCTCTAACAAAACTCTCAGGAAGGTTATAAAGAAAAAAAATGCCAAGTGCACAAAGATTTAGAAGGTTGTATTTGGGTCTGTGAATTCTCATTAAATTAGTTCTATAAATCAGACTCCATAGAATAACTCTGAAAAGCAAACCTTATCTTATCCAGGAAAATCCACTGTATATATTTAAAACCTCATAAGATTCTATTACTTCTGCCGTATATTGTATTAAGTAAGCCCATTTAAAGTATACACTTTAGCTTCCTTAAGCCAATGTTTTTACAAGTTCATGACCATGATAAAATATATTGCTTTTCAGAATAAATACCCTTTATGCCTATCATAACTATGTTCTACCAATTAAATTATACCAACATTTATGGGACAACGTTCTCTAGAAACAAAGACTGTGTTTAATGGTTGCAGTGACACCTACTGGTCTTGAGATACACCTAATTCTTAAAGATACGGAAAATAATAATGTCATAGGTCCACATTTTCATTCTCAGGTCCCAAATTTGCCATCCACAGCAAATTTCCTTTCCTTCAGCTAAGTCATTTCAGCAGCTTTTTGGTAACAGAAAATATATACAAATAACATTTTCTTTTACAGAGTAAGAATTTGGCTGGCAGTGGTTTGTGTTATCTTTGTTGAATCTGACGAAGAAATGCCCTTTTTGTTGGTAACAGATTGTCACAAATCATTTCATTTATGCTTATGCAAAACCAGATGTCTCTTCTTAGCTAGGATGCCCATGAGAGACAGTGTTTCTGACAAATAAAGGAGAAAGAAGGTTTTTGCATGAATTGCGGATCTATAGGATGGTCTCACTATCATCCCCTCTGAAGGCCCCTGGATATGACCTATATATTCCATGTTGACAGTGTGGTCTTCTCCCAGAGGTCAGGATCACAGTTGTAAACTCCTCCTGTTCATTCTCAGCACTGTGAGACCTCCCGAATGCAACAACAGCCTTTCCCTCTGACCCACTTTCCCCACCCGAAAGCAACATTCGGCCACGTCTTCCACCACAACAGTCAGCCATACCCTCCCCTCCCTCGCTCCTCTAGACCAAGCTATATAAATTACAAAATCCCAAAAAGCTTTCCTGACTAGTCTTCTAGGAGACCTTTCCCTGCTTTTAAACTTCCATTATTCTGGTCTCCATGACGTCACTCAGAAATTGTTTACATGCTCATCTTTAAACATTACCAATGATAATTATAATAGAATCCATTTCTAGATGGTCCTCATGATAATCCTTCAGAGTAGGTATTATCATCTCCATTTCTCAGACAAAGAAACTGACTCTCGGAGGAGTCAGACACTTTGTTCAACATAACACATCTAGACAAAGTTAGGTTTCTAAATCAATCTGTCATGAGTTCCAAACATCTTCTCCAATTGTGATACTTAAGTTTTTTGTCTGGAAGTACTTTCTGTCCCCACTCCCATATTTTTGTACCCATAATGGCAATTGTTCAGCAAGTAATCACTCTTTCTGCTAGTCAGTGGAGCTTCAGAAATATCCTTATTTTGCCCAAAAGTTAATGGTCCAGGAGAGTGATGGACTTGTGATTTTATTGACAGTCTCACACGGCAGTTTCAGGATATCAAGTCTGTCTTGTGGCCCCTTATTGCTACAGAAGTGACCCACCAAAAGACACTTGGAAAAAAACAAAACAAAATACCAAACAAAATAACTGCCCAACATATGACCCCACAATGACAGATACATATTGTCACGTTTTTGTCAAAAAACATAGAGTGTACCACACCAAGAGTGAGCCCAAATGTACCCTATGAACTTTGAGGGATAATGATGTGTCAGTAGATGTTCATTGATTGTAACAAATGTACGTGTGCATTGTAGGATGTTGATGGGGTGGCGAGTTGTGCCTGTGGAGGGCAGGGTGGGGTATATGAGAAATCTGTACTTTCTGTTCAGTTTTGTTGAGACCCTAAAACTGCTCCAAAAAATACCTTTTATTAATTAAAAAAAAAAAAAAACTGTCAGTGCCTGACCCCACCCCAGGCAGTTAACTCAGAATCTCTGGGGGTCAAAACTTGGTATTCGTATCTAGCTAAAGTTCCACAGGTGCAGCCGGCGTTGAACATGGCTGCGCTATCTCCTGTGATTCCAGAATGCCCCGCTGGCCCTAGGGTTGCTCAGTGTATCTGACACACCAATATTCTGGAGTCCTCTCCATGGTGACCTCAGCTTCAGTCTCCCTTGAATTATAATGACAACTATAGTATGTGTTAGATTGTATTATTATATTTAGAATATGTAATCATCATATAAATAAATCCATGTGCTGGGAAATAAGCAGATGGGCAGCTAACATAGCATACAACCCCCCATCTCTACTCACCTCACTTCTTTGTCTTTGTCCTAGATCCCCTCACATCTGAATGTTTTCTGTGTGTGCCAAACTAAAAATTGGATTAGGTTTGCCAACTGCTTCACTGCAAGATTGATTTCCAGCCCCAGATTCAGCCCTGAATGCCTTCAGCTCTTGTCTCCTGTATTACCATTATCTTTCACCAAATCTGTAACCACACATGTTCAAGAGATCGAAAATTTCTTCCAGTGCTTCTTCCTTGGCCATGGGAGCCATGCTATGCTGTTTCATCTACTGGTAACCTGGTCAATATTAACTCCAGCTTTAGCGTTCATGAAAGTGTTCATGGACCTCAGTACTAAAGGCATCACGTGACCTCTGAGTGCATCCACCATAGTACTAAAGGCATCACATGACCTCTAAGCGCATCCTCTATATATAAATACACCTGGCTTCTGTGCACACCTGAGCATATTCAGTTCCACTCCATTTGCTGGATTGCAAGTTCTAAGAGGGCAGAAGACACACCTTATTTAATTTCTACCACATAGCACACTGCCTGATAAACCTAACTAGATATTTGAATGCTATAAATGAATAAATTAGTCTTTAACATTCCCTCCCGAAGTTCTGAAATATATTTAGAGAATTAACACTACCTACTGTAACCATTAAAATAGGAACTTGGGCTATTTTTTCTAATTTGTGGCAATGAGGTTTTCTACTAAGGTATTCCAAGGTTTCATTTGAACACCCTTTTGACTAAGGTCAAATTGTGACCTAGGCACATTTTTAGTTTAGTTACATAAACTATCTAGGCAACCAAAAGATGCATGTAAGGGTCATAATATGTCATTTTATTAAATACTTCCATTAATCTGAGAATAAATGATAAATTACTCCCCAATAAGAAAAGTTACTTAAAGCCAACTACTTTGAAGGGTTTAATATTGTGTATTTGTAGTAGTAAGATTCATTTGCCAGTTATAGGGCACATAACAATAATGCAGTCGTGGTTATTATTATTATTACTGTTGACATTATCTTTACTTCTCCATAAAAATTTTTAAATGATGATTTAGTCTACAATTCAAATATGAATGCTGTCATCAATCTATATTTTATTTGGAAAAGTCTGCAATTTGCTTGATCAGCCAACAGTCTTAAAGTATAGTCTTTCATTCACAGGCATACATTATTTAGAAGTGAATTGGCCAGCATAGCTCAGCAAATATTTTGATTACATCAGGAAAGCTTTAATAAAGCAAATTGTATATATTTATCATCTATGCCAATCACCTAATGCCCAAAGAATACCATTACGTTCTACAGATGGTTTTTATAAGGAATAGACAATCTTTAAGTTTAGCTTAAGCACCAGGTCTCCATAATTTATGCCAACATCCTAATTCTCAGAGAGTTTTGTCATTTTGGCCTGAGCAGTGGAAGGGAAAAGTCAACTCAGCTCTACTTGATACAGAGGAGTCAGACTTTGGATCAGGCCCTCGGATTTTTAATCTGCCCAATTTGTTTTGATGCCCTCTAAGTAGAAGATTAATATTTTGGAATAGGAATGATGCAGCCAGACAGACCAGATGTTTATTCTGTCTGTTTGGGGCTGTGATTGTTTAAATACAACCTACCAAAAAAGGTTTAATGAATACTTGCTGTGGTGATGAAAGTTCCAGCAGTGTTTCCAGGGTTGCATTATTTGGTTTGAATTTCAGCCTGATGTCAGGATACTGGTGGGGTCTTATTATGTTGTTTTATAAAACATTTTCTATGTGCCTAATTTGGTATACATGTAAATGTATATATGTACACACATAAATGTTTGTGCTTGTTATTCAAGGTATTTCAAGTAAGCTTTAAAACATTGAAACCATCTGATTTGCATTTTTCAACAAGAACCAACATTTGCATTTATTTATGGAAACATTTTTGGCATAACACTTTCTATTAAATTATAATAAAAAGCTTTCTCTATCACCCTGGGGAATATGGCAATCAGCCTACCTCCTACCCAGATCAGTCTTCTCCCACCCACCATATGCATAACTTAAAGCTGTGGTCTTGCCTGGAGCTGGTGTTGAGGAGAAACAGAAAGTTGAACAAGGGAGTGTGTGTTAATACGGCCATGATTCCCGTGATCTCAATCCACAAGTAGACCATCTATCATTTACCTAGCTCTATTTTCATTTTCTGTAAAATGGACAAAAATATATTTTGCATTTATATTTTATATTTGAAATTTTAATAATGCCAGAGAAAATGATTGAATATGATCATTCCTACGATATAAGGCTAGAAGAGCCACTCTCCTGTCAATCTTTCAATTTCCTGATCCGCACCCCACTTATCTTTCCAGTCTCAACTGGATCAACTGCTAGCCCATCAAATGAACACTGTGATTTTAAAATTATCATTATCATTAATTACCACCACTGAAGTAATAATGACAGTAATAATAATATTGAATATTTGTTATCTTTCAGGCAATACCATGATTTAGATGTATAGACACTTAACATCCATTATTTCACTTAATTGTCAAAGTTTTAGTGGGTGTTATTATGATGCCCATTTCACAGTGGCAAGTCTGAGAATTAAAGAGATTAAAGTTACTTATCCAAGATCACCCCATTAGAAAATATCAAAACAGGAAATCTAAACCAGGAATGTCTGGCTTAACTGAGTGGCACAGTCAGTTGAGCATTCAACTCTTGATTTTGGCTCAAGTCATGATCTGAGGATCGTGAGATTGAGCCCTGTGTGGGGCTCCACGCTCAACATGGAGTCTGCTTAAGATTATCTCCCTCTCCCTCACCCCATCACACTTGTGTGTGCTCTCTCTCCCTGAAATAAATAAGAAATCTTTAAAGTACTCATTTTAAACCAGGAGTGTCTGACAATAAGGCTATATTCTTAACAACTATCCAACTAAGAACACACAATGGTTAATAATACACTTTTTTAAATAATAATTAACACCATGTGTATCTTTTCCATTGGTTGAGCATGTATTGTGTCCCAATTATCATTTTAAGTGCTTTTGTATATGTATACAATGTCTCAGTTAATTATATACTCTCAAATTGGGCATTATTTATTACACATGGGTCTTTTTCTCTGCCCATAATGATCCGTATTTGGGGATTTTATTGAAACATGTTTTCCTGTTTAACTATTTCCATCTCCTTAAGAAACTGATAAGATTGTGTCCCTCAGAGGAGAAGGAAAGAAAAATAGAGAAACTCACCAGAGACCCCTTTTGTATATTTTGAATTTCAAAACAGATTTTTTAAATCACAAAATTAAAGTTCTAAAATAATAAAGAAAAAGCATGGAAAAAATAAGGATTGACTATAAAATAAGAATACCATGGAGGGAGGCAGTAAAATACAAAGTGGAGAAATTGGGTAAAGAAAGGACCACAAGGGGGGCGCCTGGGTGGCTCAGTGGGTTAAAGCCTCTGCCTTCGGCTCAGGTCAGGATCCCAGGGTCCTGGGATCGAGCCCCACATTGGGCTCTCTGCTCAGCAGGGAGCCTGCTTGCTCCTCTCTCTCTGCCTGCCTCTCTGCCTACTTGTGATCTCTGTCTGTCAAATAAATAAATAAAATCTTAAAAAAAAAAAAAAAGGACCACAAGGGAAGTATTTGGTCATTACAGTAATTCAATTAGGAATAAACATTTTTTAAAAAGTGAAGATATAGTTTGGAAGCTACAATTTATATTCACAAATAACTGATACATTAAAGTGAAATTATGAAATATGTAGAATAAATAGCAAAAGTGAAATTTTTAAAAACTTTAAAGGAAATCTATAGATCAAAGTAGGGCACTATCAAAAATAGATAGTAATGAACTAATAAAAAGTCAAACATAAATAAGAAAATATTAGAGAAATTTATTTGGAAAAGCTAATGCAGTAAAAAAAAATTTAGTACATCAATCAATGAAAAAACTGCACAAACAAGAAGTTTTAGTAGTTAAAAAAAAACACAGATACAGTACAATGGGAAATTTCATATTAATATACCTATAAACTTAAAAGAAATGAAATTTTTGTTTAAAATAATCACTAAAGGACCCTTCAGTGGCTCAGTGGGTTAAGCATCTGCCTTCAGCTCAGGTCATGATCTCATGGTCTTGAGATTGAGCCCAGGCAGGGAGCCTACTTCTCCTTCTGTCTCCCCGAATGCTCATGCCTTCTCTCTCTCTCTCTCAAATGAATAAATAAAATATTTTTAAAAATAAAAATAAAAATAAAATAATCACTAATGTTGACTTAAAGAAGAAATCCAACAAAATTGAATAATCAATAACTAGAAAATTAAGAGTCAAATCCTCCCACCCCCACCATGTACCCAGGCAGGATAGTCACTATTTTATGAAAACTCTCTCAGAATTTTTTAAAAAGAGGACAAGGGCAAAAAAAGAGAAAGGGAAAGCTATGTAATTCATTTTATGAAAATAGTTTAAAAAACAGAAAACTGTAAAAGAAAATAAAATTATAAGCTAACCTCACTATGAATATAGATATACAAATGCTCTTACAATAGCAAACAGGATCCAACACTGTATTAAAAATAATAATAATGTATCAGAATCAAGTAGGATTTATTTTAGCAATGCAGAGATGGCTTAACATTGAAAAATCAAGAGATGTGATTTACTATATAACAATATTCATGGAGAAATGGAGAAAAAATGTTATATAATTATCTCCACTGATGCAAAAAATTCACTTGATAAAATATTACACCCATTCACGATAAAAATTATTAGAAAACCAAGGATAAATTTCCTCTATCTAATAGAGGATATCATCAAAAATCTACAGTAAAAATCACACTTAAAGATGAAGCAGCCACTATAAATCAAGGATCACCCTGGTTGCTATTCAATATTATACTGGAATTTTTAGCCAATGCAGCCAAATAAGAAAAACAGGAGATAGGAGATAAGAAATGGAAAGATAATGAGAAATTCATTATTTGCAAACAACATAAATGTCTAACTAGACAATCCATAAAATCTTTAGAGATTTTTAGAATTTGCAAGTTCAGCAAAATTGTTGAACACAAAATCATCATACAAAATCAATAATGCTTCTAATCACAATTACTAACAAAAAGAGAATTTAATAGAAAAAATATGTCAACAAAAATCACAATGTGTTAGGAATGAATCTAATGAAAGATATACATGGCCTGTAGGTGGAAATGACAAAATATTATTGAAGAACAATTTTAAAAAGTGAAATTAATGGCAAGAAATGATGGACAGAAATACTTGGTATATCAACAGAACAAATAAATACAAATTCTAATAAAAATTGACATAGAACTTATCTTGGTACTTGACATATTTTTACCAAAATTCTTGCATAAGCTAAGTCCAAGAGTAGCCAAATATCCTTCTGATAGAACAATAACATTGAGAAAAGAAAGTCCATAGTGATGGAGATATAGTAATACTTGTACAGTGAAAGACCATAGGTAATGAAACAGATTCAAGAGCTTAGGATTATAAAGGAGACTTAATATGTAATAGAAATATTATTACAAATAAGCACCGAAAATATAACATATACCAATATATGGTATCAAAACTATTGGTTTGCCACATAGATTAAAGAATAAATTTACCACAAAAAATTTCAAATGGAGAAATTACTACATGTAAACACATATATACATATTTAAAACTGTAGGGTAAAATATCTTGGGATTTTGGATTAAGAAATTATTTACTGGGGTGCCTGGGTGGCTCAATCATTAAGCATCTGCCTTCAGCTCAGGTCATGATCCCAGAGTCCTGGGATCGAGCCCCACATCGGGCTCCTTGCTCAGCTGGAAGCCTGCTTCTCCCTCATCCACTCCCCCTGCTTATATTCCCTCTTTCACTGTCTCTCTCTCTCTGTCAAATAAATAGATAAAATCTAAAAAAAAATTATTAAACAAGATACAAAAAGATAAAACTCTAAAGGAAAGATTATTATACATAAAAAATATAAATATTTGCACAGAAACCACCCAACACACAATGGTAACCCAAAAAAGTAACAGATGAAACATATGCACCATTATCAACATTCAGAGGATTGGTATGTGACTAAAATAAAAAGACAACAAAAAAAGAAAAAAAGAAATAGAAAAATGGTCAATTCAGAGAAAAGAAAACCTGAGAACTTATAAATGTATAAAGAAATGTTCATCTTCTCTAGTAATCAGAGAAATGTGAATTTAAATATGATGCATTTCATACTCATCAGACTGAAAAGAAATTCAAAGTCAACAATAGTTAGTGTTGACAAAGATGTGAGAAAAAGGAATTAACGTACATTTCAATAGAGGCATAAATTATCTAATCATTTAAAGTTATCAATATCTGTGAACAGACATTTCTCCAAAGAAGACACACAAATGACCAACAGACACATGGAAAAATGCTCAACATCACTCATCATCAGGGAAATACAAATCAAAACCACAATGAGATGCCACTTCACACCCATTAAAATGTCTAAAGTTAGCAAGTTGGGAAACAGCAGATGTTGGTGAGGATGTGGAGAAAGGGGAACCCTCCTATACTGTTGATAGGAATGCAAACTGGTACAGCTATTCTGGAAAACAGTATGGAGTTTCTGTTAAAGTTAAAAATAAAGCTACCCTATGACCCAGCAATTGCACTACTGGATATTTACCCCAAGTTACAAATGTAGTGATCCAAAAGGCCACCTACATCCCAATGTTTGTAATAGCAATGTCCATAATAGCCAAAATATGGAAAGAGCCCAGGTGTCCATCAACAGGTGAATGGATAAAGAAGATGTGGTATAGATAAACAATGGAATATTACTCACCTATCAAAAATGAAATCTTACCATTTGCAACAACATGCATGGAACTAGAGGGCATTATGCTTAGTGAAATAAGTCAATCAGAGAAAGACAAATATATAATTTCACTCATATGTGGAATTTAGTAAACAAAATAGATGAACATAGGGAAACGGAGGGAAAAGTAAAATAAGACCAAATCAGAGACAGAGACAAACCATGAGAGACTCTCAACTATAAGAAACAACCTGAAAGTTGCTGGAGGGAAGGTGGGTAAGGGGATGGGGTAACTGGATGTTGGACATTAAGGTGGGCACATGATGTAATGAGCACTGAGCCTTATATGCAACTGAGGAATCATTAAGCTCTACTTCTGAAGCTAATAATACACTATATGTTAATTAATTGATTTTAAATTTAAAAAATCGAGTTATTGATGTCTTATAAGAAAAGAAACAAATTCTCTCTGACCTAGCAATTCAGCTTCTAGAAAAATACACTCCAGAAATAAGGAAATGTTTCCAAGAATGTTTATTATAGCACTGTTTTTAAAAGTAAACTTTGGGGGCACCTGGGTGGCTCAGTGGGTTAAGGCCTCTGCCTTTGGCTCAGGTCATGATCCCAGGGTCCTGGGATCAAGCCCCACATTGGGATCTCTGCTCAGTGGGGATCCTGCTTCCCCCTCTCTCTCTGCCTGCCTCTCTGCCCACTTGTGATCTCTGTCTGTCAAGTAAATAAATAAAATCTTTAAAAAAAAAAGTAAACTTTGGAAACTACTCAAATCTCCCTTATTAAAAGCCAGGATAAATAAATTTAATCTAAATTAAAAAGAATAAATAATTCTACATAGATCCCAAAATATAGATGTTTAATAAGAAACAAGTTTTGGAATAAAATGCAAGTGAATACATGAAATCAGAGTCTGGATATGCTCTGAATTAATGATTGGGTTTGCCTTTGGATGGTACAGAAATTTTTCTCCATAGATGGAAGAAAGAAGGATTTCTTCTTTGTAATTTTGAATCACTTATGCATACAAAGAGTTACTACAGCAAAAATGACAAAACTATCATCATTTGTTAATTCTTAGTATGGATACAGGAGTACTAGACTTTACCCTTTAAAAAGAAGAAAAATTGATATCTTTTTCTGAGTTTCATATCTTTAATTTTTAGTTTATTTTAAAATAGGCAATGCTACTCCTGATGAGTGATTTCAGGATTTTTTCTAAATCAGTAAATTTAAATTATTTTTTTTAAAGTAGGCTTCATGCCATTGTGGAGCCCAACCCGGGGCTTGAACTGAAGACCCTGAGATCAAGACCCTGAGATCAAGGCCTGGACTGAAATCAAGAGTTGGATACTCAACCAACTAAGCCACTGAGGCACCCCAAAGTTAATTTCATTGCAATTTAGTAGTTAACCCTAAAGATAACTGGAGAAATAAAGGCTGACATTCATCAGCTTAGAAATTAATATTAAACATTCTATTCTAGCTTTTGAAAGTTTGGTACAAAGTGAAATATTCTAAGCATATTTGAGGGATTTATTCATTTACAGCTATAGTGATAAATGTGTCCTTGAAAATAAAACAATGTGTCCTGAACCATGGCCAAGTGTGCTCAATACTTTACATGCAGTTTATCATTTCAGTTCATTCAATTCCTCATTGAATTCTCATAACACCTTATTAAAAGACACTTTCATGTTAGTCTAAAAGATGAGGAAACTGTTTTTCACATCTGTGAAATAAAGATACCAATAGCTAAGTTACTGATTTGTTGTGAAGGTTGAGTTGATGTAGATAATGGCACTTTTACACAGTAACTGATGTTATTGATTTAAGAAGTAAAGCTTAGAAAGATAAAATAGCTAGCCTGTAGGTATAGAGGTAGTCCAGACTGGAGTCAGGAGGGATGAGGAGGACTCACTCTGTAACTATGCTTAGCCACTGTTAGGAAGATTATAGTTTATCTGTTTTATAGTTTATAGCTTATCCCTGTTGCTCTCTTCATTTATCAAGATGAAATAATATCATTTATTAGATTGATAAAGATCCAAATATTTCCTTTAGAAATAAACAGTGTTGGTAACATTGGAAAAAGCTAAGTACTTTTAAGGAACACAAATTGGTATGAATGGGTAATCTAACAGTTTCTATCAAAAATTAAAATTTACATAGCTTTTGACCCAATTTTTTGTTTTTATTATAGTCATATGCACATAGATACTCACTGCATCACTGTAGTAGGAAAAACACTGGAACCAACATCAATGTTCCTCAGTGAAGGACTGTTCTTAGGATATGATACATTCATACAGTGAAATATTCTGTACCCATTAAAAGGTCTGCAAAGGGTAACACAAATGACACTGTAAGACTAGCCTCTCACATTGACATGGAATTATCTCTATTATATTTATCTAACTTAAAGAAGAACTGTGAAAAAAAAGAATACATAGCATGCTAGCATTTCTGTAAAAACAATCGTAAATATGTATGCTTATATAGGCATATCTTTTCTCTATCGCTAGAAATATACATCGGTAACTAAGAACTGAGTTTGGTGATGAACTGAGGTGAGGAACCACAAGAATAGGAATTAAGAGTGGGAGGAAAATGCATTTTTAACCCTTCTTACTACTTTCAACTTTTACTATGTGCATGGATTAACTTTGTGGAAACATAACAAACTAAAAACAAACAACACAAAACAAAAAACAACCCCAGAAAACCTCTACAAAAGCAATTACGCTACATGAAGATATTTTGTGTCTAAAGCCAGCACTCCTCTACTATGTCCTTTCTGGAGGTAAGATGTGGACTGGGGAAACCACGGTAAGGAATTGAGTCTGTGTAGAAGGAGCTTGAGGGAAGGACCTGGAATGACAGGGAAGGAAGGAGCAGAAGGGAAAGTGACTCTACCTGTGCAGGAGAAGATATGGATGGTGGGAAGGTGGAGTAGGGACATCTCCCAGAATTCAACCTCAACCCCAGCCCAGAATCTTGATGCCTAAAAAATGGTAGGATGGATGGCAATATTGAAACTTGGAATGGGAGGAACAGCAGATATGGAAGCAGCATCTGGGGAGAATGAGTGGCATTGTAATGTCCTCACAGCGAGCTAACTCTCCTACCTTGAAGCAGGTCTTCATATTTATGTTTCCAGATGGTTTTGACAAAAATACCAGATATACTTGATCAATCTACAGCTGGGAGCTCAGAAACTAGATGGCTTGAAACTGGACACCAAACAATCTTATTAGCAGCATCTGATATCATGGAGGAGAAACCAGTGAGCATGGGGAATTCTATGAGCATCTCTTTTTTCCTTCAGTGTTCTGCTTGAAGAGAAAGTACAGTGATGGGGTGGGGCGAGGGAGAGCTGGTGTTTCAGCACCCCAGACTGGGGGAGCCAGCCATGCAGGCATCCTTGGTGCCATCTGACACTGGTGCTGACATGGCCTAAGGAAACATGGTTTCAGCATGCAAAAGTGATTGGGATTTTCTTCTTACACTTTTATATTTGCCACTACAGAAAAAAAAAATTAAGAATTTCTTGAGCAGAAGACAAATAAATCTGACCTTAATTTGGAAGCTATAGAGAAAACGATGATAAATAATAAATTGGAGAGTTAGTTTAGCTGTTCCTAGACAGTACGATTTAAATGTGCTCCTTACAGCAACACTAGAATGTGCAATACTTTCTGCATGGATATGATATATATTCCGCAGAAACCTGACTTTTTGACCCAGCCTACAAACAATTCATTTTTCCATTGTGAGAAAAAGCTGATTGCAAATACAAAAAGAGAGAAGAAAGAAGAATAAAGAGGAACTTAATAAGGCCTGTTCTTATCTTTGGGGTGAAAAAAAAAACTTAAGCAAATAAACAATTTTAATAAGAAAAAAAAAGTTAACTTTCCTGAAAACTTAAAATATTTGCTGATAAAGTACATGTCAGTTGACTGTTCTTTCTTTTCTTTCCAAGTAATAGAGTTGTTGTTAGTCATTCTTTGTTTCTTCTTCTATTGGTAAATGCCATTCTCCAGTTCCACTTGACTGTTGCTTGGGAATTTTCTTGATTTATATTTACTTTTCAAAAGGAATTAGAGAAACTTTCCAAGAATTGTCCCAGATTCTAACTTATGGAACCATCTGCCAAATTAATTTTACTTATCAAGCTCCTTTGTTTATTCTTTTGAGATGCTACACCGAGAGGCGATCAGATTGATTATTTTTCTCAAAGAAACACAGATAGAGTTTTAACAGATGTTCAGATGTTTTAATTTTCAGAGTTGCAATTCCCACTTGGCTTTAATGAGTTCATTTAGTAATGCTGGCTTTTACTAGATACTGTATGTTCTCACGCTTGGTGTCTAGCTCTCCACCTCAAGACTAAAGCAAGTTTACTGTGGGAATGGAATTTTCACGCACTAGGAGGAGTGGGAAGTGAGGAGGGATGATAAATAAGAAAACACTTCAAAAAGTAAACTCTTCACTATGGAATTTAACAACTTGCCTCTTCTCAAACAAATGCTAAATCTTCTTTGATAGTTGTAACTACCTTTGATTATACATCATGACATTTGTCTTTACTAGGAATTTGCCTGACAAAATTTTAAATAAAAATGTCAAGTTTAGTATTTACAGATTCTATTCTTAGATTAAATCAGATCAAATCAAATCAAATTTCATTTGAAAGCTCAGAAATAAGTTTTATAGTCTTCTGTTTTCAATACCAGACTCTTCAGGCTAAAACTAAACAGTGTTTGTTTTCTTATGTCAATGACTCAGCAATTACATCGGTTATGATTCTAATATTTCAAGTGCTTGGCACCAAATATATAATCACTCATAAAAATGGTAAATAAAATTATTCTTTTCTCTAAGGGATATTGTGCTCAGAATCTTAGTGTGATGGAATTGATTTAGGGAACCAAAATGAAAATCCATGCTTGATATGATATGATATAGAACAAGTATAAAATATTGGAATTACCAATTGCTACAAATTGATTATTTTAGGTTTTGACCTAATATACATTGTAACTACTTAGGTAAGATTTCTATTTCAAGCTATTGCCAGATTCGAAATCCAAGATAGGTAGGGTTAGAATAAGAAATACAATTGAAGGAACAAAGGAATTTTTTTCAAGAAATAAAAAAGGTAGAAAGACACTCCAATTATTTTATACTCTTTTCGCTCGAATTGCCAGACACCAAATTGTCTGCTTTATCCCTTGGTTCTTTCCCTCCAATACCCACTCTTGCCAGACCAAACATGGCAACTTAAAAGGGTGAAGAAACCATGTGCTTCTGAATTCCAAACTGTGGAAAACAACAACAACAAAAAAGACTTCGGGTGATAAAGCGCTACTAAGTTTTTTAGTTATTCAAGGTGATTCATACTTAAGCAAAATATAAGAGTTCCCATCTAAGTATATTGTTCTAGGTGACTCAAGGTAGCCAAGGGAGAGAGATTTTTTTTTTAAACTGGAAATAAAATATTATAAAAATAAATTTAATTTGGAATATTCCAGGGATGGAAAGATGTTTTCCTGATAGAAAACTTCAGAATATAAACTAATACATCAGAGAGTTTAACTTAAAAAGAATCTCAATATGTATGAAAATGCAGAGGCTAAAATTCAGCAATACTTCCTGATATAACTCAGAAAATCACAGAGAAGGATACTTCCTGAACATAATGCAGAACACCCATCTCACACCAATTGCCAAAATCATAGTTATGATGAAAGCCAAGGAGCAGTCTCAAAAATATGAGAAAAATGACAAGGGTATGTGCTATATATACTTGTGTGCTGTTTGCTCTCCGTCAAGGTCCTGGTGGGAAACAGAGGATGCACTCAAGCTGGGGAGCAGAGTTAAAAAACAAAAACAAAACCCACAAAGGATTCTGGAGCATCCTAACTTCACAAAGGAAGGGAAATTAGACTTCTTACAAGGCAGAAGGGGCAAAAGGAGGGACCCTTAAACAGAACACGGATAGGGTAACTATGTGGACCAGGCACCTGACAGGGCTGGAGCCTTTGAGCAGGACACAACCCCAGCCACCATGAAGCAGGGAGGGATTTGTGGGAATAAACACCTTCCCCTCACTTCCTACTCTAAGTTCCTGCCAATGCCCTCTTTTGCTGAGTCTACCTGGAAACCAAAAGGTATGAAGGTACTAGTGAGGGAGCCCTACAGGTCTGTGTCTGTGGGCATAGAGCAGGGGACAGCGAAGGGCCCTGGAGGGCTGAAAGAGAAATATTCAACACACCTACTTGGCCCAATCACACAGTAAGGCATGGATCCAGATACAGATGAGAAATCTAGATACCAGGACCTGAGCTTTTAATTACCACATTTTCTGCTTCTTTTAATCTCAAAATTGCCTTTTAGAAGATCAAAAGGAAAAAAGATTCCAATCCCAGTGGCAGGAAAAATCATAAAGTTCCTAAATACAGAAAATGTCCAAGCCACAAAATACATAGGAATAAACCTTAAAAATGTACAGAGAATAATGTATAAAGATATTAAGTTAAAGAATACAAAATATTACTTGAGTAAATGGGAAAGGAGAAGTGCTCCAAAATTAGAATATTATCAAGATGTCATTTCCTCCCAAATCAGTTGTAGATTTAACCTGATCCCAGTTAAGTTATTCACAGTGTTTTATTAAATGGGAATATCATTTAAAGCTTCTTTGAAAAAGAACTGGCAAAACAAGATAAGATATTTTTCTAAAGATTATTGAAGAGAATACTTGTCCACTCAAAGGGGAAATTTAATAACATACAACAATATTTCAACTATAAAATATACTTTTTTACTAATCAAATTAGCAGGGGATCCCCCACCCTCTGGTTTGAACTGTGCAGTACACAGCAAAAGATCATTCTCACAGATGTTAGGAGTGTACATTGGTTCCAGCTTCATGAGTTACAATCTGATAATGTGTACAGGAATCGTAAATATGTTCATACCCCTTGGTCTTCCAAATGTCGGGACTGATGTGGAGAAAAAGGAACACTTGTGCAGGGTTGGTACAGCCACTGTGGAAGACAGTATGGAGGTTTCTTAAATAATTAAAAAAATAGAACTACTTTATGAACCAGCAATCACACCACTGGGTATTTACCCAAAGAATATAGGAACCCTGAGAAGAATAAATGAAACAAGATGGGATTGGGAGGGAGACAAACCATAAGTGACTCTTAATCTCACAAAACAAACTGAGGGTTGCTGGGGGGAGGGGGTTTGGGAGAAGGGGGTGGGATTATGGACATTGGGGAGGGTATGTGCTTTGGTGAGTGCTGTGAAGTGTGTAAACCTGGTGATTCACAGACCTGTATCCCTGGGGATAAAAATATACGTTTATAAAAAAATAAAATAAAATAAAGGGGAAAAAAAAGAATATAGGAACCCTAATTCAAAGGGATCCATGAACATCTATGTTATAAAGCATTATTTATAGTCGCCAGGGTATGGAAGCAGCCCAGGTGTCCATGGATTGATGAATGGATAAAGATGATGTGATATATCTATAAAATGGAATATTATTCAACCATAAAACAGAATGAAATCTTGCCATTTCCAACGGCAGAGATGGAGCTGGGCAGTATAATGCTAAGCGAAGTTAGTCAGTTAGAAAAGATAAAACAAGCAAAGGGCAAAAAAAAATAAGAGACGTAGAGGGAGAGGCAAATCAAGAAAGAGATTGTTAATTATAGAGAACAAACTGATGGTTACCAGAGGGGTGGGATAGGGTGATGTGCTCAATTGGTGATAGGGATTAAGGAGGTCACTCGTCATGATGAGAACAGAGGGATGTATGGAACTCGAATTATTAGGTTTATACCTGAAGCTAACATAGCACTGTGTGCTAACTAACTGGAATTAAAATTAAACTTTAAAATATATTTAGAAGAATCAGTGAATCCTCTCTCACCATCTTTCATGTTAGTTGACAACATGGAGGGCAGATAGAGCATTCATTTATTCATTAACTATGTGTAATTCTTATGTATAGAAAACTCTTTAGACCTAAGATACAGAAAAAAAAAATTAGAAAAAAATTCCTTACCCTCCCCTGGGGATAAAAATATATGTTTATCAAAAATAAAAAATTAAAAAAAAAAATTCCTTACCCTCAAGGAGGGAGAGAGGAGAGGAGAGATTTTATTGTAGAGGAGAGAGAGAGAGAAAGAGGAAAAAAAAGAAACAAAACACAATACTAGCATAGAATTTACCAAACAGAATAAGGAAGACGAATATTTTAGTGTTACAAACTAATCAGAAAATGATTATTAAGCAAATAATTATAGATAATTAATTCATTTTTTAAAAATTTTCTCTCAGGAAACAAATTGAGGGTTGCTGGCGGTGGGGTGGCTGGGTTGCAGACATTGGAGTAGGTATGTGCTATGGTGAGTGCTGTGAATTGTGTGAGACTGATGATTCACAGACTCATAGCCCTAAAGCAAATAATACATTATATGTTAATAAAAAATTTTAAAAATTCAAGTATCATAGAAAAATCACACGCACACAAAAATTAAATATTAGATAATCACCACACTTGTTTTCAAATGCATTAGAATTATATATCTAACAAATGAAATCATAAATAGGCCAGAAAAAACTGTGAATATGCAAATAATCTTAAGGAAGTAGAAGTAATTTCGAATCATAAAATAAATGTAAAAATCATGAAGGAAAATACATGTGAATTATCAAATTTAAAGCTTCATTTTTCTAACCATAAATTAAATTACAAATGCAAAATTAGAAAAAGAAAAACATTTGTGAAAAATCTAGCAGATAATGGACTATTATCTTTTATGCATGAAGAATTCTTCAAGATAATTCTAATAATCTAATGGGAATATAGGTAAGTGGTATAAGAAATTAAATCTCAAACCTCATTAAACCAAATTATAAATTAAGACACAAACACTATTGTTCTTTTTTCAAATAGTCAAGATTAAAATATATATGATATTAAATCTACTGTGGTTGCCTAATTTCAAGGAAAGTATAAACTGGAACTGTATTTCCGCAAAGCCATTTCGCAGCATATATAAAAATTTTAAGAATATTTATCCTTTGAATTCCATGTTGAGGAATTAACCATAAAACATAGATACTCACCCAGGATTACTTACCAGACAAAATTTCTAACAATCAACAGTATGCATAATAGCATGATGATTACAATGTGTTCATTGGATAATTATATAACATAAAATTGGGATTCCAAGGAATTTTAGTGACAACAGCCATAATATGAGGTTAAGTTAAAATTCGAAATACAAAATGCATATACAGCAGAGGAGATCCCAGTTTTGCATGTGTGTGTGTATACATGATGCAAAAAATTGGAGCTAATAGTTCTTGAGCACTTCCTCTATTCCAGACAACTGTTCAAAGTGTTTTACAAGGTCTGCCAGTTATTAACTGCTTGCCTCTCAACTTCAAATTTACCCTTTTTGCCTGCTTTGTGAAAAATGAAACCAGGCCCTTTAAATATTTTTCCTTTGCCTTGGGCACAATGTTAGGCATTGTCAGTAGAGGGTGCCAAAGAGACATTGCAGGAGGAAAGGCTTTTACTTTCTCCCTGGCTTCTCCAGCTGCTGTCTGGAAATTCTTCCCTGAGTGCTCTAATTAGGCCATTTAAGGCCCATTAAAAATCTCAGCAATAGATTATTATCCCTACATTGCCAATGAGGAAACTGAAGCATTGTATAAGATCATCTAGATAAGAACTGAGAAAATCGGAATTTAATCCAAGCCCTTCGGCTCCAGTGCGTGTATTTACAATCACTGCTGTACTAACTTCTAAAATATTGAGTATATACACACAAATACATAAAGACACCTTGGAAGGAAAATCTGGTACATGAATATCGTGGCTATCTTGAAGTGGTGAAAATAACAGTTGTCTTATTTTGCTATTGTACAATCTCCAAAGTTCCTTCAACATGCAAATATTGATTTTATAATCAGAAACATGTGCACCCTTGATTTAAGAAAGAGAATCTGAGGAATTCTCTCTGGACCAAAAATACTTCAGTCTTTACATGTAGCCATGCTACCAATACAAAAAGGTGCAGACTCCAAAACTCTTCTGGAATCCAAAGCCACTCTCCATTTCTACAGCCTTCAACCCCTTTCCTGATATGCAGGTGCAATATGCATCACTGAAAACATAATTCCAAATTTCCATAAGATCTGTGCTTACAACCCATTCAGCATGGAGGCAAGAGTAACCATAGCTAAAGTTTAATTTGCATAATTACAATCTCATTCAAATAAAAAACATTCATTATGTTATGCCTGGCCTGGCTCCAGTGGGTATCATTCCCCAGACTATACAGCTAATATTATTAACACTGCAGAGCAAATTTATAATAAGTTTCAGAAGCTAAACTATAAACATTACTTCCCAATTTTATACTATGTAAAGCTATTCATCATTTCTCAGGGAAGATTTTTAATAACCTACTTATCCTGAATTCTTTATATCATATTTGATGACTTACTCTCTACTTTCCATTAACTATATTGCAATATGTGACATTTTCCCCCATTTTATTCCTCAAATACAATGGCTTCATGGGATGCTTGCCAGTCTAAGAGAATCAATCTCCTAACTTGCCTGATACTCTTATCTCCAGGCGGTTCAGTGGAACCATAAAGGTTCCTCTTTCTTTGATAAGAGAATAAGATCATATACATTCTTCTTGTATACTTCTCGATACATTCTGGCAACATAGTTGGAATAATTACCTCTAAGATAAAAACAAAACCTAAGCAGACATTGTAAAGAAATTTGTAATCACTTAAGAGAACTTCAGGTCAGGGGTGCCTGGATGACTCAGTCAACTAAGTGTATTTGTATAGCTATGGTCTCAGGTTTGTGAAATCAAACCCTGAGTCCTGGCTCTGTGCTAGGTGTGGGATATGGCTTAAGATTCTCTCTCTTTTCCCTCTGCTTGCGCTCTCTTGCATGCTCTGTATCTGTGAGAGAGAATGAGAGAGAGAGAGAATTTCAGGTCATCCAGGTTTATTGTCTTAAAACAATGGGGATGATTAAACTTGTATATTAGGAATGCAAAAAATAGATTTTAGCTTTTTCTAGTCTAACTTAGAATTCTGTACCAGCTTGAAGTCTGGAATTGTGATGCCACCAACTTCGGCTTTCCTTTTCAATATTCCTTTTGCTATTTGAGATCTTTTCTGGTTCCATATAAATTTTAGGATTATTTGTTCCATCCAAAAAATGGATGGAATTTTGATAGGGATTGCATTAAATGTGTACATTGCTTTAGTTAGCATAGACATTTTCACAATATTTGTTCTTCCAATCTAAAAGCATGGAACATTTTTCCTTTTCTTTGCGTCTTCCTCAATTTCTTTCTTGAGTATTTTATAGTTTTCTGAGTACAGATTCTTTGCCTCTTTGGTTAGGTTTATTCCTAGGTATCTTATGGTTTTGGGTGCAATTGTAAATGGGATTGGCTCCTTAATTTCTCTTTCTTCTGTCTTGTTGTTGATGCAGAGAAATGCAACTAATTTCTGTGCATTGATTTTATATCCTGACACTTTAATGAATTCCTGTACAAGTTCTAGAAGTTTTGGAGTGAGTCTTTTAGGTTTTCCACATATAGTATCATATCATCTGCACAGAGTGATAGTTTGACTTCTTCTTTGCCAATTTAGATGCCTTTAATTTCTTTTTGTTGTCTGATTGCTGAGGCTAGGACTTCTAGTACTATGTTGAATAGCAGTTGTGATAATGGACATCCCTGCGGTGTTCCTGACCTTAGGGGGAAAGCTCTCAGTTTTTCTCCATTGAGAATGATATTTGCAGTGGGTTTTTCATAGATGGCTTTGATAATATTGAGGTATGTGTCCTCTATCCCTACACTTTGAAGAGTTTTGATCAGGAAGGGATGCTGAACTTTGTCAAATGCTTTTTCAACATCTATTGAGAGTATCATATGGTTCTTGTTCTTTCTTTTATTGATGTGTTGTATCACATTGACTGATTTGTGGATGTTGAACCAATCTTGCAGCCCTGGAATAAATCCCACTTGGTCATGGTGAATAATCCTTTTAATGTACTGTTGGATCCTATTGGCTAGTATTTTGGTGAAAATTTTTGCATCTGTGTCCAATGGAATACTATGCAGCCATCAGAAGAAACAAAATCTTGCCATTTGCGATGATGTGGATGGAACTAGAGGGTATTATGCTTAGCGAAATAAGTCAATCGGAGAAAGACAACTATCATATGACCTCCCTGGTATGAGGAAGTGGAGATGCAACATGGGGGGTTTGAGAGGAGGAAAAGAATAAATGAAACAAGATGGGATCGGGAGGGAGACAAACCATAAGAGACTCTTAATCTCAGAACAAACTGATGGTTGCTGGGGGAGGGGGGGAAGGAGAGGGTGGTGGGGTTATGGACATTGGTGTGTGTGTGTGCTGTGATGAGTGCTGTGAAGTGTGTAAACCTGGAGATTCACAGACCTGTACTCCTGGAACTAAAAAGACATTATATGTTTATAAAAATAATAATAAATATATATAGAGAGAGAATTCTGTACCATAGATTATGAAGTTTTTGAGAATCGAATTCAAACATTATTTATTCTTTATTATTACTCTTTTGTTTGTGCTTTCATTATACATTCAATTATTCAATCAGCAAATATATATTGAGTTAAAAATAATGCCTGGAGAAGAGAAATATGTATTCAGTTAGTAGATCGTTAATGAAAACATAATCTATAGATAACAAACATGAAGACAATATAATAGGATATTTATAGTAATATCTCTATGTTAAGAAACTAGTCAAACAGGCTTAGTCATCTGTGACTAAAAAACTGACTTATTTCTTCCCCTAGGTATATTTTTCTTCCTTTCTCATTGCCTACAGTCTGCTTTTGTGGGGTTCTCCATGACTCTTATCTTTCATGACCTGAACTAGAAATTTTTTCATATATACACTTGATCTTAGCCAAAAGGCCGAGAAGCGATGAAATTTTTTCATATGTAAAGACCTTACTACTATTTGCAGAAAATCCTTGTTCACTATACCTACAATTACTTATTTTAAATGTAAAGTATTTTTCAATGACATTGATACAGTGGTTTTGCTTCCTCCCATATGCTATGCTAAAAGACTGTATTAGATACCTGTTATCAATAAAGTTTTTTTTTAAGATTTTTATTTATTTATTTGACAGACAGAGATCACAAGTAGGCAGAAAGGCAAGCAGAGAGAGAGAGGAAGGGAAGCAAGCTCCCTGCCAAGCAGAGAGCCAGATGCGGGGCTCGATCCCAGGACCCTCCTGAGATCATGACCTGAACTGAAGGCAGAGGCTTTAACCCACTGAGCAACCCTGGTGCCCCATAAAGTTTTCATTTTTAATTGATGTAGTTGTCTCTATTATGGGTTTTCATGTATCTTGCTTGTCTTCTGGCTCATCCCCTTTTCTAAGGATCTGGGTGGCACAGTCCTCTTTTTTAGTTGGAAGAATAACTTCTAGATTAATTCTGAATCATAAGGGATTTCCCAATGTTCAGAAATACGGATGTCATACTTTTCACCTTAGATTAAAGGTAGTTACCATTTACACCTTCAATCAGATCTCTTCGAACATTTTCTCTGGAAGTACTGTCTAGTCAGGTAACTTCCCTAACTACCCTGAGGCCATCATTCTGGAGATGCCATTTATAGATGCTCTACTCAACTGTTCCAGCTGAGCTCAACCTTCCAGTCATATCAGCCAAGGGAACGGATATGCAAATGAAGCTACTTGAGGGCCTCCAGCCCAGTCTTCTCATTGGCTGAATTCTACCAAGTGACTTCCATTTATGCTACATGGAACAGAATAATCACCCAGACTAGCCCCAACTCCTCCCTACAAAATCATAAAATATTAGAAAATGGTTGTTGTTTAAACTACCAAGTGCTGGGGTAGTTTGTTATGCAGTAATTGATAATTAGAATTTTCAATCCTGACTGTGGAAGTCTGGTGGCTTTATTCTTTAAGCATTTCCCACCCATTTTCATGTCAGCAACACTAATATGGTAGAAATCATGAAAATTTTGCATGAATGAACTGGGATGCAGAGACATTTGTTAATCAGGTGAAATGAGATTTATAAACGTCCAGTTGGCCATTTTATTATATGAATTTAAGATTCAGTTCAACTGGAAAAACATCTCCTGGCAGAAGAAACTGATTCTTCATAGAATGAAGCATGAAGGTGCTGCCCTTGTTCAGCCTTATTTATAAAGCATAAAATACTGATACATTTTTCCAGGGTTAGGACAGGGGATAGAAGCAGCATTAGGGAGGCAGGAAAGTTCAAAGCACATTAGGCAATTTATGTATATATCAGATAACAAAATTCCTGATTTCTTCAATTCCTTTGTTTTTTGTGATTTTTTTTTCCTAAGTAGGCAATGTGTTTTTCCTCCTGCCATCATCACTATTTCATACTTGCATATGTGAGATAATATCTAGCCTCCTACGCTGAAGATAAGAAGTGAAGAGCTGTCCTAGAACACAAGTCATTATCTCTATCTGAATTTGAAAGATGAGTTCATTAAATCCTTATCAAAGAACACAGTTCATTGCTAAGGTCACTATTCTTCAGGGTAGTGATTCCCAAACCAGACTATGCATCAGACTAGGAAGTTTTTCAAAACACTTTTTTCCAAAGCGTCTGATGTGGCATCTGAGGATGTGTGTGTATGTTTGGACAAGATTCTGTCAGTGTAAAACAAAAACAAGAACAAAACAAAAAATCAAAAAAAAGAAAAAAGCTCAACCCGACTAAAAGCAAGAAAAAAGGGATTTATTAATTTACATACCATGGGTCTAACTCTTTTACATGTTTTTCCTACTTCTAAATCACACACTTTCAGTTCGTAATATTTTGGTTGTAGGACTTCTATTCTTCTATTGACTTCCCACTTCAGAAGATGACTCCCTCTCATACTTCCCAATGTAGTTCAATCTTCAGGGTTTTATTTGTATAACTATGCAACTGTCATTCAAACATAAGCTATGTGAACACTCATTTTTAATTCACGCACAAACTTGCTCGTAGAAGTGTTCATTTTCTCTCAGTCTGTTTAAATATGTCGTTTTCAGTGAAGGTTGATTTTTTTCTTTTTAAATATGGACTTTTTAGAGGACTTTTATATGTCCTCTAAGACAGGTGTCATCTCTCCCTTTACCTCTCTTAACCAGTCTCTAGTTTTCTGGCTCATATGTCTTGCTCTTTCTCTGTTTAGTCCTTTATTCTGGTAATGGAAGATGATATTTTGAGACACTGCTCACTTGAAAAAATATTGTTAGATACCCCTAGTTGTAATAGAGAGTCAAGTTTAGATTTTTAAATTGCAAATCTTAGTCTCTTGGAATTCTAAAACAAATTCTCTTTGGCTCCGGGCTCCCAGTACCATTATTGTTTAATTTCAATGCCATCGTGCTCCTTGATCTTTCATATGAAATGTGTTTTTCTCTTCAGGAGCTTGTGGGCTCTTATATTTTCTCCCAAATGTCTGAAATTTCATAATTGTGTGCCTTCGTTTAAATGTATTTTAATCCATTTTGCTATCAGAAGACTTCATAGTCTGAAAACTCATGACCTTTTAGTTCTGAGAAGTTTTCTTGAATTATTTATTTGGTGATTTTCCTCCATCTGTTTCTTTTGTTCTTTGTCTTTGCATTTCTGATTACTGTAAATTTGGAATCCCCAGCCTCTAATTTTCTCCTCTTTTCTCTATTATTTGTCATTCTATGTCTTGTGTCTTATCTCCTGACAGAGTTCAACTTAATAATCCAAAATTTTAATGCAGTTTTGTACTTCTACCATCATTTTTAAATTCCAAAACTTTTAAAATTTTCTCTTCTTTTAAATCATTTTTAAATTTTTTTTTGTGAATGAAATTTTATTCTTTTTTCTTCTATCTTTAAATAATTTTTTGGTTTCATCTTTTTTTTTTTCTTCTCTCCTTGTATATTTCTTCCAATTTGTTCCTTATTCTATATGTTTAGGGCTCTCTTTCCTATTCAAGTCATTTGTTAAACACCTGATATTCCAGGGGCACATGGGTGACTCAGTTGGTTAAGCGCCTCATTCTTGATTTGATCCCATGTGAGATCAAGCCTCAGGGCAGGCTCCATGTTCTGCAGGGAATCTTCTTGAAGATTCTCTTCTTCTGCTTTTGCTCCTCCCCCCACTCATGAGTGGGCTCTCTCCCTCTTTCTTTAAAATAAATAAATCTTAAACACTTGATGTTCCAGATGTTTATATTAGCAGACTCTCTCACTGGATGGTAGGACTATTAACCAGAATTCCTATTTTCTCTCCCTGTTAGTGTAAATGATTTCCAATGACAGCTGCCAACAATTTCTCCCATCCTTGTCTGTTTCTCCTCCCCTGACTATGGATTGATCAACAGAGGCCAATCAGAAGTGGTGTCTATTCTAGGCATAAGCCTTACATGGCCTGACAATTTCCATTTTGACTCTCTTGAATGCTTTGACCACCATATAAATAAGCCCAACCTAGTCTACCGTATAATGAGAGATCTCATGAAGGAAAACCAGATGATTTCCAATAAACAGCAGATACCAACCATTAAACATGGGAAAGAGGCCATATCCTGGCTGTTTTAGCCTCTGCTAAGTTCTTGGTTGAAGTCAGCTCCCTCAGTGAATCTGGCTTACACCACAGAGAAGAATTGCCTGAATGAGCCCAGCCAAACTTTAGAATCATGAAAAAAAAAAAAATACATCAGTATATATTGTGTTAGGTCACTGAGCTCAGTGAGGTAATAGATAAGTGATATAAAGGGTTTTATATATCTCTACTTAATGACATTAAGCATAGCCATGTGATACGTGATTTCCTTAACAAAGGAAACATTAGCGGAAGTGATGTCTGTCAGATCTGAACTTTAAGAGTCAGTGCACAGTTTGGCTTGCTCTTCTCAATCTGCCAAAGTCAGCAATATTTCAGTTAGAGTATTCCCCAGTTGCCCTATGTCTCAAATCAAAGTTGACTTTGAGCAGAGCGTGCATTGCTATAAACCACTGCTATTTGGAGATCATCTGTTACTCCAGCATAATTTAGCATTTCTTGCCTGATGCAGACACTAAATAGCCAATGGGAAGTGTATACATATGACAAATGTGGGCAGTGTCACCATAGGCAATCTAGCAGGTGTTCCCAGCTCCTTCTGAAGTAAAGGTTTAATTTCCTTAGCTGCTAGGAGTGAGTTGACAGTCATCACGTGGAAGTTGCCCTCTCTGGAAATTGCCCCCAGTTGAAAAAAATTTCCTCATCAAAGTCATGGCTCCTTCTTAGGGGTAACCTGCATCCAATGGTAGGTCCACATGAAGGCATAAAAGCCCAAAATGCAGGGCAACTCTGAACAGCCATCCTGGCTTCAGATCTCCCATGGCATCAACTTGAGATGTGGTCATAGCCCAACTCCCTCCCTTCAATCCTGCTTCTTCCCTTCTCTTCCTTTTACAGGTGTAGTTCTTGTGAGCACTCCCTCCTTAACAGTCTGTAAGCTAATCTCTATTTCAGAGTCTAGTTCCTGGAGAATCTAACCTGTGATTATTTTTAACTTTTATTATTTAAAAAGATAATTTTAGGGAGCATCTCATATCAATACTTTTAGGAATTTCATCTTTGCTTGTTGGATTCATTGATAAAGAATGTTCTAATGCCATGCTTAAAAGAGTGTGGTCAGGTTGCTATTGCTCTGTGAGCTAAATTGAAGAGGAGACTATTGGGCATTATCAATTACCTTCTCACCCTTCATATTCAACATTCCTGATTTTCAATACAGAACACTGGCCCTCAGCTGTGCTCAATATTCCCCAGGCCAAAGACCTATGGTGTTACTTATCACAAAGAATGAACCCCCAGTCTTGTCATGATTAAAAAAACGCAACAATCTGTGTGTGAAGAATGGATTAGAGAATCTTAGCACCTACTTCTGCTTAAAGATACTTTCAATCTACTATTTTTTGTTCCTTTTACTCTCACTTCTGGAAGTACCTGGCACCATCAATTCCCAACTCTGCAATGCAAATCGAGTGGTTTTGTAGCTTATCCATCTCTTTCCACCATTATGAATTTGTTACTGTGGATTCCTTTCCCAATATTTTATCTTTGTTAATCTATGACTCCATTTTATACGGTCATATCCATTTATTCTCATTTAAGCAGGGCTCAGTAGCAGAGGGAAATAGTATTTTTTTTAACCAATCATCTTTAATTAAAAGGTCCATACATTTGTCCTTCTATAAATGCATTTGAATTATTGGGTCATTTCCCCCCTAAAAATTTCTATGCATATCTTTATTAGAATTACATTTAAATTCTGGATTAATGTAAGAGAACTGACATTCTGCTCAGTCTTCTTGTCCAACATACAAAGCATAATTCTCCATTTACTTGAGTCTTTTCTGTGTACATTGAGTACCATAGTCTCTTTAATGTGTGTTTTATGTTTTGAGAAGTTTATTCTAAGTTTTTTTTATTCTATTGATTTTATAAATGGAATCTTTTCTTCCATAATAGTTACTAACTATATTTGTTTACAGGTAAGAGAAAGATTGATCTGATTAAATTCATTTTGTAGTTACAAGTCTTTACCGATGATATGTTCTATAACTGGAGTGGTTTCCTTAGAAAGATAGTAGAACCTCCTGTAGCTGACACCAGAGAGATGGCAGATGAGTCACAGGGTTCACATGAGAAGGGTTCCTTCATGCCTCCATTTCTAACACCTAATCTAAGATACCAGAATCCAGTCACAGAATCTGCTGTGGTCCATTGATTTTTATTGACTCTAGGGACTATGTCTGGGGAGTACTTAGAACTTTCCAGAGCAGCTTACTATAGCTTAAGTAGAAACTTAGGAGTACCTAATATTTCCACAAAAGAAAAAAATATTTGTTTTTTCCTCCTAATCTCCTTGTGAAAGTCTTCTAACTTTCTGATATAAGCCACCCAGAGATAAGAAGAAAATTGCAACTGATTGTTTCTGAAGATTGTCACAAACAGGGGTGCCTGGGTGGCTCAGTGGGTTAAGCCTCTGCCTTCAGCTCAGGTCATGATCTCAGGGTCCTGAGATGGAGCCCTGCATCGGGCTCTCTGCTCAGCCGGGAGCCTGCTTTCCCCCTACACACACACATAACTGCCTGCTGCTCTGCCTATTTGTGATCTTTCTCTCTCTGTCAAATAAATAAGCAAAATCTTAATAAAAAAAAAAAAAAAGATTGTCACGAACATCACTCTGTATCACATGACTTATATCATGTGACTTTCAAACTTCTCCAATAAAGAAGGGGCGTCTCTTCCCCCTTGTTTCCCAGGGCCCAGGCCATACCAGTTGTTAAACATTTTGGATAGACCTCTGCTTAGTGTCCTATTCAGCCTTAATCAGTTGCTGATTCTGGATCCTTGTGGTATAAAATCTTCCTTTACTGGAAGGAAATGGAGCCATTGTAAATGGTTCATAAAAACATCCTTTCTGATATCTCCTTAGCTAAGAAAGAGCATTATTGTTTCTGAAGGATTTTATTAGGTAAACTTTTAAAAAATCATTGTAATTTTGAAAAACATTACTACTCAATAAATAAATAAATAAATAAATATTTTTAAAAAGAAAAACATTTACTACTCAAAAGACATTTTGGTGCTTTCAACTCAAAACTAACTAGTATGTTGTGTCATTGCTTCCCATTTCTCAATCATATTAGAACTGAATTCAAAGTAAATAAGTATATGACTATTTTTAAATAAAATAGAACAGAACCATATTTTGTTTCACTTAGCTAGCATCTGAAAATTCTTTTGTTTGTTTAGGCTGCTATGTATTTTATCAAAGTTTTCCTGTGTTTCCTATGGTAAAAGCTGAAGCAGTTGTTATAAGATTATTTTGAGCAATAGTAGAAGTATTTAATGTGTTGTAATTGCAGAGCCCTCTTAGCAGTTGTTAAAAAAAATTCAAAAATGATAACATTGTAATCCCAGGTTCTACATTAAGGGCCATATTCATCCCCAAGACACTAATGCATAAAGTAGAATAGTAATAATAGGTACTTGAAAATGTGTGCTCAGGGAAGAATATAACCTTTTAAAATTACTTACAAATGGAAACCCATGCACTAGGATTGCCAAAACACATTCCATCACAACTAAAACTAATTTTCTATTCTTACAAATACAATTATAAAATATCAAATGAATTCCAAATAGTAAACTTAAGATAAAGTTTTCTAATTTCAAGTTCACATAATTACATGGATGTTGTTTTATAAACTTTCACTACCACAGTAGTTTCTAAACTTTTTTACAGAGGTGGAGTCTTTCTTCAAATAAAAACTTACTCAGAAGACCAAATGATACAAAACAGATTAAAAATAAGTCCTCTCTAGTTAAAATGATGGAGGAGGGACCCAGCACCCTGCCCAACAGACTCTCTGACTCCTAATTCTACTGATCTTTTTTTTCTCAGACAGGTCTATGACACACTTCTCAGAAATTTCTTATGCTTTTGAGATACTTAAAACCACTGGTATCTCATTTACTAGGTGTTCATAATATATAAAAACTATTTAATAATTTTGAAAGTAGGGGACCCCCAAGTACTATAATTAAATACATAACAGTTTATTCTCTCACCAAATATAATCATCTAGACAAGTAGGCAAAAATCAGTATAAAAATTCCACAAAGGTCAACAGGGAACTGGGATTCTTCTATCTCTCTGCTCTGTCATCCTTGGTATAGGCTTCTATACTCAAGGTCACTGCATGACCCAGCATGGCTGCTCGATATCCACTCATCTTACTTTATTCCAACAATAGAAAGGAAGAGGAGATAAAGAACAATAACAAAACAACAACAACAACGAAAGAACGCTCTTGCTTCTATCTCTCTTTAGGGAAACGTTGCACAAATTCTTCCCAGTAATTTCCACTTACAGATTCCTTGCCAGAATTCAAATACCTGGTCATATCTATCTGCAAAATACTTTTCCACAGGTCAAATCTAGAATTTGACTTTATCTAACTTACAAGCTATTACATTATCCTGTTACTATTTTATGGATGCTGACAGAATTCAAGAGACTCTTGAGTCTTTATTAATCATTACAGAGCATATTTGTGTAGATTACCTTGGCCCCTTGGTCCCATGGGAATGATGCCATGTGCTTGGATGACAGCCTGTACATGCAATGAGTTGCGTTACAGAAGAAGAGCACTGAGTCTGGGGAAACACAACATTTTATAGCAAGTAGTAAGCAAACCTACTCTTGGTCTTACTTGTGGAAAAACAACCTTGGATAATGGTCTGGGTCAAGAGTAGTCAGGACCTTGCGTCCTTGGCATACCCAACAAGAAAATGCAGGCATGCTCAGGGTCCATGCCTCTCCCAACATACATTACCACCCTGAAAAGATTCAGGATTCCTTCACTAAGGAGGAAGAGAAGAATAAAATTGTACATAAAATGAGTAATCTCTGTCATATAATCTTACTGTAAGTATTTTGTGACATTTCTATTATATATGTAAATTTTATTTTAATGAAGCTTTAAATCACCCAATATATTCTAAGGTATTAAAGGGAGGTATTTTATTCTAATCTAGTGTTCTGGCTAGGTTGCAAATGGAACTTGGATACTTATGGTAAATATGTAGAAGATACTCCTTCCCCCAAGATTCATGAGTTCTTCAGTTTGGGATAAGAAGTTTTTCATGCATTTATTTTTCATTTATTTTGTGGAAGGGGATTGTTAGGATGATGTCTTTGAGGTGAGCAGAGCTTAGCATCTTGGAGAAATCGGAATGGCATCTTTTCATGTACCCAGTCTCACTGACTTAGTTTCTCTAACCTTCAAGGCATTCCTACTGACTGACCACTGTTTATTTATCGATGCCCTCTGTTTCCTACTGGAACCACGACTGATGCATTTGTCAAATATGTTTCAGTTTTAGGGCCTTTCCTTTGGCTAGTCTCTCAACCTGGGTATCTGTAATATTTGTTTCCTTAAGTTATTCAGGTCTCTGATCAATGTTATTTCATCCCAAATGTCTTCTAGACCACACCATCAAACAGAGAACTCATCAACATCTGTCATTCCTTTCTTCCCGTCCTGCTTTATTTTTCCTCATTGCATTTATGACTACCTGAGATTTTAAAAAATACTTATATGTTTCTTTATCTATATCCTCACAGAACGATGGTCATGTATCAAAATGCCTGGGATTTTTCCAATTTTAGGGCTAAAAGTCCTACATCTGGAAACCTTCTCAGTCCTCATCAAAGAGGGACAATTTCTTCTCCTATCTCACAGTAGGATGCAAGCTCTATGATATCAAGACTTTAATTTTTTTACTCTTGTTTGTATTCTCGGCACCTAGACCAGTGCCTAGCACTTGGCAATAGCACAATAAATATTAGCTGAATGAATGAATGAATGAATGAATGAATAAAAAGATGTGCAAGATTACAGGGAAAGTGTAGTAGGACATAATCCTCAATAAAAGAGCTGAAAGGACCTTAGAAGTCAGTGCAATCCTCATTTTGTTCAAGGGGACAGAAAAATTAGTGGGTGTATTAAGGTTCAGGCAGGAAAATATCGCCTATGCCAGGTAGTTTAATAAAAGGAACTTAGCATGAGAAATGACCTACAAATGTATTGTAAAGAGAGAAAAACCCAAGAGGGAATGGTGAGACCTCCCAGATAGTAGCTACAGTAGGAAGCTTACAGTGCCCTCAGTAAGGAATTAAGGAACAAAGGGATAATGCAAATTTACCAGAACTCAAGACCTGGGTGAATGGAGGCTTATGAATCAATCCAGAGGGAGCAGAAATCTCCAAGGAACAAGGCATTGCTACGGCCTGCCCAAAGCAAAGTGGTTAAAAACAGATTTCTCCCTTTTTTTTCTGTCTTTTTGTGGAATTGAGCTGGAAGCCAGTTGGCCAGAGAGCCTGAAAAGTGCTGCTTTCCAAGATAGGTAAAAAATGCATCTTCTGTGGTTCCATACAAATTTTAAGATTGTGTGTTCTATTTCTGTGAAAAATATCATTGGAATTTTGATAGAAATAGCAAATATTTCATAGAAATTGTGAGTACGTAGATTGTTTGGGGTAGTATGGACATTTTAACAATATTGATTCTTCTAATCCATGAGCGTGGAATATCTTTCCATTTATTTGTATCTTCTCCTTTTTCATCAATGCTTTATAGTTTTCAGCCTTTCATCTTCATGGTAAACTTATTACCAAGTATTTTTTTTTATGCAATTGCAAATAGGATTGTTTTCTTAATTTCTCTTTCTGTACTTTATTGATATATAAAACTACAACTGATTTTTCTACATGAATTTTGTATTCTGCAACTTTCCTGAATTGACTTATTAGCTCTTACAGTTTTGTTTAGTTTTGTTTTATTGTTGGAGTCTTTTTAGGTCTTTCTATATATAATATCATGTCACCTGCAAATAGTGAGTTTTACTTCTTCCTTTTTGATTTGGATGGCTTTAATTTCTTTTTCTTGCCTAATTGATCTAGCTAGACTACATTGAATAAAAATGGTAGAAGTGGGCATCCTTGTCTTATTTTTTATTTCAGTTCAGCTTTTCACCATTGATTATGATATTAGCTCTAGACTTATTATGGTCTTTATTTTGTTGAGGTATATTCTCTCTATACCCACTTTCTGGAGAGTTTTTAACATAAATAGATGTTGAATTTTGTCAAATGCTTTTTTCTGTATTTATCGAGATGATGATATGATTTTCATCCTTTATTTTGTTAATGTGGTATATCCATTGACTAATATAATGTGATAATATATATAAAACATATATTTTATATATATAAAATATTACTTTATATATAATGTGAAAAATATCCATCGACTGATTTGCACATGTTGAACCATCCTTGCATCCTTGGACTAAATCCCACTTGGTCAAGGTATGTGATCCGTTTAATGTACTGTTGAATCCGGTTTGATAATTTTTGTTTGCATTTTGTGAGGATTTTTGCATCTGTATGCATCAGGGATATTGGCCTGTAATTTACTTTTCTTGCGGTGTCCTTGTCTGGTTTTGGTATCAGAGTAATGTTAGCCTCCTAAAATGTTTGGAAGTGTCCCCTCTTCTTTTTTTGGAAGAGTTTGAGAAGGATAAGTATTAATTCTTTAAATGTTTGGTAGAATTCGCCAGTGAAGCTATCTGGTCCTGGACTTTTGTTTGTTGGGAGATTTTTAATTATCAGTGTAACCTTGTTACTAGTAACTAGTCTGTCCAGATTTTCTATTTCTTCATGATTCATTTCTCTTGAAATAAACCCAGATATTAAGATGTCTCCTTCTTTGTGTCCTTTTAAGCCATACTGACCACTTCATTCACTACATACTCAGGACCAAACGACCGACAAAGGCAAGCTGTGGTCATCGGGTGCTGTTTGTAGCAACGGCTTTGTTTTTGTCCTAGTCTTGCACTGCTCCAGTTTCTTCCCTGCTCCAGTTTCTGTCCTGATCCAGATACCCAACTACCTTTCCTGTTGGTTAGTTACCCTGTTTCTGCCTTTAGACTTGACCTTTGTACTTGCTTTCCTAGGCTTGAGTCAGTCATGCCTTTGTCTCCTTTCACTTGAGAATACTTTGATGTGCTGACTGCACCCTGATCTTGCTGTAATCAGCACTGCATATTTTTTTTTTAATACTGCAGCCTTGTATGTGGAGAGAAGGAGAGGTGGGCAAAAAGCAATTATAGAATTAGAAAAATATCTGTAAAAAGAAATTGTTTAAGCAAAGTCTACAAAGATCTAGGTAAGGACGATGTTGTTGAAACAGTATTTGGGAAAGATGTTTAACAAGTTAGGCAAATTTCATAGTCTTGAAAAAGGCCAGACCATGTTCTTTAAGGTGGAACAACTCTAAGGAACATCTCAGTTCTGGAATACCCGTAGGATCTGCTGGGGGCTTTGTGGTGAGGCTGTAACTTTCAACACCTCCCTTTTCCTGGTCCTACTACTTTTATGATCCCCTTACCTAAGAGTTGTTCTCTAGGGTATTTCCCAATAACTTCACACTTCCCAGGGAATCCAAGTAATGACAAAATGTATAAATTTAAAATTTACTTTGATAAGGAGCTATAGCCAAAAAGTCAAAATTTTGAAGTATAGTCACTTTGATATGGAAATGGCTTGTTTTGATCAAAAGGTTTTGGAGACACTGATCTCTAGAAAGAAAAACAATAGTGGTGGAGAATAATTAAAAGTTTTCAACATTTTTTTAATAGAAAAAAATTTAAACGATCAAGAAAGAAGAATTACATGAAATTGAAGAGAAGAGAAAACTTCAGGAAGAAGACATTCTCCGTGAATTTTTGTTGGATCTGAATGAGGTCAAATCAGGCCATGTAGTGCAGAAGGCAGTTGTATAAAAACGGCAGTACAATAATTCCAAAAGTGTAATTTTGGTGGGCAGGTCAGAGTTGGGAGTTTTCTATGATCACATATCACTCTGCAGAGATGCTGGACCTGGAAGAGAAACACTACATCAAAATGGGTCAAAAAGCAAGAAGATATCTAGAAAAGAAAGTAAAAACAAAACAAAACAAAACAAAACAAAATAAAAAAACAGGTTGGAGAAGCTCAGCAAAAATAAATTCTAGCCAGTTTCATTAGTTTCTTTGTTTTCACAGAGGGGAAAGAAAATATTCCAGTATTTGATTTTTGCGGTGCATAAGCCCAGTCCACATTGTGCATGTGTGTGCATGTGTGTGCCATTCAGTTTCTGTCCAGACACATGGTCACTCTCCAAACCAGGAGGTCATGCAGGATGTTTGTGGTTGTGGGAGTGGTGCTAGGGTTAATGATAGAAATGTGGGATAGCAGAGTTGATGGTGAGGCTGGTTTGATAGTGGTGTCGGCTGCAACACTGGTGGTGTAGGAAAGTGTTGATAGGAGGGTCCTTGTAAATAGCGTGTGTAGGTATTAGGAGATATGTCATGGGGTTTCTGAGCAGTTCTGATGCACATACCACCCCCATGTCTGTAGTCAGCTCTTTATGGTGGGCTCACTGCTTCCCCTCCTTGCCTCAGAACTTTAAGTTTGGATAAATTTTATCTTACACTATATATGATAAATATTAGACTAAATATTATTCATGTAACTCAGTCTTCACATATTATCATTTATGCAACCTGGAATATAACTGCAACAAGGTAAAAGAGAAAAGCCTCAAAATTGAACTGCTGTCATATAAACAAACCCATACTTTTTGAGTATACTAGAGCTTCTCAATAAATTGAACTAGTTCATAACGACCATGGCATGTATCACAGAGATAAAGAGCCAAAATTCAGATACTATTGTGATGAGGCAGAGCCCTCCAAAACAGAAACTCAAATATTCCCCTGAAAGTGTATTGCTGATGTGTTAGTGTGCTCTTATCAAATTTTTCACTTTCTCCTTTTTCTTTTTCTTTTTTAAGATTTTATTTATCTATTTGGGTTTGTGTAGAGGAAGAAGGGAGTGAGAGCATAGGTGTGTGCACAAGTGCAGGGGTGAGACAGAGGGAGAAGCATATTCCCCGCTGAGCAGGGTGCCCAAAGCCAGGCTTGATCCTGGGACTCTGGTATCAAGACCTGAGCTTAAGGTAAATACTTAACCAACTGAGCCACCGAGACTCCTCCCATCTTCCTCTTTCCAATTTTGCAATCAGGTTACTTAACTAAGGTTACCAGGAATACACCATGTTTTAATTTCATGCATTTTTTTAAAAGAAGATATAATCTCTGTGTTCATTAAATATGTAATTCTCTTGCAAAAATATAAGACCTTTCGAAGGTGAATTATTTAGCCCATGGATAATTTGCATCCTACACTTTATATAACTTGATCACTCACTTAACACCTCATCATAAAGTAGGTTGATAGGTGGCCTCTGGCTAACTGATTGCATGGAATGTCATGGAAAGAAACACATCTCAATGCCACCACTGTTATTACTGATGTATTTGCCTCTAAAATACAGATTCCATAAATCTGCAAATGTTGCTACTTGTAAAAAAAAAAATACAAATAACCGTAGAAAAAATACACTACAAATTCCATTTGGATTAACTTTGGATTTTCTAATGTTCTTAATTTCCATAAATTGAAGTATATAATTAAGTAATTTTTCTATTAGTTAAGAAAAGCTATGAGAACTTTGAGAAAAAAGTAGTAAGGGGCCACCAGTTATTACAACATATTACAAAGCAATAACAATTAAAACAATGTGATATTAATGCAAGAAATGAGACAGATGGGACATGATCCAGGAACAGGCACTATTATATGTTACTTTAATATACAATCCAGAAGTGTTGGGCTGCCTGGCTGGCTCAGTCCTCAGTCAAGTAGAGCATGTGACTCTAGATCTCAGAGTCTGAGTTTAAGCCCCACACTGGATGCAGAGCTAACTTTAAAACAAAACAAAACAAACAAACAAACAAAAAAGTTAAAAAAAATTAACAGAATGTTAGTGATACCAGTTGGGGCATTTCTTGTTGTCTTGAAGCTTTGATGAAGTCCTAAATCTCAGGACCCAAGGGATATTTCCTCCACATATTCTAAACAGAGACAGACACATGCCCATGAGCTTACTCAGAAACACAACATGGATCCTGGCACCTTTTCAGGCTACATTAAAATAGAGTAGAATTTCAAACATTGTCTTCAGAGTGAGGCTTCCTTTGGAGACAACTGCACAGTTGGGAGAGCGTACTATGTTTTTCTACCGCCCCTCATAGTGGCAGAATCTTGCTTCTTCAAGGGAACTTCAAGAGAATCACTCACCAAGTCTGATTTGACTGATAGAGAGGAAGTACTTTCATCACCCAGCCTGGCTGCCTGCTGAGCTGTAAAACTCGGGTTTTACCTGGTGCAGCTATTAAAATAGAGCATGGTAAGACCTTTCTGTCAGGCCGCAGCCATCAGCTCAAAGGTAGGCCAAGATCGGCACTTACAAGTACATCCAGTAACTATGGAGCAGTCCAAGGTAATGTGCTTTCTTCTCTACGTGCGCTGCTGGCAGTACTGCCAGCTCTCTGCGCTCCACAAGGCTCCCCACCCAACTCACCGGATAAAGCGCGCCGGCTGGGCTAGAAGGCCAGGCAAGGTTATGTCATATATCGGATTCATGGGCGTCGTGGTGGCCGCAAACGCCCAGTTCCTAAGGGTGCTACCTACGGCAAGCCTGTCCATCATGGTGTTAATCAGCTAAAGTTTGCACGAAGCGTTGTCTGTTGGAGAGAGCGAGCTGGACGTCACTGTGGGGCTCTAAGAGTCTTGAATTCTTACTGGGTTGGTGAAGATTCCGCATACAAACTCTTTGAGGTTATTCTCATTGATCCATTCCATAAAGCTATCAGAAGAAATCCTGACAGCCAGTGGATCACCAGACCAGTTCACAAGCGCAGGGAGATGCTAGGGCTGACGCCTGCAGGCCGAAAGAGCCATGGCCTTGGAAAGGGTCACGAGTTCCACCACACTGTTGGTGGTTCTTGCCCAGCAATGTGGAGAAGACGCAATACTCTCCAGCTCCACCGTTACCGCTAATCAAA